>NW_016107556.1:1536598-1661611 GCF_001604975.1 Cebus imitator
AAAAAAAAAAAACACACTAATAATAAGAATGACAGGAGAGCTTTTCTTTATAATAGAACATCAACTAGTAAATGTAGAAGCAATAACATAGTTAGAAAATCACGATTTTGCACTCATCATAGTAATATTTTGTTTAGATAAGAATCATCCAGGAATGTTAAAACCATTGGGTGAAAGTTTGTTGGGAATGAGTATATTTACACAGCCTGAAAATGTCTCCTTACAGATTATTTATTAACTACAAGAGGGAAAAAGTACTTTTACAGTGGACAACACTGTAGCTAAGTGACCACCACCAATGGGACAAACTGATCTTATGATTCTTGATAAGAGAGGCTAAGAAGAATACAACATCACTTATGTAATATTCTTGCCAAAAATGTATAATCTGAACTTAATTATGAGAAAACCACCAGTTGATCTCAAATTGAAGGATAAGCCACAAGGCAACTGGTCTGAATTTTTCAAAAGTATCAGCGTCAGAAGAGACAAAGGCAGCTGAGCACGGTGGCTCACACCTGTAATTCCAGAACTTTGGGAGGCCAAGGTGGGTGAATCACAAGGTCAAGAGTTCGAGACCAGCCTTGTCAATATGGTAAAACCTCTTATCTGCTAAAAAAAAAAAAAAAAAAATTAGCCGGGCATGGTGTCAGGCACCTGTAGTCCCAGCTACACAGGAGGCTGAGGCAGGAGAACCGCTTGAACCCAGGAGACAGAGATTGCAGTGAGCCAAGATCGCGCCACTGCCCTCCAACCGGGGTGACAGAGGGAGACTCCATCTCAAAAAAACAAATTGCTATTAAGGATATTGCTAGGACAACTGATGAAATTTAGATATAGATTGCATATTCCATAATAGTATTGTATCATCATTAAATTTTGTGAACAATCATTGCTCCTTGTAAAACAATGTCCCTGTTCTTAAAAGACAAATACTAAAGTATTTAGGAGTGAATGTGCTTCTGTTGTATTTTGGAGTCAACTATTTTTAAAGGAGAATTATATATAGACATCAAGGTCTAGGTGCTAGGTGTGTTCATTGTAACTAGGGTCGCATTACTTCTAGGCCCTTTCATAGGCCCTAAATACTTTGGTATTTACCTTTTAAGAGCAACAACAATAATATAGCAACAACAATAACATAGTTATAGGTGGAAAGAGAGAAAGCCAGTGTGGTAAAGTATTAACAATTGGCAAATCTCGGTGAAGGATATATGACAGCTCATTGTCCTAATTTAGCCACTTCTATAAATGTGAAACTTTTACAAAATAAAAACAAGACAAATTTGAAAATCTTTAGGTGAATCTCTCTTCTCAACTAAATGGCATAAACAATTATTCTCCCTTTAAGCCCAGGGATTTTCCACGAATTTTTTTACTATTACATTTTTCTGTTGATACCTTCTAGATACCTGGCTTGGGCAGCAGGTGGAGAAGCAATTTGGGTGAAGGTGATGGGTACAATTTGATGCAGTGTCTTTGAGATTCAATATGTCCTGGGAGATCCAATTTGATGGGAGCTCAGGAAAGAGGTCTAAGCCAAAGACGTGGAGTTGGGTATCGGGGGATATTACTCCCTTGAGAGTTCTCCTGGAGGGAGCTTGGAGAAAAAAAGTGGCAACTGTAAATGGTGGGAGAACCAAGGGGAGCCATGGCTCAGGAGCTGTGGAAGGATAAATTTCGTATGGAGACCATGGTCAATAGCCTGAAGTGTCCCAAGGAGTAAAGCAGACAACTGTAAAGTCCCCTGGATTTGACAAGTAAATGGTCCTTGGTAACCTGAACGGCTTCCAGGGGGAGGTAAATGGAATTGAGGAGTGGGATTGGTGGTGAAACCACACTAGGGTGCATTAAAGAGTAATTGTGTGGGCAAGTGTGGTGGCTCACACCTATAATCCTAGCACTTTGGGAGGCTGAGGCAGGCAGATCACTTGAGGTCAAGAGTTTGAAACCACCCTGGCCAACATGGCGAAACCCCGTCTCTACTAAAAATACAAAATTAGCTGGGCGTGGTGGTGGGCACCTGTAGTCCCAGCTTCCAAGGAGGCTGAGGTGGGAGAATCTTTTGAACCCAGGAGGTGGAGGTTTCAGTGAGCTGAGATTGTGCTGCTGCACTCCAGCCTGGGAGATAGAACAAGACTGCAGCGCAAAAAAAAAAAAAAAAAAAAAAAAAAAAAGAGTAATTGTGTAGGCTGGGAGCAGTGACTGATGCCTGTTATCCCAGCACTTTGGGAGACTGAGGCAGGCAGATAGCTTTGAGCTCAGGAGTTCGAGACTAGCATGGGCAACATGGCAAAACCCCGTCTCTACTAAAAATACAAAATTTAGCCAGGTGTGATGGTGCATGTCTGTAGTACCAGCTACTCGAAAGGCTGAGGTGGGAAAATTTCTTGAGCCCGGGAGGTAGAGGTTGTAGTGAGCTGTGATCATGCCACTGCATTCCAGCCTGGGTAACAGAGCTAAACACTGTCTCAAAAAAAAAAAAAGAGTAATTGTGGGGGGTGAAATGTGATACGAATATGCCTTCTTGTAAGCCTATTTGGAAGGGCAGGAGAGAAATACAGATAAAGGCAGAGTTTTGGTTTTGGTCTTTAAAGCTGGAAGGGATTTGCCCATGGAGAGGGGGAGGTTTGAGAATTGGAAAAAGTGGACAGTTAACATTAGTAAGAGCCCAGAAGAACCAGAGGGCAGGAGATCAGGGGTAGAGTGGTGGGACTAACCCCAAGAAGGGAAAGAAGGTATCTTCCCACCCAGTGGCCTGTGGACCCAGGGCCTTGTCTTCTGTCTTGACCGCTCTCAAGAGAAACCAAACGGTTAGCTTATTTCCTGACATTTCTGACGAGCCAACTGCAGGGTCCTGGTAGGCAGGGTATTGACTTAGGTAGAGCTCCGAATTTGAAGTCAAAAGACAGCTTTGATTTCTTGTTTTCTGCTTGACTTCCTATGTTATCCTTTCTGTGCTGCAATTTTCTCATCTTAAAAATGAAAAAATGCTCTCCATGTTACAGGTTTTTCTGAGAATAAAGTAGGACAATATATGAAAACACTTTAAAAGGGTACTTGCAATTAGGTAGCTTTTTGGAGGTTGGTTTTTTTAGTTGTTGTTTGTTTTTCTCTTTGCTCTTAGAATCTGGCAGTGTTCCAGTGACCAGGAGACCTGGCAGTCTCCAAGAATGTTCTCTGCAATTGCTGGCTTCTGATGAGGCAGCTCACACAGGATTCGCTGTCGTAGATTTAAAAATAACAAAAACAGAAACAAGTGCATCCACGGAGAGTTGGACTGTCACCAGAGGTTTGGTATTATGATTAATTGTAGAATGCAAGCCAATGGAAGTCAGCTCGCAATCACTGAAACATGACCATTTGGTTCAACAGCTCACAATGAGTTTATTATTGTGAATTGTTTATAATAATAGAATTTTCCACTAGGTGACAGCAAAGCCTATAATATTATCTAAATCATTGTTCCTCTTGAATAGTGTTTGAGAATCTTCCAAAAGCAGTGGATCCTGCCATTCTGAAGAGAGTAATTAATGCTTAAACTGTAACATATGGCCTTGAGATATTGTTGTGACTCTCCTGAGATAACTAAACTCCAGGTTTTAAAAACCAATTTTAGTTTTTGACATTCTAAGTCACTTTTTACAAAAATTTATAGAAACAACTGCAAGAATAATTTAAAAAGCTAACATTTGTTAAGCATTTGCTGTGTGTCAGGTACTCATAAATGTGCATGGCTGTTGATACTACCCAACTTCTCAGAGGTTTCATAGGGACCACAAGTCCCTCTTTTAATAAAGAACTAAGTCTTCCCTGGGCCACTTCTGTAAGCATAACACTAACTACATAAATACATGCTCTTGGCTGAACTGCCCTGCCCAGAAGAAGAGGAGTTTGGTTATGCATATTAATGGTTTAGTCAAGAGCCCTTTACAGGGTTTTATGAATAATTGTTAGTTATAATTGGTGTTTTTCAGAGCATTTATCTTTTTTTTAAATAACTTTTCGCCTCTTAGACCTATGTTAACCCTTCATTGGGTTCCCTGTTAGTGGTTCATTTATCTTGGGACTGTGTTGAGTTTCTGGGGTAACCTATTGGAGTCTTTTTTTTAGGGGCTAAGGCTGAGACTCCAGGCAGAGTGAGTTTGACTTATCACAGTAACAAAGTCTTTAACCATCAGAAGGAAGTGGGAATTACAGGGGCGTGGCTGGTATTTGATTCTGAACCCCTGGCCCCTGAATGCTTGCCTTGGTTCTAAGCAGAGAAAGGGCTGAGAAGTAAAATGGCAGGGGTGTTTAACCCACAGGCAGGCCTGCTTAGTTTGTTTTCTTCAGTCAGAATATAACATAAAAACCAGGGAGCTACATAGCTGGCTCCTATACAACTACCCATACTGCTTTTCTTTTCTTTTTAATTATTACTATCCCTGAAAGAATGCTATAAATGCACAATATGAAACTTCCAAAGGCGTAACAGAGCATACAGTTAAAAAGTAAGTTTTCTTTTCCACACCTGTTCCCCATAAGAAACCTCTGTTTCTCACAGTTTCGGGTTTCCAGTAAAGTTCAGCCTCAGCAGCCTGGGGATTCTGTGCTTGGCAGGACAACGGTACAGATGCTGGCTACTGATGAGGGGAGCAGTTAGGAGTAGCTCAGGTTGTGGAGTGAGTCAAGCACATGTGACACCTCCTGATGAGGCTCAGGGAATAGGGGCTCATGGCATGTGGAAAAATGAGCCAGGAAGCTTTGGGAATTCATAACAAGATGGCCTTATGTGTACCCACAGGCTGGTGTGGCCTGGGGGAAGTTGTATACTATCATTATAGAAATAACTTATGTTCTCAGATGAAAGTTAAAAAATACAGATAAGTATACCTCATTATTTAACTATATATCTATGATACAGTTTTTCCCTGCAATATGGAGCCCAAGTCCCAGTCTCCAAGTCTCATAGCAACCCAAGAATCAGCAAACAATGCTTCCAGAAGATAGAAATGGACACTCCTAAGGTCACCAGCAATCCTATCCTGCAATGTTAACTGGAGCCATGAGAGAAAGCAACCATTGCAGAGCAGCAGCCAGCATAGGCAAGCCATGCCCCAGCTCCTGACACTGGCCTCAGGTGCATTCACAAGGGTAAGCACATGTGCTGGTTGACCCAGGACAGCCTCAGTTTATACCTGGCATAATTGTTCAGAGGATCCTGTTCCAGTCTCAAGAACTGTCCCAAATTTGTCGATAAAGGATATGATCTCTCTAAATTCCTCTGTGTATCATCTCACCCCATGCCACCCCTTCAGGGTGTTGGACCAATTATGGACCTCTGAGTTAGGGTGGGTCCGGCATCTACCATCTTTCAGACCCAAAGCTGCAAGCAACCATTTTCTTTCCCTAGGGCCTCTTCTGGATCTAGCCGTATCCTGTTTCTGGGGCTCTTGAGCACAAAAGGGCCATTCTACCTCCAATTCAGACAGTGGAACTCCCCAGCCACCCTTCTAGGATTGGATGCCCTAAATGCTATGCCTCTTTTCCAGTGAGCCCAGTGCTCAGTAGCTCAGATGTAATTTACCACGAGATATGTAATAAATATCTCAGGATGTTTATTTTGGCCCCTCTCTAATCCCTAGCATGTCATTTGCATGAGAAAAAAAAGAAAACAGAATTCTCTATACTACCAAACCAGAAATTTCCAGAGGCTAATAATTTGGAAGCATATTATTCTGGATATTTATGTAAAATCTTATTTGTTCTAGCTGCTTTTCCTCTGATTTTTATAGTTTTTCTGGATAGACCATCATGATTTGCAAGTAATAATTATACTGAAACCTAATATCTATTTAACCTTTTGGAAATTTTTATTTTAGAGCCTAAAACTTCTAGGATGTTACTGAATAACGATGATACCAGGCATGTCTTCTTAATAGATGCTTCTAGTATTCTACCCTTAAAATGATGTGATTTAAGATTGGACATTGTGTGAAGGGAGTATCCTCCTAAGTTTACCAAAATTATTACCTTGGTTGTAATTATAGAATAAATTGTCAGTAGCTTGATGTTTGTTTTTGTCCAGATAAATGGCAATGGAACTAGACCTTTGCTTTACTCAGACTGTTGCAGCTCTTTCTCTTTTTACCTGCAATGAAATATTAAATCCATAAATAATTAAATGCATGGGTTTGAGAAGCAAACATACCAGAGTTTAAGTCTAGTTGTGGGACCTTGCTAACTATTCTGAATTTTACTTTCTTTATCTGAAAATTAGAATTAAAAACCCTGACTTTGTACAGAGTTGCTGCATTAACTTATTGCCTAGAATGTAACAAGCATTCAATAAATGTATTATTATAGCTGTTATAATATATAATATACTTTTCACTTTCTGATCATATTGGAGATATAGATATTAAATATAATATATATTACAGATAACATATGTAATAATAAGACAGTGAAAAAATCTCCTTAGAAAAGACTTTTAAGTTAACAAAAGTGGTAATTCTAGTATTATCTTAAGTTCATTGTGGTCTTTTCTTTAGAGGTGGTAGGATGCCCAGCTGTTCCAGTTTGTTGTGGATAGAGGAGTGTCACAGAATGAAGGACTTTCAGTGCTAAAACCAGAGAAGTCCTGGGTAAATTGGGACAAGTTGGTCACCTAGATCATGGTGAGTGACATTTGACTCCTTTCCTGTTTTCATTTGATCAGGCAGACTCCTCCAGAAGACAAAAAATAGTATTCAGAGAAAATTACTAAAGGCCTGCTGATGAACAGACATCTCCGTCATTGTTTTATTATTAATAATAATGCTGTAATAATAAACCATATTTAAAAGGAAACTAAATATATCTCTTTCTAAGGAAATTTCTAGAAAATCAAGACAAACACTACTGGGATGATTTTCACAGAAGATTTACTCTTTGGGTGGTAAGAGAGCACTAAGAAAGTAGCTATTCTGATGGGCAGGAGGTAGAAAAGAAAAGCTAGGTTACTTGACATAGTTCAGATACTACAAATCTGGTGCTCCTGATCCACAGAAGGGAGTGTGGACATAGACCTACTCTGGGCATGAGAGTAACAGGAAGAGGTACAAGAGTGAGATGAATAATTCTCTGCTAGAAAGTTTGAGGCAAGCCTTGGGGGGCTACTGGCTTTGTGGGCTGTTGCCAGGGCAGTTGCTACCCACCTGTGCTCTGGCCTGAACCTGGCTGAGTCAGAATGCTCTGACTGCTAGGAGTAATTACAGCCCAGGAGGACACGGAAGGGTTAAGTAATTATAGCCGAGAAGGTTACACCCCAGGTTATGGCACTGCTGTGCACAGAACATGAGGCAAGATACAGGCAGGTGTGGGCAAAAGGTACACATGCTTCAAAGTATTATTAAAAATGTGTGGGTCTCCATGAAGCTCTACTATACTCAAGTTTACCAGGATATTTGGGTAGAAATGGGGATGATGACTCTCATCGTTTATATAATCCAGAGTGCTGATAAAAGAAGTAAAGTTTTGAAAGCTCCAGTGCCCGCTCATGGTCATCCCTAACCAGCTTTACCTGCAGTCCCTGTGAAATGAAACGTCAGTCAGCCTGTAAATTTAAGCAGGCTGTGTTAGACGGGGAACATCACTGTATACTTGCATAAGTATAGCTTAGTTCATAACATGAATGAATGGATCTGTGAGATGCACTGAACAACAGCAAAGATCAGGAGTACAGTGGGAAACAGAGGTCGTTGCTGAGTAAACTCAAAAGATTTAGTACACAGGCCAGAGACATGGCTGAGGCACGGGGAGCTTATTCTTACTAGATGCTGGACAGTTACTGTGGCTTCAATGAGATAACGCACAGAGATGCAGAGTTCTTATATAGCGCATAGTTAACGCTTACTGTCACTTATTTTTAGTTTTTGCACCTCTGAAAGCTAATAATTGAATTTCCCCTGGTATAGAAGCTGGTGAACAGCAGTCAAAAAATGAATTTCTTTACTGGGAATAAAAGTTGTGCAAGTTGTGTTTGTTCCACCAACATTTTTCTTTGATCCAAATGGGCAGTATAGAAAGATCAGCTTTTTTCTAGAGTGGCTAGAGAACAAACAATGATGTCAGGGGCACATATGCCAGGAAGAGACCACTAATGACCTCTTACAGGCCTCCCAAGGTAGCATCATGACCTGAATGCAGCCATGCAGGCCAGGAGCTGTAATTTTATCTAGCCATAGAAAGAAACGCTTATCTCAGATGTTAGTTCTGCACATTAATCAAACTTAAAAGAGTCAATACAAACCAGTGTATCTTTTATTTGTATTTTTAAATTTTATTATTTTTATTTTTCAATAATGTAATACAATCAATCAATCAATAACACTGGCCCATGTATGGGCCAGTGTTGACAGTATGTTACTAAACACAGATAAGGGATAGGCGATCAGCAGTGTCTGCTCCAACCACGGCAGCAGTTTATCAATTTTTAATAATAAATTACTATCATAATTCTG
Organism: Cebus imitator; assembly: GCF_001604975.1. Taxonomy (NCBI): domain Eukaryota; kingdom Metazoa; phylum Chordata; class Mammalia; order Primates; family Cebidae; genus Cebus; species Cebus imitator. The sequence continues at coordinate 1,545,085 of NW_016107556.1, forward strand.
GAGTCCTTATGATCAGTGCCAAGTGCCATGGAAAGTCCAGTCAAAATCAGAAACCATTTAATTTATTTCTTCAGAAGAAATTACTGCATAGAGACCAGAATGTAAAGGTCTATTTGACGAACACAGTCTTCCTTAAGAGTTTAGCTTAACCATAATCAGGAAGAAGGTTATCCTGAATGCAGAGCACAAGCTAAGAAAGTTGACTGTTTAACCACCTCAGGGTAAGAAAGTTTCTGGCCTACAGACCTGGAAATACTGGCCAAGTCACTGCCTCTCTTGGATGGTGCTGAAATAGAAATTACTAACATTTGCTTCAGTGACTCTTCCTGCTTTTTCTATGCCCAACTTACAAAATCACTTTTTAATGTATGTATTCTTTGCTTAGTCAAGTTAATGTGTTTACTTCTGTTATAGACAAGTTTTGCAAGCCCACAGGCCAGTTTTTCCTCTCTAAAGAGTTTTCGTGTATCTCTGCTTTGATTTCACTGTTTCTCCCTGTGCAAGCATCTCAAGCTCTTCTGACCACTTCAGTGACACCCCTATATACAGAGAGAAACTATCCAATCTCCCTGATTTTTGACCTTCTTCTTATCTTGTATAGAACATACAGGTAATTCTACAAAGTTCCTCAGGATCTCTTCTGCTCAGTGTGTTGTTGACTGAAATATTTGGTCTCTGTGCCATTAATTACCTCCTTTATTTCTTGTAAGTTAATTTTTTACTCCACTGGATTCAGCCTCAGTCTACAAGTGTAGTTAAGTCTCCACTGCCTCTAAAACCCTGCCCTCAAGTCTGCCACTCTCAGGCCACCAGCCCATTCTTCTTTCCTTTCATAGACGCGGGACTGGAAACAGCATTGTCATGCGTCATTGCCCTCTTCCATATGTCAGTACCTTGCAAACTGGCTCCTACAAGTTTTATACACTCCAGCGGAGCTTGCTTCTTGGAGTAGTGCTAACCTTCAGTGACCTCCTCTCCCTGGGGTCTAGTGCTAGCCCCTGAATGGGGTGAATGCCTGGCTTTGCTGACATTGCTCCCTGGCCATAGTTAGAAGAGAGACACACACTCAAACTTGGTCACTTCTCTCTCCTGGGATTTTGAGCATGGACTGGAGAGGTGGAGAATTTTCTGGAGCAGAGTTGTATTAATGGCTGCATCACCCTGGGAGAGGGGTCATAGATTTCTAGGAAGCCCCCAGACCTGCCCTGGTTCCTACCCTTCCCAAACCTTGGTTGTTCATCTCCTCTGCTGACTCTCTGTGAGTTCTTCCAGAATCCTTCTTTAGGCACTGGCCTTAAATTCCTTTTTTTCTTTCTGTCTAAGCTAGTGAGAGTCAGCTTCTATCCTTTACAGCCTAAAGACTTAACCAGTTAATTCTCTTACACTTTTTAACAATTCAGAAGCATTGGACACTCAAGAATACCCTTTCTTGCTGATACTGTTTTTCTGTGTCTTTGCAGACTTAGCATTCTTGTGGCTCCTTGTCCTGCAGCGTTTGGTCAGACTCCTCTGTCACTCCTCTTCTTTCTCTTACCCTTGAATAAAAGGCTTTCTGAATTTTTAATTTTTTGTTTGTTTGTTTGGTGACAGAGTCTTGCTGTATCACCCAGGCTGGAGTGCAGTTGCATGATCTTGGCTCATTGTAGGCTCCACCTCCTGCGTTCAAGTGGTTCTCCTGCCCCAGCCTCCTGAGTAGCTGAGATTACAGGTGTGTGCCATCATGCCCAGCTAAGTTTTATATTTTTGGTAGAGATGAGGTTTCACCATTTTGGCCAGGCTGGCCTTAAACTCTTGATCTCAGGTGATCCGCCCGCCTTGGCCTCCGAAGTGCTGGGATTACAGGCATGAGTCATCACCTGGTCCTTCCTAAAGTATTATTTATGAGAATATTTTTTACATTATCATTTATTCAAATTAACAAAACAAAATTTGAATGAGCCAGACACTCTACCTCAATTCAGAATATTTTGAAGACATAGTCTATAGAACATGACTATATGTATGGTCATATTCTACTGGCACAATTAAGCATCAAGATATCCAAATTCTAGATGTACCTTTCTGATTATCTAAATGTATATTTCTGATTCATCTCTACCTAGGCTCACCTATTACCATCTCAAATTTAGTATGCTTAAAACTAGACTCATTATTTTTGCCCTCAAATATGACCCTTTTTCTTTCTTTCCAATCTCAATCAAGAACAGTAGCATCCTCCCAGCATGGGCTTAAATATCAGAGTCATCTCTTCTTCCCTCTTTCCATCTGGTCAATGCACAGACCCTGCTGATTCTGGCCCTGACACTCATTTGCCTCAGCAGAACACGCCCACAGGCACCCCCCATCAATCTCCTTACATTTCACTTCCTGTTGCAGGTATTTACTAACTCAGGCCCTTCTATCTGTCTGTGCTCTACCCAGTCATCCTCCACATGGCTGCTTAAGTCTTCTTAAAACTCAGATTTAATCATGACAGTTCCCAGAAGAGAAGCCTTTCAGTGGTTTTGCAAGGGATGTTCATCAGAATTGCCAAGGAGTTCTGAAAAAGTGAAGATTCTTGGGCTGCAAATAAGACTTCCTAAATTAGTTTCCAGAAATAAGGCATGGGTATTTTGAGAACCTCAGCCCCCCACCCCTACCCAAGAATTTTGATACAGACCTGTGGTGAAGTGTCATTGCTTTAATGAAACCTCAGTGCCTACTGAAAAAATCTCAAATTTCTCACTGTGATATTTAAGGCACCAACTTCTGCTTCAAGCCTTGTCTCCTTTAATTCCTTACATATTCCAAAGTCTGACAAATAGTGATGACAGTAGTTGCTATTTTCTGAATGCCTCCTAACATCGTGTGTTTCATTAGTCTTCTCTTGCCACTTGGAATACCCGTTCTTCTCCATTTCTATTTCTCTCAATTACACCCTTCTTCAAGGTCAAGCTTAATAAATAAGACTAATCTAGAGTAAAATACATTTAAAGTATTTAGAATAGTTACTGAATCATAAGCCCTCTATAATAGCAGGTAATGTTGTTATAATGATGATTATGATAAATAATACCTTATACTTCCATGAAGCCCTTACCACACCCTAAGTCAGAACTAATCTTTCCTTCCTTTGTGTTCCCATTGTAGTTTGCTTCTATTCCTTTTAGGGTACCTGCTAGATTCTGTTTTGCTTTATGCACCTGTCTTATTTGTCCTGGTGAAGTGCAACCTTGTTGGTGAACTCTATCTTGGTCAGGTACTGTATCATATTCAAAACACAACAGTTGCACAATACATTTTTACTCTTTAAAACTGAGTTCTAAATGGTCTATGTGAACTGTCACCCCAGCCAGAAACAGAAGTTCAGGGGGATTTCCTGCCTGTTTGTCCAGCATGTTTTGTCTCTGAGCTGATCAGGGGAGAAACCTGACTTGGAGCCCTTTAAATTAAACATGTATTTAAGTGGCAAAAGAATTTTCAATTAGAGCCCGGGCAAAAAAGACGTTAACATTTGTTGAGTGCACACTCTGCCAGGACACTGTGATGTGTTTGCTTTTGGAACAGCTGTCTAGCAGGAGGCTGCTTCTGACCTATCCTATATTCTTTGCTCCCATTGTTTGCTTAAGGTAACATTTATGTCTGATATTTGCTTAACGTGCCTCTCAAGTTGTTTCTGAGCATTATAAAGAAGAAACGGTTGACTGTGTGGCAACGCCAGGCACTCAACACTGATTAACTGACATTTAGTGGTGCTTTTTGAAAGGTATGATGCACTGTTAAGAGCCAAAGTATCTGGATAATTTGCTGTTACCATCAGCCAAGTGGCTGTTTAAATGGTTTTGGAAAGAGGATGAGCTTCCAATAATTTTAGGCCTTCCCCAAATCCATACTCCTAGGAGAAGTGGGGATTTTTGGCTTATAGCTTTGTGCCCCTGTGAACAGTAGCAGAAATGTAGATCTGTTTTGTGGGATATGGGACTAAAGTGGTTTTCTGAGCTCATAGTTCCAAGTTGGATGGTAGTTAGGACTATAACATGGGTGGCTATATAACTTATTGTTCAAATGGTAGACACTCAGCACAACAGAATCCACTGGGACTATCCCAAGCAAACTGGGGCCTCCGCTATCAGCGTACAAATCACCTCCATGCTGGACATGGAGTCAGTGATGGCTGCTTCTTTCAACTTCAGATAAAGTGCTAAAAGAGAGGGCTTGAATCCTGAAAGCAATTGTAAAAATCCCCTGCGTGTGCAGGATTCATCCTGAAGTGACTGAACAAAGCTAAGGGGTAAATTTGATAAATCTCTGCACTGCAGCCTAATGTAAGAGTGGGCTTCTCAGTTGAAAGAGCGAATCACGTGCTGGGGTCTTCTGAGGGAAGTTAGGCCTCTCCTCTAAATACCACTGTGTAATGAGGGAAGGGATGAACTCTGCCTGACCACTGAAACTGATGCCTGAACTTAAGAATCTCACTGATTGCATCCAGCATTTTCTGGACTGTCCAGCAAAGCCCTCTCCAAGTCCTACCTTACCTTCAAGGCTCACTGAACAATGAATGTCTCTGTTAGTATTCTCATTGTCCTCCAATCTCGTATCTTTCTCCTTCCTTAGAACTGCTATACCTTCTCTACAACTGAAGTTGTGACTTACATTTATACAGCCCTGCTGAAAATCATTACCAACATAGCTCAAAGAGATCTTTACTTATTCTGAATCCCTCTAGCCTTGTTTAGTCCACTTTGCCATTGGGATACATAGCCTTGCATTGTTACTTGTTCTTTTTACCTGGACTGTTTTGTCTTCTCAAATTGATTGAGAACATAAGTCATATGTTATTGTTCTTTCATTCACATTACTCAATTATCAATGAATATTTATTGATTGGTTTTGAAAATCATATTTTGTATATTGAACCATCCTGGTTTTGTTCTGAATAGTAGAGCTATTTATATTAGCAAAATGTACCTGTACTTTCCCTTTATTTCTGGTCATATTACCAAAAAAATAAAAAATCCTCGTAATCTGGAATTCACATCACACTTCTTGGAGGAATGGGGAGATGAGTTAATATTTTAACTCACAAGGGTGATGCTAGAAGCCTAAAGTATACAGCAGAAGTGGTAGGATGAACAGAAGTGTTAAAGTCCATCAAATTGGAATTGGGATTCTTGATTTGGTTCTTACAATTACTGAACTTTATAATTTTTTTCCTCTCTGAACCTCAGTTTGTTCACCTGTAAAATATTGATCATGGTACCTATTTCTGTAGGGCTATTGTGAAGATTAAATGAAATAATGCATAAGAAAACACTAAGCATGATGCCTGCAACAGTAAATGTTAAATAATTCTCAATCTGAATGAGTCACTGTAATTCTAGGTATTTTGGTTTCCTTAAAGAGCCACATTTGAAAGATCACCAATGGAGATAAGGTCAAACTTGTTTGACGGTAAATAGTCTCTTGACCTAAGTAATGGAACCCAAAGACCTAAATAGAGGATGGATTAGGACCCATTTATAATACATAAAATGAATTGTTCCTTGGTCAATTTCTCACTTCTCTGACTTAATACAATAGCCTATTATTAAGTAATCAATCATTGATCTAATTTATTATACAATGAATGCAGTCTATTGAGAAAGTCAGATCAGAATGCTTAGCTGTCTTACGAGGGAAAAATCAGATGATGAACAACTGTGTGTTGTTATCACTGAAAAACAAAATGATTAGGAACAGTATCCTATAGATGAAGCATAAAGTGAATGGCTACCAGCCTGACCTTAAAGAAAATGGGTTGGTGACATTTTCTTAAATGATGCCTTTTTCCATGGACCTCTTCTCTTAAAATCTTCTGAGAGTATGGGCTAGAATGCAATCCTCCAACTGGAACTTCTCCTTTTTCCTGAACAGAAGCTTTCTAACTTCCATGCCACTTCTTTTTCTTACAAAAAAGCACATATATGTTGGTGTTTATTTTCTCTGATCAGGTCTATGGGGAATCTATATCTCTTAAGCAGATTTCCCAAATGAGTATGGTACTATTCTTTTCCAATGTGGTTGCTATTGTCAATAAGGTTATTAAATTGTGAGCAAGCTCCTTGAATTATCATGAAAAGTGTCCCAGGTAGCTGGAATTCCAGGATTCCTCGTGCATAACATGAGTCTCAGGTGACCTACTTACTATAAGTAAGTCTTTCACACACTCCTTTTGAACTGTGATGAAAGTAAGCTATACAAAAGCTGACAGGTACAGCCTGTCAAATTAAATCCCAAACTAGACCTTGATGTTAAAATCCTGAAACAGAGAGGACTTATCAAGTTAAATTTACATGTGAGGATCATGAGTTCTTAGCATTGAGAGAAAATCCAGACTTTTTTACTTGGCATAATAATAGTTTTATTTGAAGACAACACAAGTAAAATAATTTCCTTGCAAGTTAATGTCTAACCAATACATAATGCTTAGAATGGAAAGAAGCAAATTTTGTAAAGCACACTTTTTCTTTTGAGCCTTTGGGAGTACACTTGAGATTTATTATAATATAAGCTTTAAAGCTTTTTACCAGTCTGGTTAAATACCTTAAGGAATAAGTAACATGTGAGAAAATAAAAGTGTGCTTTCTAGCACTTGCCGTAAGTCACTTTTTATTGTCCTTCAAAGAATAGTATTTTCAGAAGACAATGCTTAGTATGTTGGTTGTGACATTTACGTTGGAATTAACCCCCATCAGTGAAGCTCAGTCACCTGATTTCAGGCTGATCTTCTGAATCTTTCATTAGCTATATGAGAATGGATAGACAGAAATGCACAGTGTTATAATGTCTAAATCATACCACTAACCAATGGTGAGGACTGTGAATAGCTTTCACAACCTGTTAGCTTAGGTGCTTAGGATCTCAAGAAGTCATGAGACAGAGTGGATAATAGCATATGTCCTAAAGTTGCAATTGGATTTCGTTTTCATCTGTGGAATTTTAGGCAAGTCTCTATCTCAGCCTGTTTTTCCTTTCTTTCCATTTCTAAATTTATTGAGGCTTAATTGATTAAAGTTGTACATATTTATAGTGTACAATATGATGTTTTGTTATATGCATACATTGTAAAATGATGACCAATGTTAAGCTAATGAACATATCCCTCACCTTGCATAGTTGTCTTTATTGCTGAGTGTGTGGAGAGAACATTTAAGAGTTACTCTCAGCAAATTTCTAGTATAAACTGCAGATTAACTGCAGTCATCATGCTGCATAACTGAGACTTTGTACTCTTTCACCAATATCTCCCTATTTCTTCCATCCCTTAGGTCTTAGCAACCACCATTCTACTCTCTGCATCTATGAGTTAAACTTCTTAAGATCCCAACGTAAGTAAGATTATGCAGTATTTGTCTTCTGTGCCTGGCTTTTTTCACTTAGCAAAGTGTTGTCTAGGTTCATTCATATGGTTAGAAATGATGGGATTTCACTGAGGGGATTTCAATGATGGGATTTCTTTTTTAAGGCTGAATTAAATTCTGTTGTGTGTACATATACGTATTATATGCTACATTTTCTTTATCCATTTATCAATGGACACATCTCATTATTGTGAATAATGCTGCAAGGAACATGACAGTGCAACTATTTCTGCATATACTGATTTCATTTCTTTTGGATATATGCCCAGTGGGACTACAGCATCATGTAGTAGTTCTATTTTAAATTTTAATTTTTAATATCTTAGTTCCATTGATCTTTTCTGTTGTTTTCTTCAGTCTCTATTTCATTTATTTTTGCTCTTGTCTTGCTGTTTCCTTCCTTCTACTGAATTTGGGCTTTGTTCTTTTTTTTTATTTCCTTGAGGTTCAAAGTTAGGTTGTTTATTTGCAATCTTTCTTTTTCTTAATCTAAGCATTTATTGTTATAAACCTCATTATTAGAACTGCTTCTTGTGTGTCCAATAAATTTTGGTAAGCTGTGTTTCTATTTTTGTTTATCTTAAGATACTTTAAATTTTTTATTTTGATTTTTTTGACCCTTTGGTTGTTCAGGAGCATGTTGTTTAATTTTTACATATTTATGAGTTTTCCAATTTTCCTTCGGCTATTGATTTCTAGTTTCATACCAATGTGGTCAGAAAATATGCTTGATATGATTTCAAATTCTTGAATGTGTTAACACTTGGTTTGTGGCTGACATATGATCTATCCTGGAGAGTTTTGCACTTGAGAAAAATGAGTATTCTGCTGCTGTTGGGAGGAATGTTTTATATATGTCTGTTAGGCCCATTTGGTCTAAGTTATAGTTCAAGTACATTATTTCCTTATATTTCTATCTGGTTACTTATCCACTGTAAAATGTAGGGTATTGATGTCCTACACTATTATTATATTCCTATCTTTCCCTTTGGATCTCTTAATATGCACTTTACATATTTAGGTGCTCTGATATCGGGTGCATATGTGTTTAAAATTATTATAATCTTTTGATGAATTGACCCCTTTATCATTATGTAATGACCATATTTGTCTCTGTTTTACAGTTTTTGACTTAAAGTCTATTTTGTCTGCTGTAAGTATAGTTATCCCTGTTTGTTTTTTTTTTTTTCTTTTGGTTTCCATTTGCATGAAATATCTTTTTCCATTACTTCACTTTCAGTAAAAGTGTGTCCTTAAAGGCAAAGTGAGTCTCTTATGGACAACATAAGTAGAGACAGGGTTTCACCATGTTGGTCAGGATGGTTTCGATCTCTTGGCCTCATGATATGCCTGCCTTGGCCTCCCGAAATGCTGGGATTACAGGTGTGGGCAACCGCACCTGGCCATACTTTTTCTTTCTGTGTTGGTCTTGAGGTCTTTTGTGAGAGTGGCTATCAACTCTATCCCTGCCCTGAGGATCCAGGGAATTTGGTTATGGATGTTTACAGTGTACCTTTCATCTGATAATTCTTTATTCTGGTGGATGACCTTATGCTTAAGTGTCCTACCTGTCATCATGTGTCTCTCTCCCAGGAAACTTTGTACTGGCACACACCCCTATGGCTCTTGTGACCTGTGTCCAGTTTATATCTACCAAAATAGCTACTCTCCAGGAAAGCCCTGAACAGAAAAGAAGTTATGTTTCAGGTGCATCAATCAGGTAAGACACAGAGGAGGCAATTCAACAAACCCCATGAAATGACAGAAGCAGTGTATTACTTACAGATCCAGGTCAAGGGAAGGAGAGGGCTGTTGAGGAAATTCTCACTCAAGCAGTGAGTGGGGAGCAAAAGAGAAAGAGGGACCTGTGGGTGAAAGCTTTTAACAGGGTGCAAGACACTGCCCAACCAGGTTTTCCATGAGGAGTTCTAATTACTGAGTTTGGAGCAAGTAGGTAAGTGTTCCATGGAGTCATGCTGCGACTGAGAGGGGGTCACGGCAGCATAGGTGGACAGTTCCTTTGGTGTGGGAGGGTCAGGAGGTTAAGTCAGATAAGTTGTATCTATTAATAGCTGTTCCATATGAAAGTGGTCATTATGAGGCAATTACATATGACAGACAGCTGGATCAACCATATTGAGGAACTGTGAGAAGGCAGAGAACTGGAAACTATGTGTTAAGGGTGACTAAGCCCTGCTTCTGGTGTAATAAACTTCAACTTATATTTAAAATGAATGCAGGCTGGGCATGGTGGCTCACGCCTGTAATCCCAGCACTTTGGGAGGCCGAGGTGGGTGGATCACCTGAGGTCAGGAGTTTGAGACCAGCCTGACCAATATGGTGAAACCCCATCTTGAAAAAATAAAAAGGATGCTGAGGAGATATAAAATTGTATACAATTATAATTAACTATTATTACTATATGTTTTACAATTAATTTTATGAAATTATGATTTAATACTACATCTTTATGTATATTTACATTTCTCTTGACTGTGAAAGGTGCCTGAAACAGGAACAGTTTTTGTGCATGTAAATTTTGGTTTTTAATAAATCTGTGTATATTTTTATGGTAGTAAATAATAAAATAGGCTATTATCTACATATATTTTATGCATTAATGACACAACTTTTTCTTAATTTTTCAATATTTCTAGGTTTACAGTTCATCTGAGTTTTTTCAAATTATCATAAAGCTCCAAAAATTTTTTCAATGTATCTATTCGGAAAAATTTGTAAGTAAGTAGACCCATGCAGTTCAAACCCACATTGTTCAGGGGTCAACTGTAGTCATAATAATTACAATAACGAAAAGTATACATAGACAAAGTTTCAAATTATAGCTCCACCTCTGGGTGTTGGATAGTGGATAATTCAAAAGCTTTTCAGAAGTGTGCAAAGCTTTATAAATGTAAATTTTATGAACAGTTCAGAAATATGTTTCAGATTATTTATTGTCGAGAAGATTTTTCCAATAACATGTCTTATATACTTAGTTTTCCATATCACGATTATAAACAAGAATATTGTTGCAAAATTCTGTGAAAAGATAATGTAAATTCTGTTAACTAGTTTTTCAATTTGGATTTTCTTTTTCCCTAGAGTGTCACACTTTTCTAGGGAAATTTTCTTAGGTCAGTTAGTGAAACAACCAGTGTTCCATTCAATATCTTAAAAAAACTTCCATATCATGGAAAAAAATTTACCCTATCCCAACCCAAATGATAAAGAAAACACATAATTTATAGTTGGTGATAAATTTTTACATATAAAAACATTAAAAGAGAAATATATTAGTAGTTGGGTAAATTAGTATTATTTTAAACCTATTTCTTGTGGGTCAGTAGTCTTTAACCGAAAGGTTCTCTCTCATTATGACCATGAAATTTCAAAAGACTTTTAGGGAATTCACTTTATTCATAGTCTTGCCCAGTCATTAAAAATTTAGAATCTAAAATTGCTATTTCCTCTGTGTTAGGAATGATTGGCATTAAATACAAAGAGCTTGAAAACAACTACATAGCAGGAGAAAGTATGACTTTAAAAAACAATAAATATTATAGATGACTTTGTTAGATAGTTGCCTTAATAAAAATCAGGAATTGGCAGAGACTATGATTTTTTCTTTTTGTATATTTAGCACTTGTTTTTATTATGCATTAGCTTAAATGATCAACTGAAATATAATATGAAATAAATTCTTGCCTTAAATCTCCCTACAATTTCCTTTTTTAAGAGGCAAACATTTTGACTCTTTTGGTAATTCCATTTGGTATTTGCCTTCATATTTCTAAATGAGATATTTATAGCACTATTAATTTTTTCAGTTTTAGATACTATTTTCTCACTATTGAGAATTTAGCTGTTTTATATCATCCTTCATACAGATAATTTCTCCTCACTCCACTCAGATCTTCAAAGAGTTATAGTACATTCTCCACTATACTCACTTTTTTGTTATTATACCTTTACATATATTATTCACTGCCAAGGCAAATGGTATACTATACTTATGTTTCTTTTATGACTATTATATTAACTGGAGTTAGTTGCCTTTTTTTTTTTTTTTTTTTTTTTTTTTTTTTTTTTTTTTTTTTTTTTTTTTTTTTTTTTTTTCTTTTTTTAATCTGCTTGGCTGTTCACATCTGTGGCTAAGTTTTCTCACCCTCCCTACATCTCTAAATAATGTCTCTTTGTCCAATTCTGCATACTTTTGAGATTATCAATCAGTTTCACTGTTTCTTTTGTCCTTAGGGATAGCTCTTCCTGGTGCCTTCTATCTTCTTGCCCCAATTTGGACTGGTTGCTCTCTAGACCCGCTGAAAAACTACAATACTGGAACTTCCTTTTGGCAGCCTCTTGGGAGTTCCTCTTTCCTTTGTTGAATTCCTGGTTTCCTGAATCCCATGTCTCCTTCTTTCTAAGTTTACTCCTTAATTTTGGTGGAGCATTTCTCCAGTGCTTTCTAGGACAGGGCACATGGGAAGTACACATTGAACTTTTATACCTATTAAAATATATTTATTTTACTCTTTCATTTGATTGATAGTTTGGTTAGGTATAGAATACTAAGTTGGATGTGTTTTCCTTCATAAGTTGGAATGCAATGCTTCATTTTCCTCTAGCTTATGATGTTACTACTTGAGTAGTCAGATGTGATTCCAATTAAATGTGATTGCCTTCACCCTCATTTCTTTTTCATTTGGGGAAGTTTTAGAGTCTTCCTATTATTCTCAAATGTTCTAAAATTTTTTCAATGACATATCTTGACTTATGTCTGTTTGCATTTGCTGTACTGAGCATTCAGTGAATTCTTCAAATCCAGAAACAAACATTCTTCAATTCTGAGAAATTCTGTCATATTATTACTTTGATTTTTTTCTTCTCTCTTTAATCTTGTATCTTTCTGAATTAAGATATTGGAACTGCTGGATGAATCCTTTAATTTTATTTTTTTCAATTTGCTCTTTTTTTTGGTCCTTTTGCTCTACTTTCTGTTTACTGATTATTCCTTGTTTCTTTTTTTAAATGACAGTCTATTTCTGTCTTATAGATGCAATATGTTTTAAAAAACTCTACTTGAGAATATTATAGAGGCTTTTTAAGAAGTTAAACTTCTGCTATCTCCATCATTTCTCTTTCCCGGGCCTTTAGTTTTCAGTTGTTTTCAATCTGCTAAGTCTGTCATAAAGAGTTAAATAAAACCAAGTTACTCTTAATAAAAATAAGGTTGTCAGGAACAATTACTCCAACAGAGAACCTCTTAAGACAACCAGTGCTGATCAGCATGTTTCCAAGGTTCATTAACAGAATTAAGAAGTCATGAAGGCAGATATTAATTAAAAGATGGTGAGAAGCTCGTCTCTATTTCCACTGAAAACAGAGGAGGAGAAAACAGCCTTAGGATACAATATGAGTAATATTTTACATAGAGGGGAATCAAATAGAGTGGATATGTATGCTTTGGTCTGCTCAGCTGTTCTGTGGAAAACCTTTTCCTTCTTCACACTTTCACCTACATGTTTGTATCAATAGCTACCACAATATATGCCTTTGTCCAACACTTGCTTGACTAGTCCAGGGGTGGAAATCTGATCCAAGATGACTCAATCACAGCTCTTCCCTATGGCATTTTTAAAACTGAAACTGAAAAAAGGGACCAGTATATTTCTGATCACCCGAACTCTAAGATAAAGAAATTGAGAGCTTTTAGAAAACATGAGCCTGAGAAGCAGAGATCTGTACTGGAAACCTGCAGAGACACACAAGTAGATTCACAGAAAAAAGCGATCACTGAAGAAGAGAGTTTCAGAGGCATAAGAATCAGTTGTCCTGAGCTCAGTCTCATCTCTGTTCTAGCAATCTCAGTATCCTCATTAAATTCCTCTTTTGGCTTAAGTTAGTTTGAATTGGCCTCTGTATTGCAGAGATATGAACAAAGTGCTGCAGTTGCAAAGAAGGAAGTAGTTAAGATATGATCCAAGAAATTAAAGGCAGGAAAAGAAAGGAATTTCCAGGCTTCAAATTTTCACATTCTTTATAATGTCTCTATTTTGATACAGCTGTACTTTATAACTGCTTCTAATTTATAAGACCTGGAGTAGAAGTCCTAGTAAATATGTTCTCAAGTAGAGATGGATGAAAAACATATTTCTCCTGAATCTTATGATCATCATTACCCCTTGCTCTATCTCCACATCACTGTAAAGACACTGGGCCTGGCCTCCTGCCTCAGCCCAAGCCTCTCCAAAAGATTCCAGGACTATAGTACAAGTCACGTTTTTCTTCCTTCTGCATCACCAGATCTGCTTTCCCTGAAGCTGAGATTAGAGGACGATGACTTTTGAGCTCTTTTAACACTCAAAGGTGTCTCACATGTTCTCATTACAATTAGTGGCTTATGGACAATTACCTTAGTCCTATAACTTCTGTCTGATGACTGTCTTCTCTCCTGCTGATCTTTAGCCAGGTGATTCACTCCAACACCAGTTAGGGAACATTGCTCTAGTTATGTTCCAGAATAAATTTCTTCTTCTTTTTTTAAAAAAATATCTCCCTTACATCTTTGCCAGAAACACTTCAATAAAACCTTCTTTTGGGATTTGCATGTGTACGTATGTGAATGAATTGGGTTCAACAGTTGGGTTGGCAAATTGTCATTATCACTAGTTATCTAGTGAAAGCCTACAAAGGATGCCACAGGGGGAGAGATGTAGATAGTATGTAACTGTGTACCTTTTTAATCTTAGTATTTTAAATATTTAACACCATTGCCATGTAGTTACATCATGTTCATCAGACCCCCCTTCCCCCCAAAAACACTCTTTCCTAAATCAACCCCTCTAAAATGAAATGGACACAAATAAAAAGGGTTGTCTGGTGTATTGTCTTCCAAGAATTATGAAGTGAAAAAACAAAATTAAAGCAACTTCAAGATTAAGGTAAATATTTTCCTTTTAAACCAAAAGCTTGCTTCATCCATGGATTCATCGAATATCATTGGTACCATCTGAGAGGCCAGTTTTGTATATTGGTCAAGAGTGCCAGCTCTGAAGGCAGAAGGATTCTACTTCTGCCATGTACAGACTTCCTGTTCTCAGACGCGTTACTTACCTCTGTGTGTTTTAGTCCCTTCATCTTTAACATTAATGTAAATATTAGAATTATCTCACAGGTTGTCGTCAGAATTAAAGATAATGTATGTATGGTACTTAGGAGTATTTGAAACTACACCAGTACACTTAGTCTTTACCTTAATTTTCTTTCAGCACCACGGTCAACGTCAAATATTTGGAAGGACATTGAAATTTCCTGAAAGTGAAATTGTATATGACGTAATTAAATTCTATTTCAGTGTATCCTGTACCTCTAACTATAGAAACAAGGAGACGAATAACCAGAATAGTCAGAACCTCAACATTGGTAGGGGACAAATCCCATCCTTCGTATTCTCCAAGGTGACTTACAGAACGCTATCGCGTTGCGTGTGGACAGGCGTCCCAAATTTTAGTTCGCGGTCATCTTTAAAACCCCCCAGGGAGCTATAAGCCCGGCTGTTGGCCAGCGCTAAGCTCCCACCCTCGCTGATCTCCCAAATGTCCCTCCTCTCGGGTTACCGAGCCCGGCCTTCTGCGGTCCTCGGATCTTCAGCCTCCCCCGCCCCTCGCCGGCAGTGCCCGCCGGGCCGGGCCGCCCCCCTGCGCATGCTCGTTGCCGCGCGGGTGGGGAGCGCCGGGGCCGGGAGGCGGGCACCGGTCGCAGGTCCCTCGGGGCAGGGGAGGCCTGGGCCTGACGCCGGCCACGCAGCGGCGGGAGAGCGAGCACCCAGGCGGCGGCGTCCTGGAGACCCGCGAGAGATGGAAGCGGCGGCGACGCCGGCGGCGTCCGGGGCGGCTGGGCGCGAGGAGTTAGGTCGGTGTTGCGCGTGGGTAGGGACTCGGGGCCGACGGGGGCGGGGGTCTGTGCGGCGGCCGGGTGCCTTCAGGCCTCCCGGGGCCCCACGGTCGGCCAGGGCCAGGAGGAGGCGGACCCTGCCCCGCGCCCGCTGCCCGTCCGCATCCGGGTTCCACAGGGAGAGATGTGGGGCCGAGTGGGCGGCGGGGTGTGTGTGTGTGTGTGAAGGCTCTTGAGATTGTGGGACTGGCACAAGTTCGAATTTAAGAGATGTGGGGCCGAGTGGGCGGGTGTGTGTGTGTGTGTGTGTGTGTGTGTGTGTGTGTGTGTAGATTGTGGGACTGCCACAAGTTCGAATTTAAGCCCAGCAAACAAACCTCTCCGGGGCGTTTGGGATGAGCTGAGGCCTGATTGCTAACTGACCCCGGGGTCAGCATCCGCAGAGGAGCCGGTTATCTGACCCGAGAGCGTGATCAGGGGAAGGCCGGGCCTGCATAGGGCGTTAAAGTATATGTGTGTGTGTGTGTGTGTGTGTGTGTGTCAGTGTGTGAGTGTCATTTTGTGTGTGTGTGAGTGGGGCGGAGCCCTGTACGCGTCAAAGACGTGAGAGCCTGCGCCGCCACACGGTTTTTTTCCCCAGTGATACTTTAAGGAAGTTATCAGTGTTCTGCTTTTCAAATGCCGCAGCCCCATTCAGAATCTCCAGATGAATCCTTATTTTACCACTTGATATCCTGGGAGTGTCGAACAGGTCGTGCTGACCATAATGAACAGGAGATACCTGTAGCTAGCTCACTTGGCAAAGTTTGTTGGTTTTCCTGCTTTCCTCGGATCTTGTTTCTTGGCGACAGGGCGTGTTTGTTTATGGTTTCCCGCTGTCCAAAATACAACAAAAGTAAGGATCAGGGTGGTAAAATGATCTGTCTCCCAGTTATATGTACTATACTTGGGAGTATTTTTCATTCAGTGCTGATTAAATGTAATTAAAAGGCTAAATCTAAATGTAATTTTCAAGAAAAGGGTTGAACTTTTATAAAATACTGTATTATAAGTAACTGATAGGTTGTTGCTCCTCTTATAGCCTGCAGGGAGGGCACTTTGCAATGGAATTTTTTCAGATAGTACGTAATAATGATGGAAACAATAAACATTTTATTGCATGCTTACTGTGTGAAAACACTGTGTTAAGTGCTTTATCTATGCATTCTCTTTAATCCTCACAGCAATTGGGATAGGTGCTATTATGATCTCCATTTTATAGTAATTTTAAGCTTATTAATGGCAGAACCCAAATGTGAACTCAGGTTTATCAGACTGTTTTAAATTCATTAATAACCTGTGTTAGTGAGGATATGGAGAAATGGGTATTCTCATGCACTGCTGGTAGGAAAGGGAAAACATATTTATCCTTAAAAATGTACATACCTTTTGACAGCAATTCTCCTTCTAGAATATTTCCCGAGGAAATAAGTAATGTAACAAATATTTATATCAAAAGGTTTTCATTATAGTATATAGAGAAAAGCTGTTAACTAGAGTACAATGAAAGGAAATTGGTTAAATTGTGGTGTAGCTGTATACTGCCTACCATTAAAAGTGATATGGAAAGATGTTCACTATGTACGTTCTTTAACTGAAAAAAGTTTCAAATTATTTCAGGTTTTTTTAAGTTTTATGTATTCATTAATTCAACACATATTCGTTGAGCTTCTCCTAGGCACTTGAGATACATCGTGAGCAAAACAGATAAAAATTCTCTTCTTATGGAGCTTGTATTTAGTAAGCGAAAGCGGAGAATAAGCAGTAAAGAAAATAACCAGTTAATTATGTAGTATGGTAGGTGAAAAGTTCTGTGAAAAACAAGAGCAGGGTAAGGGAAATCAGGAATGGGGGTGGGGGCTGCGCAATTTACAATATTTTATAATGGTTTGGATGGGCCTTATTGAAAAGGTACAATTTGAGTAAAGACTTGGAAGATGTAAGGAAGGAAATTAGCTAAATGGATAACTGGGGAAAGACTACTCAAGGTAGAAAGAATGACTAAAGGAATAGCAAGGAGACCAAAGTGGCTGAAGCAGAGTGATGGAAGTGGCTATGGGGCCAAATTATTTAGGGTCTTATAGGTAATGTAGACTGTAACTTTTACCCTGAGGGAAGAGTGGACCAATGCAGGGTTTGAACAGAGGAGTGGAATGATCTGGCTTGTTTTAAAAGGATTGTATTGGCTGTTATGTGAGGAATAAACTGTAAGGGACCAAAGTAAAAGCAGGAGAATATTTCAGGAAAGATATATGGGTGTCCTTCAGAGCAATATGGCAGTAGTGGCAGTGGAAGTGAATAGACATAGTTAGCCTTTAGGTATATTTTGAAAGAACCAATGTGATTTCCTAACAGAATGGATGAGGATTAGAGATTAAAACAGAGGATACATGGAAGACTCCAGGAACCTGCATATTAGAAGAATGAAATTGTCGTTAATTGGGATATTATTGTGGTTTTGTAATATATCTACAGATTCTTTGATGTTTCTCTCTAAAGGAGGAGAAAATTTCCTTCCTTTCAAGCGAGGACTGGACTTAGTAACTTGTATCTAATGAATAGATTATGGTAGAAGTGATGATGTATGACTTAAATACTAGTTAATAAAGTACATTGTGCCTTCCTCCTTGCTTTCTCTTTTTGAATCACTCATTGAAGGAAAGCCAGCTGCCATGTTGCAAGGAGACCCAGGCGGCCCTAAGGAAAGCTCCATGTTGCACAGAACTGAGGGCTCCTGACAATAGCCATAAATTGATATACAGCAATGGATAACTAGTACAGATGGTTAAAGTTACAGGAATAGCAGACTTGCTGGTGAAGACCAGTTCACTTTGGGACATGTTAAGTTTGAGATGTCCATTAGATATCAGAGTGCAGTTGTCAGGTAGGCAATTAGATTTATGTCTAGATTAGTGAGAGGTCTGGTCTAGAAATATAAATTTTGATGTTATCAGCATATACATAGTATTTAAAGCTAGGAGACAGAATGAGAGCATTTGAGAGTTGTTTGTGTTTATGTGTGTGTACATGAATGCACACGTGTGTGCCTGTGAACATGTACTCTAAAATGTTAACAGTAGTAATTTCTGGGTCATGAAGTAACTTTTGATTTCAAAAATGTTGTTTATATATTTTCTGATTTTCTACAATGACAAAATGTTATTTAACTTAAAAAAAGAATTTCCAAAAATGGATATTTATGTGAAAATCACTGGTGGAGATGTTAAGATACAGGTTCTCGTAAGGTATATGAAAGGTCTGAATTTTATTTCATAGCCCATGGAAACCTTTGGAAGGTTTCTTGCTGTGTATATTTCCTCCATCTCAGAAATGAACAAAATAGTTATGGCTCTTATTTTGTATCTAGATAGTAGTTTATAGACTTGGGTGACAATTTTATGTTATTTTTTAAAAATGAAACTATTTCTACTTTCTTTTAGTTTTTCTATTGCCAAAATACAAGTGATTTTTAAATTTTATTATAAAAGTAATGCAAGTTTGCTGCTACTACTTTTTTTTTTAAACATTTTTCAGAGAAAGAAAAGTGCACTAATGATCCCATTGTCCATCTATATCCTCGTAAACTTATTCACATTTTGATATATTTACTTTCTCTTATTTCTACTTAATTCTTAAAAACATGATTTTAATCATATTGCAAATATTCAACTTTTTCTCACTTAGCATATGATACACTTTTCCCTGTTTTACTCAAAACTTCACAATCATAATTTAATGTCGGTGCAATACTTCATAAAGTGAATGTGCCAGAGTTAATTTACTAATTTCCTGATTGCTCCACATTTAGGTTGTTTCCCAATTTTCAACATCAGTAATGTTTTAATTAAAATTCTTGTGCAGAATCCTATTCTGCATATACTGGCTTGCCAGAAGTAGAATTACTAGGTGAAAGAAATAAACATTTTTAAGACTTTCATACATATGATATTGATAAATTACTGTGATTTTAGAAAATTCTGTCTACAACTTGAAATTTATGTTGGTTTTAGGCTTGAAAATTGAGGTTCAAACAATTTTTTGGGCAAATAAGAGAGCATACAAGCACTGCCTAATTTAAGAATGTTCCATTTATATGCACCATTAATGTATCCTTATGGTGTACTTTGTAATATACCTAATATCAGATATATGGTGTATAATAAATGTTGTATAACATTGAATCAAGCTGGTGTCTCTTATTTATCTATAATTTCTCCACTCATAAATAGCTAGCATATCTATTCCTTATAGTAGTGTTTTAGTTTATAAGGCATCATTAATTTTTACCAGTAATAATCACAGCATTTTCCAGAGTTGTCCAATTTAGTACTTAGCCAAAAATTACAGCAAAACATTGGGAAAATAATAGACATTGTGTGTAATGTGAATTGAGTTGTATAATTTTTAATTTCTTTGGGGTGTCAGTTTTTATTTCATATATTCTTAACCCCGTTTACCATGTTGAGTTGTTGAGTGTTCATCTCCCTCACTAGTGTCTCTTTCCTTCTGGCACGTATATCATGTTTTGCCCATCTTTGCATACTCAATCTTACAGCACGGTTTATGGGTCATAAATGCTCAGAATTATTAATTATTATTAAATTAGTTCTAATTTTTGTCAAAGATTGGCATTTTAAAATCCTATACAGCTTAATATACTTCTAATATGTGGAGGAGGAAGAAAAAGTATTTATTGATTACTTATTTTTATGTGCCAAGATGTAGGCTCTATGCTTCATATACATTATTTCATTCTTCACATTCTATCTATATGACATATATAATATGTATAATAACTTCATATACATTATCACTTGTGATGATGACATCACAAAACCCCTGTATAATAGAAGTAATTATTTTCAATGCACATGTGAGAAAATAAATATAAGAACTGCTAAACAATGCGAGTTTGTTACATTTTAACCAGAGGAATCTGGTTAAAATGTAAATCAGATGATATCACTTCAAGGCCCAAAATTCTCTAGTGCTGTGCTGTCCAGTACAATAGCCATTGGTTATATGGTTATTGAGCATGTGAAATATGGTGTGTTCAAACTGAAGTATGCTGTAAGTGTGAAATACATGTTGGATTTCAAAAACATAGTATGCAAAATAGAATCTAAAATATCTTAATTGTTTACTGTTGATTACATGCTGAAATGACATTTTAGATAATCAAGTTAAATAGTAAACTTAATTTTACCTGTTCCTTTTTTCTTCGTAAAAAAATTTCTAGAAAAAATTGTATTTGTGTAATATAAATTTATGTTTATATTACATTACATTGCTATTGGAAGGCACTGCTTTAGTGGCTTTTCCTGTCACGTGGAATGGTCTGCAAGGCTGTGTACAGTCTGTCTTCTGTCACCTCTGATCTGATCTCATCTCCTGCTCCTCCCCCATACTCATTCCTCTGTAGCTACTCAGCCTCCTTGTTCCTTAAGCACATGAGACTTCCATCCTGAGCGACTTTGCCTTTGTTGTTCCTACTGCTTGTGTTACTCTCCCTCCCACAGGATATCCATGCTGCTCACTCCTGTTCCTTCTTCAGTACTTCTTTAGAATGCCACTTTCTCAGTGAGGCCTACTTTGGCTGTCTGTCCAAATTATAGGCTCTCTGTCTCAATCCTTGTGTTTCTCCATAGTACGTAACACTATCTAGCTTATCTCTGTTTTACTTTGTGTGTCTTTCCTTCACTAGAATTTGAGCTCCATGAAGGCAGGATTTTTTTTTGAGTGTTAGTAATTACTCTATTCCTAGCATCTAATGGTGTTTAACATATATTAGGGCCTCATTAATATTTGTGAAATTGAATAGGAAACCATTGCAAATTCTTTGATTGAATACATTCAGTTATGAAGCACAGAGCTTTTGTGTTGGGGTACTATTAGCAGATACTGTATTAGTGAGGATCACAGTCTATTAATAGGAGTTTTTGAGAAGGACCAGAAACCAATAAAATTAGTGAGAGGGCTTATTCTTCTGCATCATCTTCTGTAATGTGTTTGCCTATAATGCTGGTGTGCATAAAAGCAATAATAGTCTTTGACATCCTTTTCACTAGCAAAGTAAAGGGTAAGCCATGGGAGTCTATTGTGCCAGAAAAAACAACTCTTGGTAACCACTTTTGTATTATATCTTTCTGGGAACTCCACAGGAGGTTCCCAGAGAGAGTATAAATGCTAATTCTTTACCTCGTACCTCACTGCTTTTCATCTGACATCACAGTGTGAAGTAACCAAGGGAAGGATATGGTGGTAGTGATGGGTGCTGTCTTTCTTGAATCTGAGCCAGAAACCTTTATAGGAAAGAGATGGGATTCTTGATAACACTGATTTGAAAACTTATTAAGCTTTCCAGCTTTATCTTCTACCATACACTTCTACCTTCAGTTTCAGTGACATTAAACCAACCTAAAAGTTTATCAAGCACACAGTTGTATTCAAGCCTGGAATCCCCCACTCAGCCTTGTGACCAATGCCTCTCCTAAGTGCCAAAACCTCTCCTAAGAAATTAGAGCTAAGTGTAAAGAAATAATATTACTGCATTTTTCTGTAGTGTATATCTAAATTGGAAACAAAAATACAATTTAGTATTTTATAATTAGTATTACCTGGAGCTTCTAAAAGTTATAAATGACTAGTTGACTCTATTTATTAATAAATCTAATGTTCAGGGATCTAGGGATATATAGGCTATTACCATTTAAATATGCAACTTCTTGGGCATTAATATTTCCCAGATATTTCTAGCTAGGTATCTTTTAATTTACTCTTTAGATTCAAGAGCTATTTTGTATCATTCAACTTGATATACTCAGTCTTAAAAGCTGATTGCTTTACTTTTTTAAATTTACTTAGTTTAACGGATACCCCTTTTTAGTATGTAATGTTATCTCTATACGTAGACTAAAACTGAAGGGAACGTCTTAGAGATTTTTCATATGCAGTTAGAAAAATGTATTTACCGGGAGGCAGAGGTTGCTATGAGCCAAGACCATGCCATTGCACTCTGGATGACAGAGTGAGACTCTGTCTCAAAAAAAAAAAAAAAAAAAAAAAAAAAAAAAAAAAAAAAAAAAAAAAAAAAAAAAAAAAAGAAAGAAAGAAAAGGAAAAAGAAAAATGTATTTAAACACATAGAACTTAGCTAATAATGTCACATTGCATGGTTCTTCAATGATAGAATCAAAATGGAAATAAATATGTACTTCTTAAATTCCTAACACTGTTAAGAAGTATTTTTATCTCAAATTATTTAAACTTTGAAAAATCAACTTACTTTAATCTCATTGTAGAGAGTTAGTAAGAGGAGTTCCCTAGAATAATTCAATTGAAAAAATTTTTGTGGGCACATAATAATTGTACGTATTTGTGGAGTACATGAGATATTTTAATAAAAGCCTACTATATGTAATGATCAAATCAGCATAATTGGGATATCCATCATCTCAAATACTTATACTTTTTTGTTTGTGTGTCGGGAACATTTCAAATCCATTTCTCTAGTTACTTTGAAACATATAATAAATTATTGTTAACTACAGTTGCCCTATTGTGCTACAGAATATTAGATCTTATTCCTACTACCTATCTATATTTTTGTAACCAGGAATAATTAAATTTTTGTTAATGTTTTAAATGTGAAGGATGAGATAAATGAATTTAAAGCCAATAAATATGTATATGAAGAGCTGTTTTTCACATTAAGTCATGTTTAATATTTTCTAGACAATATAGCATTGAAAATTAATGACTTTAAGAAGTAAGGAAAAGTATAACTATAGGGATTGCACTGTTGAACAAAGTTAAATAAATGTAACAACTGCTAAACAATATGAGTTTGTTCAGAGTGACTGAGATCCTGACTAATTTTTACTTGGAAATCTGAACATTATAATACTATTTTAAAAACTTGATTCTGTGAATTACAAAACTAGTATTTATAGATAATTTTAACCATTCTAGATTTCCAGGTTTATCTAAAAGAATATTTAAAAATAAGCTCTTCAATAATGCCAATACAATATCTTATCTTTTAGAATTCATATTGTTGTTAAAGTTATGAAAAACTTACCATTTTCCGCGCTTGCCTTACTGCTGTGATCTCTTGGGCAGTGTGCTTTAAATAACAGATTGTTCAGTTTTTGAAATATTGGTAGTGATAACCATCTTTATTGAGGACAGATAGTGTACTTAGTACAGCACAGAACATACTGCACACTCCCTGACAAAAAGAAATCAGAAAGTTCAAATAACTGATAATTTGGATAAGCTAAATGAATTAAAGCAAATGAAGTCTAGTCAGCAAGGGCAGTGGAGTATATTTAGGAACAAAAATATTAACATATTGGTGGTTGAAACTGAAGTTCATACAACTAATGATGATGATTGTTATGAATTAAATAGTCCCCCCCAGCCCCCAATTTGTATGTTGTTATACCCCTGCAAACCTCAGGATGTGACCTTATTTGGAAATAGGGTCATGGTAGCTGTAATTAGTTAAGATGAGGCCATGGCCAGGCGGAGTGGGTGGCTCACGCCTTTAATTGCAGTACTTTGGTAGGCTGAGGCAGATGGACCACCTGAAATCAGGAGTTCAAGAACAGCCTAACCAACATGGTGAATCCCTGTCTCTACTAAAAATACAAAAAGTAGCCAGGCATGGTAGTGCATGCCTATAATCCCAGCTACTCTAGAGGCTGAGGCAGGAGAATCGCTTGAACTTGGGCCAGGGAGCAGAGGTTGCAGTGAGCCAAGATTGTGCCATTGCACTCCAGCCTGAGCAGCAAGAGTGAAATACCATCTAAAAAAAAAGAAAAGATGAGACCATGCTGGAGTAGGGTGGGTCCCTAATCCAATATGACTGATGTCCGCATAAAAAGGGGAAATTTAAACTCAGACGTGATTACAGAGACAATGTCATGTGAACTTGAAGATGACTGTCCATAAACTAAGGAGAGAGTCCTGGCTGAAACAGAGCTTTCCCTCCCAGCCCTCAGAAGAAACCAACCCTCCCAACACTTTTTCAGACTAATAGCCTCTAGAACTTTGAGGCAATACATTTTCCTTGTTTCAGCCACTCATTTTGTAGTAGTTGGTTATGAGAGCTTTAGGAAACTAATGTGATGGTTTTACAAGAGTACCAATTTACTTTGTATAGAGTATAACAGAAAAAGATATAGGGTTTATCCTGACAAAAGGTGAACATTATTACTAAATTTCTAGAGTAAATGTGAGACAGTAGATATCCCAGTAGACCTAATGCTGGGGAAACCATTTTTACCGTGTATAGGTCTAGACTGTGCCACCTTTGAAACTGGAAAACCAGAAACAAGGAAATCCTACAAAACAATCTATGGAGAATGTCCTAAAGATTAAATGGTTAGGAAAACCAGCCGAAAGAAAAGTTGGGGACTTTGAATTATAGAAAATCATCATTAATTTTAACTTCAGGAATTTGGAACTGATAATTAAGTGAATTTTACTGTACACATATTAGTTATGTTATTAGAAGAATATGTAAATAATTTATGGACTGTTTTCAAGCATCTTCCAGTATCTTAAGGCGTTACTTTACTCTTATGAAGAATGAATACGCCGAATTCCAGTTGGCACCGGGCTAATGGGGGCTGCTAAAATCCTAGTTTCTCAACACATCCTCCCCTAAAACCTTTGAATTCAACTTGAAGCACAAATAAACCATTCATCAAATTAGTCTTTTAGCATTACTAGGAGATCAAGGATACCATAAACCTCAAATTGTTTGTAAAGAGAAAAACAGAAAATTTCTGTTGCAGCTATGGATAATGGGGAAGAGGTGTCTTTAGTTTCTCCCTGGAAAAGAGGAGAAGGGAGCAGGAAACTAAATGAAGCACTACAAAAAACTCTTTCAGAAAGAGAAAGTCTAAAGTGTTAAACGTCTAAAGAGGTCAGGCATGGAAGTTAGTAATTCATAGCGCTTACGGAAATGTGAACTTGAGCAGATTGAAGCGGGCAGCCTTGACAAAACATTGCTTCTGTAGGTGAGAGATAAATGGAGCAGTGGAAATGCCCCTCAGCTGGCAAGGAAGGGAAAGAAAAAAGTATTGGGAAAGTTGATGGTCGTGCAGAAATGAAAGAGAACTAGAAGACATGCCAGTTACTCTTGCTCACCCCTAGCAGCACAACATCATCTATGAAATAAACTGAAGTTCACTATAGTGACAGAGGGAGCACTCTTGAACTAGGATTCCTGTGCATGAAATGCTTAGAAATAGGAAAAATCGCAAATAATAAATTACAAGATGGAAGGGAGAATGTATTGAAATGAAAATTTAATGTGTCACTTAAGATAGATATGAATGAAAATGAGGTAAAGACGGATATCAGAAGGGTAAGAGATATAAAGTGGTGAATGGAAGACAGGCAAAGAAGATCCAAGATGAATGTAACTGAAATATCTAAAGAAGAAGTATTTGAACCAGATACATATTTAAAGCTGTTATCTAAGAAAACTTTATAGTAGAAATAAGAAAAAAAAAAAACCTAAATCAACATATCAAAAGGGGCCCACTGTGTCCCTGGGAAAACTGACTTAGGGTGATCAACCCCAAGACATGTAGTAAAGTTATTAGACTTTAAAGACAAAGAAAATATCTTCAGGATCTCTAGGCAAAAGAACAAGTTACTTAATGGCTGAGAAAATTAGTCTGCCCTCAGACTTCTCAAAATAGCACATAAAAGCAAGGCAAAAGAGGAGCAGCATATAAAAGCAAGGCGAAAGTGGAGCAGCATTTTCAGGAAACTCAAGGATAGGTATGAGCCAAGGATTTTATATCTAGTTGTTGTTCAAGGATCGAGACTATAAAGAAAAACAATTTGAAACATGTGAAAACTCAGGGAATACTGTGCCCATGAGACCTTCCTGAGGAATCGGTTAGAGTTGTGGTCCTCTAAGTGTGGTCCCCCAACTAGCAACATCAGCAGCGCTGGGGAACTTGTTAGAAATGCATATTTTCAGGCCCACCCCAGACCTACTGAGTGAGAAACTTTGGGATGGTGTCCATCATTGTGTGTTTTAGCAAGCCCTACAGGTCATTCTGATGCATACCCTGTAAGAAGATGAACTTCTTCTAGCCAAAGGGTGATTGAGGAAACTTTGGCAGAGAACTGATAGTGAATATTGATATTGATTATAGATACAGGTCTAAGAAATGAGTAGAGGCATAATTGGAAGAACAGTATGAAAACCATCATATGTATTGTCAAAGTAGAAAGAATACAACTAAAAATGAGAAAATAAGGGACAGAAACAGGAAAAAGTAGAATTAAATTATTAATTATTGTACGGGTAATAGGTAGAAGTCAGAGAGTACCACTTAAAACAGTAAAATAAGATAGTAAAAAATTTAAGCAAGAAAAAGAGATGATTAAAGGCATCATTAAAAAATATAATGGCCAAGAAACTGGTAGGACAATTTAATTAAATGCAATATATAATCCTGGACTGAGAAAAAAATTGCTGAGAGGAATTTATTGGTATAGCTGATGAAAGTGGAATATGGAATGTAGATTAAATAAAATATTGCATCAATGTTTACCTGAATTTAGTAACTTGATGTGAATATTTAAGAGAATATTCTTGTTCTCAGGAAATACATGCCGATAAAGTGGTAAAGGGCAGATTTTGATATTGAAATTTTAAATATTGGAATGACTTTATAATTTTCTTCACGTATTTAAAAATGTGATTACTATTTACCTATACGGTATGATTTGAAGCTAAGCAGAGATGAAAATATATTTGATCATTTATTCACATTCCTTGTGCTGTTATCCTGTGATCATTTACTATAAACCTCATGTGGATAAAGCAAAAGAAGTTTTGCATTGAATACTTAAGCTTTCACTTTGCACTGCATATTCCAAACAGAATAAATCCAGCAAATAAATTTAGTTGTTTCTTTTTAAATATACTAAAACTCAGGGTATTAGTATGAACTAACTTAAGATGAAAATAGTAAAGATGAGTACAGATGATATTTCTTAATATTTTAAAATTGATTTATACCAGCTTTATCCAAATTTTTAAGCAATAGTGAAGTACTTTATTTTTCTTTTTTAAAGATATGGATGTAATGATGCCCTTGATAAATGAACAGAATTTTGATGGGACATCAGATGAAGAACATGAGCAAGAGCTTCTGCCTGTTCAGAAGCATTATCAACTTGATGATCAAGAAGGCATTTCGTAAGTGTTATGGTTTATAAGTCTCCTTTTCTTTTCATTCAGTATGTATTTTGTAATCTTCTTCTATAGGCAAAACATTCTATTAGATTACAAGACACAAATATAAGACATCGTCTCCACCTTCAACAAGTTCATAGTCTGTTTGGAAAAGAAATGCATTTAAATCACAGAGCAGTGTATAGAAATTACTGCAATAAACTGAACTTCACTATAGTGACAAATGCTAGGGATCTTAATGTGTAACAAAGGCCAGGGATCTCAATGTGTAACAAATGCTAGGGATCTTGAAATAAGGGAGATCTGATTAAGTGGAAAAGGAATGTTAAGAGAGGTGGCTTCTGAAATAATCAGGAGGTAGTAAATGTTTCTTTATTCTGAAACAAAGCCATGGAGGTAGGAAAGCATTGTAACTTTTTTTTTTCTTTTTCTTCCCCACTTATTTATTTTATTGCATTTTAGGTTTTGGGGTACATGTGAAACATGCAAAATTGTTGCATAGGTACACACGTGGCAGTGTGCATTGTAACTTTCTAAAACCTTTTTTGACACTTTGTCATTATTAATAGATTTGAATAATTTCTCATTCCAATAATAGTTTAATGCTTAAAGTGATATGCAATTGATCAGAAAAGAAGAATATAAACTGAAAAAACATTTGGGCATTTTCGTTTCATGAGTTTAAACTATTTGCTCTTCTTTCTTATTTCAACTTATTTTTTCCTGGTGAAGAGACTTCCTTCAGATGCCTGTGGAAACTATTCTTAGGTCAAATCCCTTAGGGAATTCCTGGTATCTAAAAATTAATTAGTATTTATCTTACCTGCTGACACATATAGTTTTACAACTTGTATAACCTGTATTTTTTTTTTTTAATTAACTTCTTAGGTTGACAATCATAAATCAAATGTGTTTAGTATCATGGTTACGTAGGTAGTGTCAATACATTGCTGTTACCAGCCAAATACTCAACATTGTTTTGAAAATCATAGCAGCAAAGTGTCTTATGAGAAAATTACCTTTTTAAAAAAAATTTATTTACTGTGTAGAAAACCGCACTGTAAAGAGGATGCCTTTAAGCCCTTATTTTCTTTTTTCTTTTTGTAGACGGAGTTTCACTATTGTTGCTTAGGGTGGAGTACAATGGCGTTATCTCGGCTCACTGCAACCTCCGCCTCCCCAGTTCAAGTGATTCTCCTGCCTCAGCCTCCCAAGTAGCTGGGATTATAGGCTCCTGCCTGATGTCTGGCTATTTTTTTGTATTTTTGGTAGAGACAAGGCTTCACCATGTTGGCCAGGCTGGTCACGAACTGCTGACCTCAGGTGATCCCCTGGCCTCAGCCTCCCAAAGTGCTGGGATTACAGGTATGAGCCACCATGCCCGGCCAAGCCTTTTTTAATTTAATTTTTTACTATCTTGTTTGACAGACAGTTCACTTAAATATCTCATTTAATATCCACAATAACTCTTGTTATTCCACTTTTAAGTAGCAAAGGTAAGACTTCAACCAAGTACGACTTTTGGTCCAGTGATGGGATGGAATGTTATTTGGTTCCTTGCCTAGATTAATTTTCAGTTCCCTTCTAGTACTAAAACCATGATCATGTTATAATAGCTTTTGTTCTAAAACATTTAAGTCTTATATTTAAGTCTTACATCTTTTACTTTTCAGATTTGTACAAACTCTTATGCACCTTCTTAAAGGAAATATTGGAACTGGCCTTTTAGGACTTCCATTGGCAATAAAAAATGCAGGAATAGTGGTAAGACTTACCTTTGTTATCACCAGTTAAGATGCAGTTATCAGTCTCATTTATAGCAAGTCAGCTATAACCTGGTAAGGTGACGTTTCTGTGGTCATTTAGATGCCGTCTTGATAAAATTGTGTGAACTGTGAAAATGATATCTAATAAAAAAATGCTAATTATTCTATTCATTTCTACTTCATTACTTATTTGTAATATTTAAGCAAAAAAACTCACAAACCTAAAGCAGTCTTTGATTTTTCCAGACATAGTTTTATCTTATTAATATTTTGGATTTTTAGGAATTGAATTAAGCAGTGTAATCATAGCAACAAATATATTTATAGAGTAGGTTATTGGTAATGTGAAATTGTACAGTTTTTTAGAGTCAAATAGACAGTTTTCAGATTTAAATAATAGTTAATTAAGAAAAGTAATAATAATAGCTTTTAAAAACCAATATGTAAAAGAAACTTACTGTAATTATTATATTAAAGACAACCTTGATAGGGGAGAAGCCCATTTATGAGGTAATAAAGTTACATTTAACCTTTTTTGAATGGACCAGTTTCTAAAAACAGTTTTAACTATCATCTTTCTCTGCATTTGACTATTTTGTTCCCCCTAATTTAGATGATGAAAACTTTTGTTGATAAAAATAAACCTTGGCAATAATTTGATTGTATCTTGAAAATTACAGGTATCACTTTAATTTTAGTAAATAAATATTTAAAATATTTTATTTACTACTTTTTGAAATAATTATTTTCTAAGCATGGTTTCTGACACATAGTGAGTACTCAACAAGCAGTCTATAGAAGAAATAAATTGCTCACAGTCTCCATTTGATACTGTACTTTTTTGTGATTTAGATAATGATGCATGGATGCATATAGTTATAATGGTGGGTCACTGATAGTTGTAGACTTGCCATCTGATATTAAATATGATCTTTTGTTCTACCCTACTTTGTTATCTATACTCTATATTCATGGGTTTGAGTAGCTAAGTTGATAAGATGGATGTGGTTGTCTTAAATATTACTCCTCTTTCTCTGTCTAGTTTGTTAGTTTGCCTTTGTGTAGTGACTAATCATTTTGCCCAACTAATATTTATTCACTGCACATGATTTCTATTAAATATTTAAATCTTATAAATTTTTTCCCCACAGCTTGGACCAATCAGCCTTGTGTTTATAGGAATTATTTCTGTTCACTGTATGCACATATTGGTACGTTGCAGTCACTTTCTATGTCTGAGGTAAATGTGGATTTGTTAAGCCATTTATTTTGAAGCTATCTTTTTATTTAGATCATCAGATAGTCTTATATTTCTACTGTGTGTTGTATTTCCTTTAAACTCTTATATAGATGCATCTAAGGTAATGAATATGGAAGAGGGTAGCTTTTCATATGATTTAAATCTGATTAGAATCTGTTTTTAAAATGTTATCTCATGAGTGAAATAGAATGGTTTCTCTTAGTATAAATGGAAAAAATCAGAAAAGATATATGGAGGTAATGGAGGCAGTGGTGACTTTTAGTTATAGCATAATGGTCTTCAATGTATAGGTAATTCTGTTTTTATTGTCATTTGTGCTGTCTGCTGATGTATGGGTTAGTAGGTGGTCAACAAAGTAATATTCTTTTTCTTTAATTTTGTATCATGAAATATGTCTACTGGACAATAGACCTAACTTTTTTTTAAAAAGTAGATATTATCTAGTCTAGTAGCCTAATATCAAGTCTCGACTCTTTTGTTGTTATATAGTCTTAAAACTTTGGGCAAATCATTTATGAGCTTTATATGATAACATATACTTGGAAAGTTAAGAGAGAGAGAATGGAGAAATAATATCTACCTCATGGGAAGATTAAATGAGATAGTTTATGTGCAAATGTATTGTAGAGCCTTGCACAGATGTATTATTAAATAATGCTGTTCTAAGAATGGAATAATTTAGACATGAATAATGTAATTGATGTTTTAGGTATTTGAAATATCTAAATTAATAAAGCACAAATACTAAGTTATATGAATTCTGCACTTACATAAACTTTAGCAGTAGATAAAATTAATATACTGGTAAAAAGGACAGATTTAAAACTTTATGAGGCATGCTTTAAAAGTATGCAGATCTTGACATTTTGATAACTCATCTGTCAGTGCATAGCCTTGCATTTATTAATTCCTATTTATTTTATGTTTATTTCAAGAAGTGGTTTTATGTACCAACTTAAACTTTTTCTTTTTTCCTTTGTATGTATGTCATTAAATTACAGATTTAAAAAGTCAACATTAGGTTATAGTGACACCGTAAGTTTTGCTATGGAAGTGAGTCCTTGGAGTTCTCTTCAGAAGCAAGCAGCATGGGGACGGTAAATACTCTGTTATTAATATCTGATTGTTAAAATTATATTAAGTATTTTAATCTAGCAAGATATAAAAATAAAAATATGATAAAGTTGGGGAATAAACATATGTAACCTTTAGAATTAGACAGACTTGGGTTCAAATCTCAACTTGACCGTTTTTCAGTTTTCTGACCTTGATCAAAATATTTATCATTTTGGTTTGGTTTACTCACTATGAAATGAGTTTATAGTAATACCCATCTCACAGGATCATTTTAGTAGATGAAATAAAATGATATTTATAAAGCATGATCTGGTCAAATAATGACATAATCATGTTCATTAATTTTTTTAAATAAAAAAGCCAGAAAAATGTTTCAGTCCCATTATTTCAAATAAAGTTGTAGTATTTAGTTATATGCTCATCTGAGGTATGGATATATTTTAGCATAACCTTATTTTATTGCCTTTTTATTTAAATGTAACTTTATTACTGGTGGCTTTGGCTAATCAAAGTCAAATGAATACAGGACTAGTGAAATAAGGAAGCATAAACAATCGGCAAAGTGCTGCCTGTTGTAGTACAAATGACATGTGAGGTGGGAATTAAACGAAGAACAGTATTAGAGTAGTTAATGGTTAAGTATGGCCTTTCTGGAGATTTTCAGGAAGTTGTATTTGGTATGAGGTTCTCAGAGTTCCTGGAGTAGGAGCATATATGCTATAATAAAATGTTTAAAACTCTTAAAGAGAAATAAAATATACTGACATTTCAGTAGCTGTTATGGGTACTTATTTGTGGATGTCTTTTTTCAGGAGTGTGGTTGACTTTTTTCTGGTGATAACACAGCTGGGATTCTGTAGTGTTTATATTGTCTTCTTAGCTGAAAATGTGAAACAAGTGAGTATTTTTCTCCAGTTAGTGAAATCATTTTTTTCTAAAGCCCTAGATATGGCTTCCTGTTTCTTCTGTGGAAGCCATGGTCGAATTTGAAAATGTGTCTCTTTCATAAGTGATCTTCCTTTATAGATTTTCCTTTAGATTTTTTCTTGCAAGTTGGATTTCTGCTGTAATTGTTAATTATTATTTTGCCATAATACTGATAATGCTTGTTTTTTTAGATCAGAATATGACATTATTTACTGATTCTTAGCTACTTGAAACTTAGATTTCAAAAACATATTCATAGATGCTGTGGAAGCATATTCTTTACATTGAAGTTCTATAAAGACCTATATGAGGCTTTAGCCAGTAACCTAAAAAAATCAAGTAAAAATAATGAGCATTCATTATTAAAATCCAGTAATTATCGCCATTGTGTAAAAAGATACTGTGTCCATAAATGAACAGTTTTCTGTAGTTCTTTCAGAAACTTTCTCGCATTATGAAGGTTTGCTTTAGGAGGAAGTGGTTTGCAGTCTTGGAAGAGATTGACAATATATTTGGACAAATATGGAAAGCACTGAAATAAAAACTCCATCAAAACAATACTATAAAATACTTTTCTTTATTACTGGTATCATTATTCCTAAATTATCCCTTACTCTTCTTTAATCATTATTTTAATATTTAATCATTATTTTAATTATTAAAATAATTAAATATTAAAATAATTTAAACAGAATTATTAAATATTTATTAATTATCCACAGGCACATGGTACAGTAAACATTTTACATAGTAATATATAGGATTGTCTTGTAGGTATTTTTATACAAAATGATGAAGTGAGTATGTTTTCTAAAAAACCTATATTTGTGTAGATTCCTGTGTACTTGTGTGTATTTGTCTCTCTTTTCTAAGTATAGAGTATGTTTCATTTCACTGAGAATTGGCAAACTGTTTCTATAGAGGGCCAGATAAAAAGTATTTTCTGCTTTGCAGGCCATATGGTCTCTGTTGTAACCACTCAATTCAGCCGTAGGCAACAATATGTAAACAAATAGATATGACTATATTTCGGTAAAATTTTATTAGCAAAAATAGGTGTTCTGCAGACCATAGTGTTCTAACCTCTGATTTAGATTATCCCTGTATGCTGTATTTCAGCCACTCACTTAAATTTTTAATGTCAGAAGAAGTCATTGAGTCAAACCCTCGTTTATAAAAGAGCTCATAATTAGTAATTTGACCTTGGATTTTTGGTCAGTGTTCTTTCCAGTGTACCATGTCTCAGCATCTAGAAAAGTTTTTTTTGTATCTGGGACTTTAAATGTCTGGAAGCTTAAATGTCACCTGTTCTGTGAAACCTTTCTCAACTTTTCCTTCCATGTCTTTCTTTTCTTTATCGACAGAATTTATTGGTTTTTCTCCTGGCTTCTGTATCACTTTTAAAAATAGCCTTGATTATGCTGTAGTAAAGTTAATTTACAAGTTCTTTTTTACTGCTAGATGGCAAGCCCCGTGAAGGAAGGGACTCTCATATCCCTTGTGTTCACCTCTGTAAACTAGCATCTAAGAGTGCCTGGCTTATTGGTACCCAGTATGGTTATTGGCCTGAAGGAAAATGAACTCACTGGACTGGGAAGGATTATATCTTGTTCATGTCTTTATTTCTCAGACCTAGTACTGTACCTGGTTGGTTGTGCAAGTGTCGTTAAAACTTTGTGGACTGAAAGGGTTTAATCCTTTTGTTTGATTTCTGCATTGATGGTCTGTGCCACTTTCCTTGTTCTCATCCTGTGCAAACACCCTTTTCCCCATTTTTTTCTGTCAGCTCTTCTCTTTCAGCTCCTACATGACTCTTTAAACTTGGTTTCTCACGCTCACAGATATTTCTTTGTGTCTATAAGATGAATGGTGTCCTTAGGGTTTTCAAGGTAAATGATTATATTATCAGCAAACAGAGACAGTTTGACTTCCTCTTTTCCAATTTTGATGCCCTTTATTTCTTTCTCTTGTCTGATTGCTCTGGCTAGGACTTCCAGTACTGTATTGAAGAGGAGTGGTGAGAATGGGCATCCTTGTCTTGTTCTAGTTCTCAGAGGGAATCTTTAAGCTTTCCCCATTCAGTATTATGTTGGCTGTGGGTTTGTGATAGATGGCTTTTATTATATTAAGTTATGGAGTTCCCTGGCTAATAAAAGAATTCAGCAACCTTTCTGGATACACGATTAATGTACATAAATCAGTAGCTCTTCTATATACCAACAGTGACCAAGTAGAAAATCAAATCAAGACCTCAACCCCTTTTACAAAACCTGCAAAAAAATTGAAATACTTAGTAATATTCCTAACTAAAGAGTCGAAAGACCTCTACAAGGACAACTACAAAACACTGCTGAAAGAAATCACAGATAACAAAAACAAATGAAAACACATCCCATACACATGGATGGGTAGAATCAATATTGTGAACATGACCATACTGCCAAAAGCAATCTACAGACTCAGCATAATCCCCATCAAAATACCACCATCATTCTTCACAGAGTTAGAAAAAACAATTTTAAAATTCTTATGGAACTAAAAAAGAGTCTGCATAGCCGAAGCAAGACTAAGCAAAAAGAACAAACCTGGAGGCTTCACACTACCTGATTTCAAACTACACTATAAGGCCATAGTCACCAAAACAGTGTGGTACTGGTATAAAAACAGGCACATGGACTAGTGGAACAGAATAGAGAACCCAGAAGTGAACCCAAATACTTACAGCCAACTGATCTTCTACAGAGCAAACAAAAACACAAAGTGGGGAAAGGACACACTTGTCAACAGCTGGTGCTGGGAAGATTGGCTAGCCACATGCAGGAGAATGAAATTGGATCCTCATCTTTTACCTTATACAAAAGCGAAGCTCAAGATGGATTAAGGACTTAAACCTAAGATCTGAAACTATAAAACTTCTGGAAGATAACATTGGAAAATCCCTTCTAGACATTGGCTGAGGCAGGGATTTCATGACAATAACCCCCAAAGCAAATGCAATAAAAACAAAGATAAATAGATGGAACCTAATTAAACTAGAGAACTTTTGCATGGCAAAAAGAAGTCAGCAGAGTAAACAGACAACCCACAGAGTGGGAGAAAATCTTTACAATCTGTACCTCTGACAAAGGGCTAATATCCAAAATCTACAATGAACTCAAATCAGGAAGGAAAAAACAAACAGCCCCATCAAAACCTGGGCTAAAGACGTGAATAGACAGTTCTTAAGAGAAGATATACAAATGGCCAGCAAACCTGAAAAAATGTTCAACATCATTAATGATCAGGGAAATGCAAATGAAAACCACAATGTGATACCACCTTGCTCCTCCAAGAATGGCCATAATCAAAAAACAGTAGGCGTGGATGCAGCGATCAGGGAACACTTCTACAGTGCTGGTGGGAATGTAAACTAGTACAGCCACTATGGAAGACAGTGTAGAGATTCCTTAAATTACTAAAAGTAATACCACCATCATTCTTCACAGAGTTAGAAAAAACAATTTTAAAATTCTTATGGAATTAAAAAAGAAGAACTACCATTTGATCCAGCAATCCCACTACTGGGTATCTATCGAGATGTAAAGAAGTCATTATTCGAAAAAGATATTTGTAGACACCTGTTTATAGCAGCACTGTATATATATACACACACACACACACACACACACGCTCATGGTTGAATAGTACTCCATCATATATATGTATGGAGTACATATACATATATATATATATGGAGTACAACTCAGCCATAAAAGTGAATGAATTAACAGCATTTGCGATGACCTGGATGAGATTGGAGACTATTATTCTAAGTGAAGTAACTCAGGAATGGAAAACCAAACATTGTATGTTCTCACTGATATGTGGGAGCTATGAGGACACAAAGGCATAAGAATGATACAATGGACTTTGGGGACTTATGGGGAGGAGTGGGAGGGGGTGAGGGGTATGGTGCAGTGTGTACGGCTCAGGTGATGGGTGCACTAGGATCTCACAAATCACCACTAATGAACTTACTTGTATAACTAAATGCCACCTGTACCCCAATGACTTAGGGAAAAATAAGATAATAAAAAAAATTTTTTAATGGAAATGGTGTCCAGAGATTAGTGTTGTAACTGCTGACAGTTTTAGCCAGGAAGGTACTCCTAGATGCTGTCTGCGTCTGAGAGTCCCAATGAATTCTGTAGTTTTTCTTTCTACCCTCATTTTATTATTTTTTCAAAATATCCTATTTTTAAACTATTTATTCTTTTACTAGATATTTGCAAATAAGTTCTTATACACCTATTTCTGGCAGGAAAAAATCTGTAATCTAAACCATCAGACACAGGTGTTCCCTCATACATATTGTGACTATAGAATAGAGTGAAAGATCTTAACGAGAGCAAGTAGCATGAGAGATGTAGACATAGAAAACAGTAACAGTAATTAGAGCTAATTAGGGTCCTGCTTATAGTCTTGTTTATCAAATAAATCATCAGTTCTTCCATTAGCGTTACTTGTTATAGATGATGTTGTTTTGATTTTACAAATATTTATTTCTCCAAAGTGCATATTCCTAGGACTCCTAAATCCATTAAGAGGCTTTTTATTAATGAGAGTGACAAGATATATCTTACCAGTCATTTATATATAATATGAGGGAAATTATGCCTTTCTGGAGTTGTGCAACATCGTAGTACTGTATCTTTTCTAATACCTATCTTCTAATGGAGTTATCAATAAGCTCTATTTGAATTTAAGAATAATGTCAATTTCATATTAATAAACTATGATATACATTATTTAATCTTTATAACTACTCTGTAAGTACTTTGCTTATTTTATGAATGAGAAAGCAGTCTCACAAAACTTCAATAATGTGCCCCAAGTCGTATGGAATTAGACTGAAACCTAGGTCTCTGTCACATCCAATATGTTAATTGTTCATCACCCATGGGACGTTGTCTTATCTGATTTTAGTTGTGAGTGTGTTTATATGACATAAAGTGTAGATGAGGTGGATAAAATAAATGTTTATAAGCTTAGAATCTGTGACTTTCTTCTATGAAAAATTATCAGTTGCTTCTCAAGTTGAATGGAAAAGTTAAACTTTGCACATGTCCTGTGAAGATCAGGTAGAAAAAGTGACTCTCTGGAAGTAAGGAGAGCACCTGCTACAGATAGAAAAGTAAAAGTCTTCTGAGTCATAAACAGTAACATGGAAAAAAAGGCAGTCATGTTTGAGAAAGTAGTTGAGATGGTCACTGAAGCAGCATGAGATCAGAGATTTTCATTTTCTACAGAGGTGTTCTTTTACATTTGATAGGCATTATACAATAGCAGACACACTAGTTGATTAAACCTTACCAATTGCTCCTTACTGTTATAGTTAGAAACCATAGGATTGTTACCCTCCCCTTAATCTACATGGAATTGAAATGTATTTTGTTAACCAAAAGAATTAAGGATTTAGTTGCCACACAAATGTAGAACCTGCAATGTAACTGCCACATGACTATTCTTGGTCCCATTAAGACTATGCACAATCAGAAGGGGAAAAAGAACACTAGTGCTTCTGATGAATCTAAGTCCATGGTGGTTATAGTTGCTTCTCTCTGTTCTTACTCTAAGATACTCTAGAAAATGTCAGATAGATAAAATAGTAGTACGTGGGCATGGAGAATGGGTAATGAATACACTATTACATTTTAAAAATGTAGCAGTCCCCAAAACCATTGATTGTTGAGTCAGAAGATAGGAGTTCAAATCTCTGCTTTCTCAGTTTTAACTCACACATGAGGCAAAACCCCCTCATCCCTGGTCTAGCATCAGTTTCCTTATTTGTAAAATGGGAATAGTAACAAAATATCTCCTTGTTTCTCATAAACTTATTGTGAGGCTCAGCTGATAAAAGGCTTGTGAAAGCCTTTGTAAAATGTAAAACATTATACAAATGTAGGGAACTGTAACTTCAATTCTGCATTTGGCTTTACTGAAGAACGTAATCTGCAATTGGAATTTTAACTATTAAATTATGAAATCATTGAAAAATTAGTAAGTGGTATATTTTAGTAAATTTGAGCTCAAATGGAAACAACTGAATTTAGTAATTATATTTTATAATGTTTATTTCAGTGTTTTACATTTTGGTAAACATGTGAGATCATAGGAAGTCCTATTAGATAGCCAATCTCTGTCTCTAGAGGGCACCAAAGGACTCAAATGTTTACCTGAATCTTGCTCTAGGTATGTATCTACATTTTTATTTTATTTTATTTTTAATCCTGAGAATTTTTATAACCACTTTTCTGCCAAAAGTGCTAAAATACTATAAGATATTTGTGATAGAATTAATTTTAAATTCCCAAGCACCTAATAATAATTAAAACAGCCCTTTAAAATATTGGTTATATAACTGGTTTTCTCTTGCCAGCTATCTTTGTTAGAGCTTTACTTTGATCATTATCTAATCTAATTATTGGAGGTACTGCTTTCATAACAAGTATTTGGCTCTAAATAATTCAGCTACTAGAACATTAAGTCAACAATCAAATATGTTTGTAAAACCAAGGAATGTAATTCACCAATTTTGCTTTTATTTCAAATGATAGAAAATAAAATGTAAAGTTTTGATGGTCACTTACAAGGTAGTCATGAGCTGTGCATTTCTTAAATGGTGCGTGGTATAACTTGAGAGTCTGTTAGTCCAGTGTCAGTTATAAATTCCCTTTATAGGGCAAAAATCTAATAGATACATTATCCACAATCTAAGATGATATGTACATTTATAGTGACATTAAACATAGCTTATGGTAGATTATACATGTAAAATTAAAGTAGAAGGAACACTTAAATTATTAATCATATCAAATTTATTTTAATCTTCTGATTTATTGGCTTCTTAATTACTACATTTAGAGATAGAGATGTAAGAGTGGAAACCAGGTGGCTGCTTGGGCAGAGCCCTCCTCTCTGGGTTGCAGTATTTTGGTCAGGCTAATTCTAGAGTAACAAGCCTGGGTTTGAATCCTAGAACCAACATTTACTGGCTTGATATTATGCAAGGTTTAAAAAAAAATCTCTTGAAGCCTCAGGTTCCTCAACTATAAATTGGAATTAATATTACCACCTACTTTAGAGAATCATTTTGAGTATTAAGTGAGATACATGTTGTATATAAAGCATATAGTTCAGTACCAGATACAAATAAAGTACTCAAAAAACACTAGCTATTATTATTACAAGAATTTTTAGAATGTATTGTCCAGAGACTCAACTATATTGGTGTGTTCAAAGGAGGGTAGACTATGTTTGGGGGTAAACAAGTTTTCACTGGTATTTAAATTATAGCATGACCTGCCTCTGCTATAAAATTTTAAGACTGTTTGTAAAGTCCTCTATAATTTCATTTCTATTTTAGTAAGTAGCATTATGTGATTAAATTGGATCAGAGATAGTTTGTAATATATGGAGCCTGTAAATCATATTTTTAAATCATATTTGTTTTGAAATCTGAAAATTGGGTTATAGGAGTGGCTGAATAAGCTTTAATATAAACTTGATTTATTTTGTAGAAGTGTTTTGCTACAGCAAAAATTTATGTACTATCTACCATATGGCCACGCATGAGTGTAGTGGAAATATTTATTGATAGTGATGATAATTTATAAATAATTGCTTTATAAAAGTTTTAAAGTTAGGCGATAATTTTAAAATTCTGCTTAGACTACATTTCTAAGAGATAATTAGAGCTTGTTTCCTATCTGAAAAAATATAAGCTAGAGAATACTCAGTGGCCATCCTAGACATGTATTGTCCCAAATTTGATGATCTCAAAAATAGATACTTGAGTCTTTGGAGGTATCATGAGCATGATAGTCAGAAAGCTTCAGTATACATTAGTGAATTTATCATTACAATTTTCTAATGAACTTTATTTTTATAATATGATAAAATTATCTTTCAAGATTATCTTCAGTTATCTTTATATTTGATACATATGTTTCTAGAAAACCAGAGTATCTTTAAAAAATGTAAATTTAAGTATTTTAAAGTATATCATAGAATTGTATTTTAAAGTGTACAGATTGTAATTTTCTTTGTACATGTGTTTTATGATTATAAGTTGATGGAAGATTTCCCCCTTCTTTATTCTCCTGGTAATCCTGTATAGGTTCATGAAGGATTCCTGGAGAGTAAAGTGTTTATTTCGAATAATACCAATTCATCAAATCCATGTGAGAGAAGAAGTGTTGACCTAAGGATATATATGCTTTGCTTTCTTCCATTTATAATTCTTTTGGTCTTCATTCGTGAACTAAAGAATCTGTTTGTACTGTCATTCCTTGCCAACATTTCCATGGCCGTCAGTCTTGTGATAATTTACCAATATGTTGTCAGGGTAAGTATAAAATGTTTTTAATCAAGCTCTTACCTTTTCTATATAAGTAAAGTTTTTGTTTACTTTGGAAGTAAAAGTAATGAAGTGTAAAGACCCTGACTTTATATGTGACACACAGTGTATAATCAGTAAATGTTGGTTTCTTTTAGGGGGATACTGTTGAGTTAGGAAAGTATATGACACAGAGATTAAACCAACAGGGTTTGTGGTCAGATCTTGAATCTTGGTAAATATGCTTCTGGGCTTTGGACAGTGCTTCAGAAGATAATAATACCTACCGTATTAGAGTTATTACGAGATTTAGGATTGTGTCCTTAGTACAGTGCCAAATGTGAAACCAGGTATTCATTAAATGTGTTATTTATTCCTTTAAAATTTGAACCAACCACAAGAGATGCATGTATATATATGTAAATCTACAATTTCCTTTCACTTCTGAACTTTTATTTGCTGCTACTGCTTCAATCCACTGCCACTACACTAGTCTGTAATCCCTTTATCTGAAGTGTGTGCAATAACCTCAGCTGATTTCATTGTCCATAGTCTGGGGATTCTTAATCCAGTTTCCTTAAAATAATCTATTGATAGGATTCAGGGATTCTTCAAATCCCTTAAAATAGTTTGCAAGATTTAGTATGTCTGTATGTATATATGTGTTTTGCTATTGAGCAGTTAATATAGCTTTCATCTTGCAAAGGTGCCAAAGACCCAAGAAGGGTTCCAGTCACCTCTCATCTAATTCATTTTTTATGTTATTTCCAAGGTAATTGTTGTAAAATCTGAGTGAAAATAGAGTGGAGAATGAATTTTTATTGGGCATCAGCAGCAGTGGTTGTTAACTTGGCTATATGGCTCTCAGCTTAGGCCTTGAGTGTACTTTCCTGTTGTGGCAGGAGCTAGACCTAGTGTGCAGAGCCTGGGACTTGCAGGTGGAAGCAGGTAATCAGGAGCATTTTGCTCAGATGGAATGTGTGGGCATGAGGGAAACAATTGCTTTTGGCAGTGAAGTCTTAACAGCTTGGCTATATTTAACATGGGATGCTTAAAGTGTTTATTGAAAGAATTATTCAGTTTTATAACCAAGCTTTGCTGTTGTGAAGCTCAAAATTTTATGATTTTTCTTTCATTTTAAATTATTTAGAATAAGTAAAGATGTAACCTGTCTTCCTTTTTTCTTCCTTTCTTTAGAACATGCCAGATCCCCACAACCTTCCAATAGTGGCTGGTTGGAAGAAATACCCACTCTTTTTTGGTACTGCTGTATTTGCTTTTGAAGGCATAGGAGTGGTAAGAATTTAGTCTTTATTATTATTTTTTAAAATCTTAATTCAACACAATGATTTATATAGTCTAGCTATATTTAAAAATGCATATTTTTCTTTTTTATTTCAATTTTCTTTATTCCTAGAAGACAATGTACAGTTTGGTGTGTTAGATTAGAATTATAGTTTAGTCCTTTCACTAATGAAGAGCTTAATGTTAGACATACCACTCAGGCTCTTTAATTCTCTTTTTCTTTATCTATAAAATGAAGAAATTAGCCAGATTATTTTTAACATTTTATTATGGAAAATTTCAAACCTATACAAAATTTAGAGAGTAGTGTAATGAACTCCTATGTAAATATCACCTGGCTTCCAAAATTATTAGCTCAAGGCGAGTTTAAAAAAATTTGTATCCCACATACTCAGACACATCTGAAGCATATTTT
The DNA here is from genome assembly GCF_001604975.1 of Cebus imitator. Taxonomy (NCBI): domain Eukaryota; kingdom Metazoa; phylum Chordata; class Mammalia; order Primates; family Cebidae; genus Cebus; species Cebus imitator. The sequence goes on from NW_016107556.1 coordinate 1,587,755, forward strand.
ATAGGTTAGATTATTTGAAGGGAATTGAAATAGTTGCAAAATCACTGTTATATAAGAAGAGTTGGATATAAATTCTCCCTATAGTTTTATGAATATAATGTTTGTTTTGAGAAACAATGTTATCATAAAGCTAACAGCAAGATAAACTCCAACGATTCTGAGGATTCTCAGATGTTAAATATTTTCATTCAGGTAGCTCCTGGTTTATTTAAAGCCTAACATTTGTATACTTGGAGAAAACAGAGTCTTGCTGTCTGCTTTGCTCCATAGTTTATGTTTCATAGTCTGATGGTCTGATACGGAAGCAAAACCATTGTAAACATCTATTTATATTAACCCCAGACAAAATAGATCTAAAATAAAATTTTATACCATTTTACTTGGGTTTCTGCTGTCTCTGAATTTTTTTTTAGATAACTCTCATAAATTCTTACAAATTTTCACAGTTGCTTTTACTGCTGTTACAAACATAGCTGCAGATTTTCATGTTTGTCTTTTACTGGTGAGTGCTAGTTAACTATTGGATATTTCCTCTGAATCTCAAATTCAACAATTCCAAAATCTGACACATATTTTCTCGTCCAAAACCAGCTTTACTTTCTCATTTTCCTTTTTAGTTTTAACTTCAGTTGCTTAAGCTTGAAACACTGGAATGATTTCTTTTACTTTGTCCTTGGTTCCCTATTTCAATTGATAATTAATGTTGATTCTTCTTTTATATTTCTCAAATCCATTCCATAAAGGAGACTACAGGTATTGATCGACTTACGATCTATGCAACTTACGACCATTCAACTTTACAACCACAATCGCTAGCCATGACTACTCCGCGTCTGGCAGCGCAAACGTTGCCCAGCGGGGCGTAACGACAGTGCGGACCAGCTTCTGGCAGCACTACCGTCTCCGCGTGCACCATTTCAACTGTACATATAGACTACTCAACTTATGATAAATCGTGTTACGACCGGTCTGCCAGTCCCAATCGTGGTCATAAGTCGAGCACTAGCTGTATACATAAAATACCTATAATGCTGCGTGACACAGAGAAGGCCTCAGGAAATGTTCATTTCTTTCTCCTTCTCCCATTCTAGCTGCACTGACACCATTCTTGGCCAGTGCCCATATTTCCTGTCTGGGCTATCTCCAGAGCATCCAAACTGTTCTCTGCCCTCTTGCTGCTGTTAGCAATTAATGTTTCCATATGGAACTGACTGACTTATGTAAAAAGTGGAGAAATATTAGATTTGTCATCTCATAGAGTTATTATGAGGATTGCATAAGATGCTGCATGCAAAGCTTTTAGAACTATACCTTAAATATCATGAACACTCCAGTAAATACTTGCTATTATTATTATTACTGTGGTCTTTCACTATATGGCCAAGTTATACGGCTAAAATCTCAGAAGATTTGCCTTAAAAACTTGATTTTTCAATCATCCTTTTCTTATTTTCTTTAAAGGTTCTTTTTTCAATAAAATAAAAATTATTTGTTAGTTTTACTGAAATTGACAGACAGTAGATACAGGTGGCTGGATATAAAACCAGCTACAGATACATGTGTATACATGGGTTGGTATACATGCATATACTTCCTAGTTCTGTCTCCTGAGAGGGGCTACAAGCAGTGATACCCCGGTAGCAATAAACACACACTCAAATCTTTATTTTTAAATACCAGATCTTCATGTCTAAATACCATTCTACAAGAGAACCAAAGTTCTTTGGAGAAATAGCTGATTTTAGGGCTGAAGCAAGGAAATTCAAGATGAGGCCAAAGCTTATCTTGTAACGTCAGAAGGCAAGAATGTGTTCAAGAAATAAAAGAATAGAGGCATGTCAAAGGGGCAAAGAAGCCAACCTGATGGAATTTACAATGGCCAAAGCTGGAATAACATAAGTAACACAACAAATAACAGAACATTGGATTATAACTCAATATATAAAACAAATATACCTAAAGTCATGCTAAGGTACATACATACATACATACGTGAGAATCCTAGATAATCCTCCTCCCTCCAGGCATTATAACTAATCCCCTCCTACACCCCAGAGATGGGGCTGGGTTTAGGGACTTGCTCTCAATAAACAGAGTATGATGAGAGGGAAGTAAAGTAATTGTATAGCAGAGAAACTTGGCAAACACTACCTTAAACAACTGATGAAAATTAACTTCACCAGTGATAAATCATGTTAATAGCATGTGATGAGACAGGCACTTCACCTCTATGTTATCCTTCTCTAAAACTATAATACCAGTCCAGTCTTGAGAGAAACCTCAGACAAACCTAAATAGAGAGGCATCATGTAAAATATCAGACCAGTACTCCTTAAAACTGGCAGGATAATGCATAACAAACAAAGATTGAGAAACTATCACAGACAGGAGGCATGGTGACAAAATGCACTGTGGGTATCCTGGATGGAACTCTGGGGCAGAAAAAGGATATTAACTGAAAAAACTAATAAAATCCTAAGGAAATTTGCAGTTTACTTTATAGTGATGTACCAATGTTGGTTTTTAGTTGTCACAAATGTACTATGGTAATGTAAAAAGTTAACAGTAGGAGAAACTGGGTCGGGTATATAGGAGATCTCTGTGTTATCTTTGTAACTTTTCTGTAAATCTAAAATTACTACAAAATATAAAGGTTATTTAAAAAAACTGACACATTTGCCTGCCAAGAGCTGAGTTTAAATGTTTTTAAGAGTTTAAAAATAGGTAGTTATATATATATGTATATATACATACATATATGTGTGTATATGTATATACACGCATATATCTAAAAACATAAGTGTTGAAGTATATTTTCATTGCTATATATGTATGTATACACATATATATATATAGCAATGAAAATATACTTCAAGAATTCTATGTGTTTTAAAGTAAAAAAATTTGCATATAGGCTATAAACAACCAATTTGTATGTATAAGAGACACTGTTATTTTTAAATACTTGTATTCCCTTTAAAAAAATTATATTCTTTTCTTAGGTCCTTCCACTGGAAAACCAAATGAAAGAATCAAAACGTTTCCCTCAAGCATTGAATATTGGCATGGGGATTGTTACAACTTTGTATGTAACATTAGCTACTTTAGGATATATGTGTTTCCGTGATGAAATCAAGGGAAGCATAACTTTAAATCTTCCCCAAGATGTATGGTAGGTGTATCTGAATTTCTCAATACTAATTTATATATTCTATAACCATTGTTTGATGATAAAGGCGTGTTCTTAGATTTATGGTTTAGACTTTTACAATTTTTACTGTGATTTGCTGTAATCCCAGCACTTTGGGAGGCAGAGGCCGGTGGATCACCTGATGTCAGGAGTTCAAGACCAGCGTCTACTAAAAATATTAGTCAGGTGTGGTGGCAGGCGCCTGTAATCCCAGCTACCCTGGAGGCTGAGGCAGGAGAATCGCTTGAACCCAGGTGGTGGAGGTTGCAGTGAGCCAAGATCATGCCATTGTACCCCAGCCTGAGTGACAAGAGCAAAACTCCATCTCAAAAGAAAAAAAAAAGAAAATTACTGTGACTTATTTGTGCCATCTGGAATTTTTTCATAATCTTTGGTGGAGATCAAATAGGAATTTAGGATTGTTTTGGGATTTTTTTAAAAAAGATTTAAAGCTGAAGGTTGTTCCAAATCCATGTGAAGTATAAGAGTAGAACAGGGATTATTTTAATATGGACACATTTTAATAAAAAAATTAATACCTGTTCTTATTGGCAAAAACCCAAACACCTAGGGTTCCTAATAAAATAATAGATTACATTATTTATGGTCCTTGCTGTTTTGGTCAGCTTCATAGTATATATTTTCCAAGTCCTTTCAGAACACAGTTGGGACACATTATAAATAATAAAACGGTGCATCATCTTAATGTTCTCTTTAATACTGGAACCATATCCTGCTAAATTAAACATCATATATATATGATTTTTCCTTTTTCCAGAGATTTGTCTTTGGAAAATTTTCAAAGATAGTAGCAGTGATTACCATGCAGACTTATTTTCTTATTTACAAAATGGAAGGTAACTCCTTAGTTTTCGTATATACAAAGAATAAATGTGGAATTGCTGATTGAATTATTGTCACACTACTACCTTAGCTACTTGGATACAAAAATCTATGAAACCTTAAATGGCTTATTATATTAGTGAAAAGCAACAATAGCAGAAATTATCTCTTCTTACTGGCTTCCTGGTGAGAATTTGTCTGTCATTTAATAGTCATTTGAATCCTGGGCATTTATTGGAGTCAAAAATGTTGCTAGGTCAAATGTTTACAGGAAGTCATTTATGACAGAGCAGATGTACCTAGGATAGTTTTCAGATTGCACAAGGGGCACACATGTGGTGTGTCTATATTTTTTATTACAATTTTACTTTAGCTAACATAAATGTATTTCAAAATGGAAACATGTTGCAAATGTTATAAATATATTTCAAGGTGGAGTCATAATTATAAACAAAATATATGGTCACATAGCATTTATTTTATTAACTCTTTATAGTTAATTATATAATTTTGTTCCCTTCAAATGTGCTTTTTGGTTTCTTTTTGATAATATGAAACTAGCAGCTTAATGAACTAGAATTTTAAACAGCTTAGAATAAGAGAATAAAGGCTAAAAATATGGTAGTATAGTTCATCTTTTCAAATACTATACAATGTTTAGAAAATAGAATGATATTTTTTCCTCATTTAGAATAATACTTAAAGCCTGGCATAGTGGCTTATGTCTGGAATCCCAATTCTTTGGGAGGAAAAAGTTAGGAGGATTGCTTGAGGCCAGAAGTTTGAGACTAGCCTGGACACATAGCAAAACTCCAAATCTACACAAAATTTAAAAATTAGCCAAGCGTGGTGGCCCAAGCCTATAGTCGCAGATATTTGGGAGGCTGAGGTGGGAGGATCACTTGAGCCCTGGAGGTTGAAGATACAGTGAGCTGTTATGGTACCACTAAACTCCAGCCTGGGAGACAGAGATTTTGTCTCAATAATATTAATAACAATAATAATACTTTGACTAAGTCTTAAAAATGATCATTTTAGAAATAAATTTGACAGTTAATGTCAAATATAAATGTACGTGGAAATAATGTCAGAATTCTTTCTTGTTCTTATTTACAAAAGTGTGTAAGGAGTATTTTATGGGGGAAGGATCTGAAGTGGGGAGTGTCTACACATTCACATTGAAAGGTTCATATTCCCTGGCACATCAGAATGTGATGCAGAAATAATGGGAAAGGATGAGAGAATGCTTTTGGTATTCACAACTTAATCTTGGAGGGTGACACTGTCCCTGAAGTAGTTTCAATTAATTCTTCCCTTTTCCCATAGCCCTTTTCTACATCTCAGATTATTCCTAATTGCTGTGACTTTCCAATTAGGATGGAACTAGTAGAGACTCTCAATTTAAAAGGGACTGCTAGATAATAGTTTCTATTTAAGGAAGTCTAGCTAGACACCACTTTTCATTAGAGGAAAGCCTAGGAAAAGCATCCTAATTAACAACAAAAATCTGGAAAAAACAGGAAAGCAAGTCAAGATAAATATTTTCCTTTAGAGAGCTTGTGTTGGTTAATGCCTTTGCTCTGTGGAGATATGCCTTATGCAGCCTATGGTCTATTTCTGTGTGGACTCTGCAGTTGTGGGACAGTTAAAATAATATTCACAGCTGGGGGATACAAGAGAAGAGTTACTTATCCCTTTTTATAGTCATGGCATTCTCTAGAGTGAGAAGTTTGGACTAGAATAATTATGGGATAATATCTAATATTTCTTTCTTAATATACTATGTATGAGCCTCTCACTTCTTTCCTGTGCTTCACACAAGAGGCTGCAGAAGTTAGAGATGGTGCAACATACTCTGTTGGTGGACTATGAAAGCCAGTGATGTTATAAGAATGCCCTAGACATTTTGGGAGGCTGAGGTGGGTGGATCACGAGGTCAAGAGATTGACACCATCCTGGCCAACATGGTGAAACTCCATCTCTACTGAAAAATACAAAAAAAAAAAAAAAGCCGGCATGGTGGTGCGTGCTTGTAGTCTCAGCTACTTGGAAGGCTGCGGTAGGAGAATCACTTTAACCCAGGTGGCGGAGGTTGCAGTGAGCTGAGATCACGTCACTGCACACCAGCCTGGTGACGGAGTGAGAATCTGTCTGAAAAAAAGAAAAAAGAGTGTCCAAGAGAACTAATGCCTACTAGCTATGAATAGCGATAAAGGGCTTTTGGTACAAATTGACAAAGTCTCAGAGTTTATTAGGGTTATTTCTGCAAGGAAAGATTGAATTTAAAAAAGGCCATAGGATAAAGCAAGCATGGATTAGAGAAGCTCCAATTTGTTATTATTACTCTTAATCTTTCTGAACTGTTGTCCTCAAGATTCTCAACCTGAGCATCATGAAAAGTCCAAGAGGGAAAGTGACTTACCGGGTTATTTCCAAGGGTAGCTTCTGTATTCATTCTTGAGAAGCAGAAACAGTCCCAAGTTGGGTTTAAAAAATTTTAAGATACTCATAGCTGATGGTTGATTTATTAGCCAATGTGGGGAAAAGAATAAAAACATTATAAATTTTGATATTCTATGTTTTCAAAACTAATATTTTCACTGGAACATTAAGTTGTGTTCTGTCTATAATCTGATTTAATATATTGTCTGAAAAATAATTATTAAAAATGCATTTCTGTTTTTTACTAAGGTATTAAATTCTTTACTATCATTATAATAGATTTTGTTTCTAAGCATAAATCCATTTATTCTTTGAGGTGCTATTAATATTTGTCATCTTGAATGGTTGTAGTTTCTAAGAATTACCTATCCATAACTATTTTGATAAATAATAAGTATCAATCACCTATTAATACTAAGTGCATTGAAGGGATATACAGAGAAGAATAAAACATAGTCTCTAACTCTCAGGAGCATTGTGAGCAAGGAGTTTTAAAAAACCCTTTAATGTATACTAAATGTTGTTTATAGTTGTTTGATGTTTTTGTATACCCTCAAAACAAATTCCTGTGACTTTAAGAAAGTTTATTATTCTTTAGAAAGAAGATTTACTGGGTAGATTTTTCCTTTCAACTTTCTTCATTTCTAAAATGTAGTACAAAAGAAGCCTTACAATAGATGCTGCCTAAAACCAAAATGAAGAAAAAGTTGTGATAATATCCATACAAAAGTTAAGTAGAAAAAAATAGTTTAGAGTGATTGAAAATATAGATGCCAAACATAGAAATAAGTGGGTTCTTGAAACAGAAAAGGAGTAGGAGTGAATTCATACTGAACTATGGCACTTTTTAAAGATGCTCTTTTATTTCTCTATAGCTCTTCTTTGGTTGATTAGTAGATATACCAATTTCTAAAACATGCATACCATTTTATTTATCATTTTAACTCTGTGTCACGCCAAATAATAATGTTTGCATATAATTAATGCTATGATTCTTAGCTGATGTAACTTTATTTTATGTCAGTAAAAAAGTACTTACATGCAAAATGATGCATTTTTATTTTTAAAAATATTAAATCAATTATTACCCACATATTAAAAACATTTAAGTGAAAAGATAATTAAGAAAAAGCAATGTCCTTCTGTTAAACTAATAATAAACTAACAAGAATATTTGTTTAATTATCATAGTATAATTAAACAAATATCATAGTTGCATATCATAGTATAGGAAACACATGTCTTTCAGTTATGTTGTATATATTCAGTAACTTGATCATTTATGTGTAGCCTTTAAGCCTCAAGCTGAGAAACATATCCTTAGCTAATTTTAAAAATTAAGTTTTAAATGTTGTTAGTTCTAAGGAGTTCCTTCTTTTCTAATTGTGCTATGTATTTTCAAAGCTATTTTTACTCAGCTTTCAAATTTCATCTTACTTTTGTATGGTAAATATATTATCGTGGGATACTGATTGAATCTCTTCTTGCCATAGTTTAGAGAACTGTTTATAATCCTTACTACTTTCACCACTCCTATTCAACATAGTATTGGAAGTCCTGGCCAGAGCAATCAGGCAAAAGAAAGAAACAAAAGGCATCCAAATAGGAAGAGACAAAGTCAAACTATCCCTGTTTGCAGATGACATGATCCTCTGTCTAGAAAACCCCATAGTAAGCCCAAAAGCTTCTTAAGCTGATACGCAACTTCAGCAGTCTCAAGCTGCGAAATCAGTGTGCAAAAAACATCAACATTTCTATACACCAATAACAGTCAAGCTGAGAGCCAAATCTTTCGTGTGCCAATAGTGAATGATATTATGTTGCCACAATTCACAATTGCCATATAAAGAATAAAGTACCTAGGGATACAGCTAACCAGGAAGGTGAAAAGATCTCTAAAACAAGAAGTATAAAACACTGCTCAAAGAAATCAGAGATGACACAAACAAATGGAAAAACATTCCATGCTCATGGATAGGAAGAATCAATATCATAAAAATGGCCACAGTGCCCAAAGCAATTTATAGATTCAGTGCTATCCCTTTATTTATTTACTTATTTATTTTGAGATGGAGCCTTGCTTTGTCACCCAGGCTGGAGTACAGTGGTGTAGTCGTGGCACACTGCAACCTCCGCCTATTGGGTTCAAGCACTTCTCCTGCCTCAGCCTCCCAAGCAGCTGGGACTACAGGCGCATGCTACCACGCCCAGCTAATTTTTTGTATTTTTAGTAGAGATGGGGTTTTACCATATTGACCAGGCTGGTCTCGAACTCCTGACCTTATGATCCACTCGCCCCCACCTCCCAAAGTGCTGGGATTACAGGCATGAGCCACTGTGCCCAGCCATGTTATTCTATTAAACTGCCATTGACATTCTTCACAGAACTAGAAAAAAACTATTTTAAAATTCATGTGGAACCAAAAATTAGCCTGAATGGCCAAAGCAATCCTCAGCAAAAAGAACAAAGCTGGAGGCATCACACTGTCCAACTTAAAACTATACTACAGGGCTGCAGTAACCAAAACAGTATGGTACTGGCATAAAAGCAGACACATAGACCAATGGAACAGAATAGAGAGCCCAGAAGTAAGGCTACCTGCAACTATCTGATCTTCAAAAAACTTGACAAAAGCAATGGGGAAAGGATTCCCTATTCAATAAATGGTGCTAGGATAACTGGCTAGCCATATGCAGAAGACTGAAACTGGACCCCTTCCTTAACACTATAAACAAAAAATTAACTCAAGATGAAGTAAAAGCTTAAATGTAAAATGCCAGACCGTAAAAACCCTGGAAGACAACCTAGCCAATACCATTCTGGACATAGAAATGGGCAAAGATTTTATGCTGAAGATACCAAAAGCAATTGCAACAAAAGCAGAAATTGACAAATGGGATCTAATTAAACTAAAGAGCTTCTGCACAGCAAAGAAAACTTATCAACAGAGTGAACAGACAACCTACAGAATGGAAGAAAATTTTTTCAAATTATGCATCCACCAAAGATCTCATATCCAGCATTTAAAGGAACTTCAAGAAATTTATAAGAAAAATATCTCATTAAAAAGTGGGCAAAGGCTTTGGGAGGCTAAGGCAGGCGGATCACAAGGTCAGGAGTTCGAGACCTGCCTGGCCAGTATGGTGAAACCCTATCTCTACTAAAAATACAAAAATTAGTCTGGCATGGTGGTGGGTGCCTGTAGTCCCAGCTACTCGGGGGGCAGAGGCAGGAGAATCACTTGAACCCAGGAGGTGGAGGTTGCAGTGAGCCAAGATTGTGCTTTTGCACTCCAGCCTGGTCAACAAAGTGACACTCTGTCTCCAATAAATAAATAAATAAAATAATAAAGTGGGCAAAGGTTATGAACAGATACTTCTCAAAGTGTCATATGAAAGAAAAAGTCTTATGAAAAAGCTCAACATCATATGAAAGAAAAAGCTCAACCGTCATGTGAAAGAAAAAGCTCAACATCATTGATCATTAGAGAAATGCAAATCAAAACCACAACGAGATACCTTCTCACACCAGTCAGAATGGCTATTACTAAACGGTCAAAAACACACTATTGAGGTTATGGAGAAAAAGGAACAACACTTAGAAACTGTTGGTGGGATTCCTCAAAGACCTTAAAACAGAAATACCATTTGATCCAGCAGTCCCATTACTGAGTTTATACCCAAAGAAATATAAATCATTCTATTATAAAGACACATACATGCCTGTGTTCATTGCAGCACTATTCACAATAGCAAAGACATGTAATCAACCTAAATGCCTATCAATGATAGACTGGATAAAGAACATGTGGTATGTATACATTATAGAAGACTATTCAGCCATAAAAAAGATGAGATTATGTTCTTTGTAGGAACATGGTTGGAGCTGAAGGTCATTATACTTAGCAAACTAACACAGGAACAGAAAACCAAATACCACATACACTTACTTGTAAGTGGGAGCTAAATGATGAGAAGAGATGAACACATGGAGAGTAACAACACATACTGGGACCTATTGAGGGTGAAGGGTGTAAGGAGGGAGCAGATCAGGAAAAATAACCAATGGGTACTAGGCTTAGTACCTGGAGGATGAACTAATCTGTACAACAAGCCCCCATGATACAAATTTACCTGTATAGCCTGCACATGTGTCCTTGAACTTAAATTTAAAAATCCTTACTACTTTAAGTCTTAAGACATCAAAAATAAACTGAAAGACCCATTAATGTTGAGGTTTTTATTTATCAAAAGAAGAATATAATCCTTTTAAAATGATTGCATTTTTTTATAAGAAAGAAAACACTCTTCCCTGTGCATAGGAATTTTAGGTGAGTAAGTGGAACTTTGAGAAGACTGTGGGAAGATGTTTCTGCTGATGGAGGACATATGTGTTAATCACTGCCCTGATGCTGCAGGACTCTGAATCCACAGTGTTCTCTCTGCTTTGTTACTTAAAAAATGCAAGGCGATTTGGGCTATTCTTTTGAATGTTGTAAAATATTAAAAATTTTTAAAAGTACAGCACATTAATTTTATTATTCTGCTACCCAAAAGAGTGGATTCTGTAATGTTCCTTCCTCTAGGTCCTACAATTTTATGTTTTCTTTTCATGTCATTATCAACATTTAAAAAGTCTTCTTTTGCCAGGCATAAGAAAGTTACTGAAGTCTTTATGAAGACATACATGCAAAGTTTTAACAGGACGTTATACATAATGTAGAAATCTAAAGATATTTATAAAACTGAAAATTTATAAAAATTTTCAGTTTTATAAATATCTTTAGATTTTTATCTTTAATATCTTTTTTATATTTTTATAAATATAAAATTAAACATTTTATATTTAATATTTTATATTTAATTTTATATTTTAAATTTTATATTTAATTTTATATTTATTATATATTTATATTTAATTTTATAAATATAAAATTAAATATTTTATAAAAACAAATATAAATATTTTTATAAATATCTTTAGTGTGCTGTTTTGAAGCGCTATATATCAAAGAAATAAGTTAATTTGTACAAAAAATAACAACCTTACCCAGCAACTCTATTTCCCTTATTTAATGTAATTTTAACATATTGTATGTATAATTTAGAGAACTTTGCAAGTTGACACTGTTTAGATGCCTGCTTTTAGACTTAAGATAGATGACATTTCTGCAACTAATGACATACCTCTGAAGATTTTCAACCAAGAACTGTACTTTAGAGTTTAAAATGAGTTTTTCTTCTATGTAAAGATCAATGAGGGTATGACTCAGGATTAAAGACATATAATAGTCTCAATTTTTAAAAAGAAAGTTGAGAAAATATTAGCTCTTCAGGGGGCTGAGTCTAATCTTTAAAATATTGGCTTAATGAAATCTTTTTACCAATATATCCCGAACCCTGGCATGCATGTTGAAGCTTTCCAGTCTTGTCAAAATGAATTGTCCTTGTATCATCTAGAAATTTAGTTAGAGACCAGTTTGCCTTTTTATAAATAAGCATTTGTAGTAAGGTTCTAATTTGGTATTCTGGATTTCTGACTTACCTTAATATTAAAAATAAAGGAGAAAAGCTAAATTCACATTAAAAATGACTAAATTTTGAAAATTTTTTTCAACAGGTTATATCAATCAGTGAAAATTCTGTATTCCTTTGGCATTTTTGTGACATATTCAATTCAGTTCTATGTTCCAGCAGAGATCATTATCCCTGGGATCACATCCAAATTTCATACTAAATGGAAAAAAATCTGTGAATTTGGGATAAGATCCTTCTTGGTTAGTATTACTTGTAAGTATCATTATGTATTCCATAATAATTCTTTTATTGTTGAATTTCTTAAAATGAAAGCTACATAAGATGTATTTTTCAATATTTTTGAAACAATTTTATGCATCCAGCTGTGTTACTTTTCAGGTTAAAATTCTGTCTTTCTACTGCATAAGAAAAACACAAATCTGATCCTATCACACTTAAAATAACTAATGAAGCTGTTTTGAAAATTACGTTACTGGTGATTAAAATAACGTGTACATGGGACCCCTTCCATTGTTGATACACATTTTATTTTGGTTCTAGTTTTCCTTAGGTTTTTAATTCCTGTTTTTGTATATTTTAACAGTTTACTTCTCCATAACCACCTACAAGAAAGTGTTTAATTTTACTTGTATTGGTTTTTTATACTTTTAGTGGCTTATTTTCTTACTATTTGGAATTCATAATGGAGACTCATGGAAAGGGAGGTTGAGTTTCGTATAGTGGAAAGAGTGTAAGTTTTGGAGTCACACAGATCTGGGGATTCAAACTCAAGCCTACCACTTGCTTGCTGTTGTATTTAGGCAAGTTATATGACATTGTTGAGCCCCTCTTTCCTCAACTATGAAATGAAAGTAAAACTTCCTTATGGCATTTTGGTGGGGTTAGAAATAATATTAACAAAGTATTAATAACTGGAAGTTATGATCATTATTGTCACTATTATTATAACTACAAATATACAGATGATTGCACCACCAAACTAAACTGGGATTACCTAAAATGATGCTAGGGACCAGATTACTAGTGTTCTGGGGAACAAGCAGCTTTGGAAATTCCTTGCGTAAGATATTAATAACCATCTTGCATGATTTAGAATGATAGAGGTGGAAATTCAGGGCAACTCAGTAAATTGCATTGAGCAGCCTGGCATGGAGCTTGTGCCTAGATTTAAAGAATTGGGCTTATACATTTTGTTTGAAAAGAGAAATGTAAAGCTGGAAAAGTAGATAAACTGTATTTTTCAAAGTAACTACTTAAATTAGTGAATTATATCACTAATAAGAGAAATCATATTAAGGAGTGAAGTCAATAAGCCCATATTCTGATAACTAACACAAAAAGTCAGTGGGAAAAATATTTTAAAACATTTTGAACTTTTAAAATATATCTTTTATTGATATTTTGGTAATGACTAAATAAAAAGACTAATTTCAGTAAAAGTTTTTATCAATAGGTGTAAGCAATTCTATTCTGAAAGTATATCCTCTTTTAAAGTTGGTAATGGAAATTCAAGTAAAGGAGCTTGAGGGCAACGTTAAAAGGGGTTCAGATTTTTTTAATAACTTCACCCACTTCTGCACATTGGCTGGCATTGTTATACTGAAGTTGTGAATCTGCTGAGGCACAGACCATACCACATATGCTACTGTGGGTTTGTTCCCAGAAGTCAGGGGCTTAGTTCATAGCACAGAGAACTGCAGCCTTTTCTGGGCTGCTGCTTTCTTTTAGTTAAAAGTCATTGGCCAGGCGCGGTGGCTCACACATGTATTCCCAGCACTTTGGGAGGCCAAGGCGGGTGGATCACAAGGTCAAGATATTGAGACCATCCTGGCCAACATGGTGAAACCTCGTCTCTACTAAAAATACAAAAAAACTAGCTGGGCATGGTGGCGTGTGCCTGTAGTCCCAGCTACTCAGGAGGCTGAGGCAGGAGAATTGCTTGAACCTGGGAAGTGGAGGTTGCAGTGAGCCGAGGTCACGCCACTGCACTCCAGCCTGGCGCCTGGTGACAGAGTGAGACTCTGTCTCAAAAAAAAAAAAAAAGTCATTAAAGCTACTCAACCATATACGCCTTGGACAAAGAGAACAAAAACTATGTAATATTTCTCTCTGCTATATTGGGACACATCACTGGACACTGAACTTCATTTGTGTCTTTGGCACATAACCTTCCAAATTAAAGTAAAAGTCAGCTGATATTCATAGCAAAACTGCTTTTTAGTCTGTTTTCCAAAGTACTTGAAAAGATTTGGGGGCATACTCTTTGCTGATAAATGTGTGTAGACAGTTGATGAGACCTTGTTAAGTTTGTAGAGTAGGCTTTGTGGCACTAGCAATGAGAATGGAGGCTCAGCCTGATTTGCATTGAAAATTGAATGTCTTTCAGTGTTACATAATCCTTTCCAAGTACTGAATCCACGTTTGTTGTATTGGTCTGTAAAGAAGTGGACTTATCAGCTTGGATTATGTTAGTTGTATCCAAGTATCCGTTTAGCATTTGAACCATGTTCTCAAAATATCTTCTTAGTGAACGTCAAAAACTTTAGAAATGATTCAGTCTCCTCCTGCAGGTTCCCTTTAGGTACTTACCTGGTATATAGGCACAGGCACCTCACGAGTGAGGGAGGAGGTAGGGTACAAACCAGCTAAAGGTCACCATGGACATAAATATCTTTTATTTTAGAAGCAAACCTATACTATGAGCCATTAAATTTTTAAATGTGTTGTAGTAAACACTGAGACCAATGTTTCAATTCTGTGTATGAATTGAATCAACAGAATATACTAAGTACTATTCTGTTATTCTCTAATTTGATTGTTCTACTGTTTGTAATTTTTAAACTGTCCTTATTTTTATAATATATAGTAGACTATGACTATATAAGTATCAAAATCCATAAATCTTTAGTAGTTTGTGGAGAAAACCCACTAAAATCCTTCATTTAAGTTAGTTGCATTTGCAGATTTAAAAAGTACCTTTGTGTATCCTGATATCATGTCTTAGAGTCAGTAGGTATGTGGATAGCACCAGTAACTATTTGTATAATTAAAATTGATGTGGTAAGTTATTTTCTACATTTTTTGTTTTTGGTGCTGTAATATCAAGTGCTTTGTTTTGTACTCTGATGTGTCTACATTTACCCTTCAGATGCAAATAATGGACTTAAATAGGCTTTTATTTTAGTATCAGAGGGAACTTTATGCACTAAGGATACATTCTTTTTCTTGCTATTTATAGTTTTGGTAAATACTGAATAAGTCTGACTACTACTTAATAGATCTATTCATAATAGCTGTCTGTAAATGACATAGTCTTTGTAATGAGTAAAACTATCCTTATCGTAAACTCTCCTTTGAGTTTTTAGTAATATATGTTGGTTTTGGCTAAAAGCATATATACTTGTCTTCTTTGTTTACTGATAACATTGGCAATAGCATATTTCAAGCGATTTTTACTTGCAAATATCTTTTGGTTATGTAATTTTTAAAATCTGACTTTAAACAGATTTTAGATGGGAATTATACTTCATGATTTCAAAGTATTTTCTAGATGGAAATTTTGTCTATAAATTCTAAAATGCTATAGTATTCCCAACATAGTTTTCAAACAATATTTTACCTGATTTGCTAGTGAGAGCTTGGATTATAGATAAACAAGGAAAAATGGATTCCAAATTGAAAGTCTCTTCAGAAGGTGGCAAGATTCTAGTCATATTTGTTTGGCCTTACCTTTTTATTTTTTTATACCTTAAGTTCTGGGGTACATGTGCGGAACATGAAGGTTTGTTACATAAGTATACACGTGCTATGGTGATTTGCTGCACCTATCAACCCATCATCTACATTAGGTATTTCTCCTAATGCTGTCCTTCCCCTATCACCCCACCCCAACAGGCCCCGATATATGATATTCCCCTCCCTGTGTCCATGTGTTCTCATTGTTCAACTTCCACTTATGAGTGAGAATATACTGTGTTTGGTTTTCTGTTCTTGTGTTAGTTTGCTGAGAATAATGGTTTCCAGCTTCATCCACATCCCTGCAAAGGACATGAACTCATCCTTTTTATGGCTGCATAGTATTCCATGGTGTATATGTGCCACATTTTCTTTATCCAGTCTACTACTGATGGGCATTTGGGTTGGATCCAAGTTTTTGCTGTTGTGAACAGGGCTACAATACTTGTGCATGTGTCTTTATAATAGAATGATTTATAATCCATTGGGTATATACCCAGTAATGGATTGCTGGGTCAAATGATATTTCTAGTTCTAGATCCTTGAGGAATTGCCGCACTATCTTCCACAATGGTTGCATTTTACACTCTCACCAATAGTGTAAAAGTGTTCCTACTTCTCCACATCCTCTCCAGCATCTGTTGTCTCTTGACTTCTTAATAATTACCATTCTAACTGGCATGAGATGGTATCTCATTGTGGTTTTGATTTGCATTTCTCCAATGACCAGTGATGATGAGCTTTTTTTTTCATATATTTGTTGGATGCATAAATGTCTCTTTTTGAGGAGTGTCTGTTCATATCCTTCGTTCACTTTTTGATGGGGTTGTTTTTTTCTTGTACATTTGTTTAGGTTCTTTGTATATTCTGGATATTAGCCCTTTGTCGGTGGATAAATTGCAAAAATTTTTCCCTATTCTGTAATTTGTCTGTTCACTCTGATGATAGTTTCTTTTGCTGTGCAGAAGCTCTTTAGTTTAATTAGATCCCATTTGTCTATTTTGGCTTTTGTTGCCATTGCTGTTGGTGTTGTAGTCATGAAGTCTTTGCCAATGTGTCTGGCCTTACTTTTATGCTACTAACTATAACTAGGTGAAGCATGTCTCCACAAATGATTATGTTCAATGAATTCTGAGAGGTTTTAATTATGTTTCAGAATTATGCTGTATAGTTCCCTAGAGAGCAAAGTTAAAAGCCTATAGCAAGCATCCATTAGATGAAGAATCTACTTTATAAAGTATTTCTACTTTAGAGTTCTTTAGAGCTAGTTATTTCTACTTCTTTAGAGTCAGTTATTTCATTTATAAAGGGTTATGCCACTTTAGCCCTATAGGTGTAAAGTTCAGTTTATAACTTCAAAGCAGTTTTTAAAGCTTTAGCTTTCATAATAATTTGAATACAGAATGATAAATAATAACTTCTGGTTATATGAGGAACATGGTGAGAATTTAGTTCCAAATTGATCCCACAAAACCTCCTGGAAAATATTGAGAGCCACAGAAAGAATAGAAAAAAAAAACATCATAAAATAAAAATTAAGAAGTAGATAAACCAGTATATTGCAAATTGAAAGCTAAGTTACTAATAGGACTATATATTTACAGATTATATATATATATATATATATATATATATATACACACACACACACACACACACACACACACACACACGCACATATATATTTTCAACACATGGTATAATTGGGTCCCCAAAGAGGAACTGTGGTGATGTAACCACCATTGGTAGCAGTGGTGATGTAGTTTTCACAGCCTACATATGAGCAAACCACAGCTCTTATTTCTGGTGGCAACTGCAAACCCTCAACAAGTCATTTAACAAAACATTTAAGGACAAGTAAAGAAGGAATATGTCTTAGTTTTTGCAAACCTTCTGTTGATGCATTTTTAGAAGATCAAGAAAGTGCCAGACCAGAACTTGCAGAAAACTTGTCAACGGTTTGGAAATCTGCTGACAATAACAGAGTACTATTTTTTTTTTTCATTTTGAAGTAATTTAGACAGAAAGGTTGTAAACAAAAGTAGTTACCATAAACCTCTACTCAGCTTCCTCTGATGTTCACAGCTTCTATAAACACAGTACAGTTATTAAAACCAAGAAATTAGCATGGATGCAGTGCTATTAACTACTTAATAGACCTTATTATAATCTCACCAGTTTTCCCACTAAAATCTTTTTCTGGTCCAGGACGTAAGACATCATTCCACTTGAATTTAGCTATCGTAGTCATGTGTCTCTTCCAATATTGACTGTCCTTGATGTTCTTAGTCTTTCTTGACCTTGACACTTTCAAAATGTCAGTAATTTTGTGGAATTTCTTGCAATTTGAGTTTTTCTGATGCTTTCTCTTGATTAGGTTGAAGTATTTTACTTGATTAGGTTGAAGGATTTTTAACAAGAATCCCACGGAAATGATGCTGTGCACTTCTCAGTGTATCACATCGTAATATCAGTGTCTTATTGGTGATGTTAAATATGTTAAGGTGGTCTCTTGACATAGTTCTCCACTGTAAAGGTACTAGTTTTCCCTTTATAATTAATAAGTATCTTGAAGGAAGATATTTTGAAACTCTGTAACTGTCCAGATCTCATCCAGTTTTTGCCCACTAATTTCAGCATTCTACAATGATTCTTCCTATCCAGTGATTATTGTGGTATTTACTTAATGTTTTTCTGTTTCCATTGTTCCTTCTATTTTGATTAATTGGAATTCTACTTTAAGGAATAGCTATCTCTTCCCTCCCGTTTATTTTTGTCCCACCACTCCATGTTTTGTGCTTTATTGAGCTGTATTGGCAGGCAAAGTAATGCAAATGCTTTGAAAATAAACTATCAAAACTTCTTTGCCCGGAATTTTAAAGCAAAAAAGTAAAAGTTGTTTTCATAAGAAACTGTTGACAAGTGAAAGTCTAGGAAATGTCACTCATATTTTGGTCTTTCTGTCTCTTTCTAGCTTAGATCAAAATATGACAGATTTTTTCCACAGGCAATAGTTTAGTAGTCCCAACTTTAATTATTTTTAGTAATTATTTTCAGTATTGAAAATACTGACTTCTAGTATTCATGTAAGTAATAAACATTTAAATAAGAAAAATATTTATTTTCATTTCCTAGGTGCTGGAGCAATTCTTATTCCTCGTTTAGACATTGTGATTTCCTTCGTTGGAGCTGTGAGCAGCAGCACATTGGCCCTGATCCTACCACCTTTGGTTGAAATTCTTACATTTTCTAAGGAACATTATAACATATGGATGATCCTGAAAAATATTTCTATAGCATTCACTGGAGTTGTTGGTTTCTTACTAGGTACATATGTAACTGTTGAAGAAATTATTTATCCCACTCCCACAGTTGTAGCCAGCACTGCACAAAGTCCTTTTCTAAATTTGAATTCAACTTGCTTAACATCTGGTTTGAAATAGTAAAAGCAGAATCGTGAGTGTTCTATTTTTGTCTCATTTCTGAAAATTATCAAAATAACTAGTAAAATGCCTTGTCATATACTTAAAAATGGTAACAAACTCCATTTTCTTTTGGCACACTATTAATATTTTGGAAGTAATTTTAACTCTTTACCAGTAGTGGTAAACCTATGACAAATCCTTGGTTTTAAGTGTTAGCAATAGTTTCAAAAAATTAAGTTCTGAAACTTGAAAAAAAATTAAAGAATAAAAATACTTCTATTAGTCTTTTATCTCAGTAAGAAATAACCAGGATATTTCTCTTTTATGCTATTCTTTTGCCACTAACTTGAGAAGGGAATAGGATTTCAACAATAAAATAATAAAATAAGAACATATATACAACAAGGTCTCTCCACATCATCCCCGTGAATGCCCAAGTAAACTTTATGTATAATGTAAAAAAAAGAATCTCAGTTATGGTTTCATTAGTGAGCCAGATAATAATGATTAGCTCCTGGAAATATAGAAAACTCTCATTAACATAATGTAAGCATCAGAAAATTGTAAACAATAAATTAATATTATACTCTATCAATGATAGTTGATCTTCATAATCAAGAGGCACTGTTCAAGAACCTGACTTAGTGTTTGAATGAAATTTGAAAAGGGACTTTAAAAGTTATCCAGTGGAACTCCCTTATTTTTCGTCAGAGGAAATGGAGGCCCAAAAAAGTTAAGTAACTTGGTCAAGACCACTCAGCCTTGAGATCAAGAGAACCTAATCTCTGACTCCCAGGCCAGGATGTTTTATTTTTCACATCATGTCCAAGAAAAGGAATAAATTATGTTCAGCTTAATTTTAGTCTTGAATCTATTTAATTATATTTTAATACTTTGAAAGTGAATGTGCATTTTTTAATAGTATATGTGACCTGAGCAGAAAATCAGGGAACTCTTAAGAAGTCTCACCCTGGCTATATAAACCGCAGCAAGAGAAAGAAGCTATGTTATTTTAAAACAGAGTAGAGACCACTTGCTGTTGAAAATGTTGGCTAGTAAAATGTGTGCCCAGCTATGTTAGTTGTGGCTTGAGCTTTTTTTTTATTGTTTCATTCCTTTCCTGGGTTTTGTAGGCACCATCTTCCCAAGTGGCAGAAAATAGATACCTCAAAAAAATAGAGGATTTGTGGACTCTTTCCAGCCCTGTGGCTTTTCTTATCACAACCTTTTATTTATTATGAGCAAAATAAAAAAAATCAGCTGGGTGTGGTGGTCCATGCTTACAATCCCAGCTACTCTGGAGGATAAGTTGGGAGGATCACTTGAGAGGCTAGGATCGTGAGACCGGCCTGGGCAACATAGTGAGACCCTATCTATATAAAACATAAACATTTTTAAAAAGTTAGCCTGACGTAATGGTGTGTACCTGTAGTTCCGGCTACTCAGGAGGCTGAAGCAGGAGGATCCCTTGAGCCCAAGAGTTTGAGGTTGTGGTAAGCTATGATCTTGCCACTGCACTCCAGCCTGAGTAACTGAGGGACATCTCAACTCATAAATCTAAAACAAACACACAAAAATACAATAAGCATAAATCATAAAGGGATTCATGCTTAGAAAAAAAATCAAGATAATAATAAACTGCCTACTAAATATTGAGACACTGTAGGCTTCTTTCAGAGAAATAAATTTCATTATTCCAGATTTTTCAAGCCCAATTACTAACCAAGATAAAGAATCTCTCAGTTGTTGGGGAAGATGAAAACTATTGAGAATAGAATGGTCTCCTGACTTTAAAAAAATTCATACTTTAAAACATGAAGTGTTTACTCAGGCCGGTGATACTTTAATTTGCTAGCATACTATACTTGAAGATACCATCAAGATCACTATAGTTTAAATACTCTATTTTTATATGTAAATGTTAACTTCATTCAAATAATTCTTGCTTATATCATTAACTGGTCATCAAATACAATCCTGAAGATATATCAGAAGCTTTATTTTGGTACAAAGTCATAAGAATCAAAACTTTTTTAACCATTCACATTAGGTATCACCAGTAATTGTTTGAGATACTTTTATATCAAATTTGTTACACTGAACCTTTAGTCATACTAAGAGAATGCAGAAGCTATAGGGAAATTAATCTTCACTGAAACTAATATTGCATAATCTTGAATTAGATGTTTAAAAAACTTTATAGCTTGATATAAAATGAGTTGAAAATTATTTAATAGAAAGCAGCATTCGGTTTTTTTCACCTGTTTTCAGATAACATTTCTAGTCTTTATGTGTTATTTTATTTTTACATTTTGGCTCGTTTATTGTCTTTATGGAGTTTGTCAAATGCAATGAAATTTGAATAGTTGATCATAGCAATAAATAATTTTTAAATTCAGCACAAATATATCTTGAGTATATTGTCAACCAGGCTTCCTTTCCATAAGAATTGCTAAAGGAAGCCTGGTTGATAATATCATTCACTAAATGATGAATACTTTAAATACAAGAAAAAGTTGAAATGCAGAAAAGAAGACGGGCTAAAAAGGAAGAAAGTTTTAATTCTCAACAAGAAACACTATTTAGATGGAAAGTGTAAATGTATTCTTATTAAGGGTATTTAATGATACTTTTTTGTGTGAAAATAACCAGTGGGTAATTTTTTCTCTGAAAATTTAGTTTTAATGAGTTGTAAAATTTCCTAAAGATTTTGGAGATGATATTTTGATTATACCAGCTCTTCCTTTTATTTTGGGAGCCTGGAGAAATGAGTGATTGCACCTGTCAAATTTTGTATCGCATAGCCTTTGGATCATCACATTGTGACTAAAATGACTTCAGCATTTTGTCGGCCATGACAGTGAAGAACTCTTCACTGAAAGTTAAGCAGTTGCCTGAGAGCCTTTTCTGCTACTGAGGGGGAAAAAAGTAAAGTTTTATTTACCTCTAATGAGCTCTGTTCCGACTCAGTTATCAGTGTTCCTTTATACCCAAGAGTTTAATCAGTATCAGGGTCAACTTGTCAAAGCGCTAGTTCTCAGACATTTTTTTTGGACGATCTTCTTTTCCCCACATAGCCAGATTTTTTTTTCACAGTTAAGAAAATAAGAGCTACAGCGTATTCTTGGTTAAAAACCAGTTTAGACGGTGTTACCAAATGAAAAAAGTCTGTGTTAGCAAATGCCACATTATATTTAGTCGTATTCTTAAAATGATTTCTGCCTCTTGCCTAGACAATGCACTTACATATTTACAAGCATTGTATGTCAATGTACATGTTTTGAATTTCCTAACAGTGTCTAATCTTAGCAGTTTCATAGTAGTTACATAAAATCTCTTTAACTGCAAAGTACTATAAAACATTTCTTGAAATATTAAAGTATTATATTAGTGCCATTTCTGTAGTAAGACTTGGCAAAGCACAAGTCTTACTATAGCTTATGTCTTCTCACAGATTTGAGTACGGCATCTGAGTAGTAGATTTGTTTACTGACAGTATACACAAATTAGGTCTTGACCTCACTTCCTTCTTCATTTGAAAGGGAGAAGATTTGAAATAGAGCTAATGTAAATAATAAATACATTTATTTAAATGACATCAGTGGCTCAATACCATCTGTTAAGGAATAAAATAATTTGGTAAAAATATAGAACATTAATAATATAAAATAATGACTTTTTAAAAAATGAATCTGATCTTTTTGGCTCACTAAGCTTTCCCTAATAAGAAAATTTGAGAAACTTGGATCTGAAAAGTATAGTAATATATTTCCTAACATTAAATTCCTGGCTGTAATAGTTAATACTTTGCCAGCATTATGGTTTGTCATGTTTATGCCTCTGGCACTTACTAGGCTAAACTTTGATTAATTTTGACCTATGAGATAAGGAAACATGCTTAAGAAATGGCTAGAAATGCTATTTATTGCCCTATGATAAGTGAAATGGCAGATCACTCTGATTCTCAGAATTTCATATTAAAATTAGCTAGTTCCTACATGCATGAGTGCACACACACAAATCAGTAATCTATGTGAATTGTATACTAATACTAATTTACTATTTAAATTGGGTCCAGAAGTTGTTTCGAAAAGAACATACTAAAAATACTTCATTAGAGTTTTCTTTATAGCAAATAGGAAAATACATGTTTACATTCTGGATAAATTAAGCTGTGGGTTGGTTTTTGTTTTTCAAATGATTTTGTTTGAAGATGAAATATCATTGCATTCAAGTCAATTCTTTTAACAATTTTCTTTATAACAATATGAAAAAATCTGTCTTAAAGTAACTTTTCTGAATTTTCAATAAAATATTTTGCAGTTGCCTTTTAGATATTTTTTTATAAGGTTAAATGACATTGATAAGTGTCATAAGCTAAAAATGACACTAGTGTAATATTCTCATAATAACATTTTAATCAGTCTTTATGGTTAATTCTCTGTTATGCTGGAAGTTGGTATTGTGTACTTCTAAGATTTAAGAGCAGAAGTTGATTAAAAATAAAAGAACAAACTCAAAACTGTGACCTGAACTTCCTGCAGCATGAATGCAGGATAAGCTGTCTGCAGATGCTGCATTCATGATTTAATTTACTGCTTTCGTAAGGTCAAGAATATGTATCAGTCATTTTGTTTGCATTACAAAATTGGAATAATGCTTTTGGGAAAGCCTTATGCCAATCCTGTAATAAAAGATCATAAAGATATTTATACCTTTGCATCAGTAATCCTGCTCTTATGAACTTAGCATAAAGACATATCATAGTTTGGCCAGGTGTGGTGGCTCACCCCTGTAGTCCCAGCACTTTGGGAGGCCAAGGCAGATGGATCACGAAGTCAAGAGACGGAGACCATCCTAGCCAACATGGTGAAACCTCGTCTCTACTAAAAATATAAAAATTAGCTGGGCATAGTGGTAGGCACCTGTAGTCCCAGCTACTTGGGAGGCTGAAGCAGGAGAATCATTTGAACCCAGGAGGTGGAGATTGCAGTGAGCCAAGATTTGTGCCCCTGCACTCCAGCCTGGTGACAGAGCAAGACTCTGTCTCAAAAAAAAAAAAATCATCAGAAGAGAGATGCTATGACTAAAGGTGTATTACAACATTATGTTTTAATGTGAGAAATTGGAAACAAGTTACATGTTCAACAAGAGGGAGATCATAATGAAGATTATGTAAATTACGCCAAAGTTATACTGAGGACTAATAATTTGGGAAATTAAAAATTGCATAAAATTAAATTTAAATTGCAGTTCTGCAAAATATGCATCCAGGCCAAGAAACAGAGATTTGTGGAAAATGGAACCATAATGTCAGAATAAAGAAATGAGTTTTACTAGTTTTAAATGACTAGTGGAAGGAGGCATGTGAGAGGAATAAACAAATGGTTTTAGGAACAGGAAATTTATAAAGCCTTAGTAGTAGTACATGCTTCTGGCAAGCAAGAGAAAGAACATAAAGACAACACACACACACACACACACACACACGAGAGAGAGAGAGGGATAGGATGGACTTGGTTAATGTAAATTGCAATGAAAAGCCCTGTGGGGTACTTGCTGGAGGAAAAAAAATAAAGATGGCTAATACTACTTTAATTGGTAAAACAAGGTACTACTCTGTTCTTTAAAAACCAAGAAAGGTTTCTTTGGAAAAGGTTGCACATTGTTTTATTTTAAGTTCTGGGATACATGTGCAGAATGTGCAGGTTTCTTGCATAGGTAAATGTGTGCCATGGTGGTTTGCTGCACTTATCAGGCCCCAGTGTTTGTTGTTCCCTTCCCTGTGTCCATGTGTTCTTATTGTTTACCTCCCACTTGTAAGTGAAAATGTGATATTTGGTTTTCCGTCTCCTTTGTTAGTTTGCTGAGGATAATAGTTTCCAGTTCCATCCATGTCTCCACAAAAGACATGATCTTGTTCCTTTTTATGGCTGCATAGTATTCCATGGTGTTGTTCCTTTTTATGGCTTCATAGTATTCCATGGTGTATATGTACCATGTTTTCTTAGTCTATCATTGATGGGCATTTCGGTTAATTCCATATCTTTACAATTGTGAAGCATACTGCAAGGAACATACTCATGCATGTATCTCTGTAATAGAATGATTTATATTCCTTTGGGCATATATCCAGTAATGGGATTGCTGAGTCAAATAGCATTTTTGGTTCTAGATTTTTGAAGAATTGCACACTGTCCACTTGTCGTCTACAATGGTTGAACTAATTTATATTCCCACCAACAGTGTAAAAGTATTCCTATTTTTCTGCAACCTCGCCAGTATCTTTTATTTCTTGACTTTTTAATAATTGCCATTCCGACTGGTGTCAGGTACCTCATTATGGTTTTGATTTGCGTTTCTCTAATGACCAGTGGTGATAAGCTTTTTTAAAAATGCGGTTGTTGACCACACAAATATCTTCTTTTGAGAAGTGTCTTTTCATATCCTTTGCCCACTTTTTGAGTGGGTTGCTTTATTTTCTTGTAAATTTATTTAAGTTCCTTGTAGATTCTGGATATTAGACCTTTGTCAGATGGGTAGAGTGCAAAAATTTTCTCCCATTCTAGGTGACCTGTTCATGCTGATGGTTGTTTCTTTTGCTGTGCAGGAGCTCTTTAGTTTGATTAGATCCCATTTGTCATTTTTTGCTTTTGCTGCAATTGCTTTTGGCAATTTCATGATGAAAGAGCTCAAAAAGTACAAACTAAGGATCACAATGAATATCTGGAAATGGGAATTAATGTCACTGAAAATGATTTGTTTGATGGTTTAAAATATGAGGGAATTGGGTCTTTTGGTCTTCAGTTTTTCTGGTCCCACGCATTATCTTTCATGAGACCTTGCTCAAGTGTGTTGTTTGCGCATACAGCAGAGTGTGCTCCGTAGAAAAAAAATTTACCTCAATGAGTATTAGTACTTTTCAGTATAAAACAGATTAATTTTGCCACTGGAAGAAGACAAGAGGCATCAATATAATATTTTGCACACCAAAAATGTATCTGGGTCTCCCTTTTTAGGATATGCTTGGAAAACTAGCCACCCAGTGTTAATGACTGATAAGTATTATACTGAAACAAACTGCTGGAAATCACACATAATCAATGATGCCCATCAAATGCATACTGGTAGAGATTTTGCTTTTTAGCCAGTGTTGTATAGATAAAAACTGCCTAATGACTTCTGGTTGTTGTGATATAGAAAACCCAAACCATAGAAGATATTTTCTAAAATTAAAGTTGCTTTGGAGGCACTACATAGACAGAAAAAGATGTGTTGTACTCAATTCTGACAGAGGCCCAGGTTATTACAAGGTTATGAGAGTAGCCCCTAAATGTAAATCCACATACTGCTTGGTTTTCAGAGGTTAACTAGCAGTCTACCATGGTACCTCCTGACCGAAATGTTCAAGGAAATAGTGAAAATAAGAATTCTGATCATCTTGCAGCTCTTGAGGGTACACCTTTGAACACATTCTGCCAGGAGATGGGCAGTGACTACAGATACATTTTTCCTCACTGAAAAAAATGTTGGTTGCCACAGGGAAACATCCTAGGAGCTGAAAAATCATGGATGGGAAAATTTCTCCAGGACACTGATAATGCCAATAAAGACCATTTCTGTCACTTCCAATGTGGTGTATCTCAGCAATATTCTTAATTACCTTGACAAGCCAGGACTTACCAGTCTGGGGATAAGCTTTTGCCAATTTCCAATGATGAGGATAAAGGGTCAGGATTAAAACAAAACAAGCTGTGGAACAAATGCCTCAGTCACTAGGAATTTTATTCCCAATATTGGATTACTTTCTTTCTCGTTAGAGAAAACAAAACAATGAAATCTTGGGTATGCTTAAAAAAATACATCAAGATGCCACAATAGAACATAAAGAATTGCTCTACAGCAGTGGTCAGCAACATTTTTTAGCACCAGGGACCAATTTTGTGGATAATTTTTTCACGGACGGGGCGGAGGGGTTGGTTTTGGGATGAAACTGTTCCACTTCAGATCACCAGGCGTAATTAGATTCCAATAAGGGGCACACAGCCTACATCCCTTACATGCACAGTTCATGATAGAGTTCACAATCTTATGAGAATCTCATGCCATCGCTGATTTGAGAGGAGGCGGAGCTCAGGTGGTAATGCTTGCCAGCTGCTCACCTTCTTCTGTGCAGACAGTTCCCAATGGGTCACGGGACCCCTGCTCTATAGAGTGCAATGTAATCAGAGTAGATTAGGAGTTTCTTACTAAGCCCAAGTAAAACCAATGAAATTGCCAGGTTTTGGCCGGGCGCGGTGGCTCAAGCCTGTAATCCCAGCACTTTGGGAGGCCGAGGCGGGTGGATCACGAGCTCAAGAGATCGAGACCATCCTGGTCAACATGGTGAAACCCCGTCTCCACTAAAAATAAAAAAAATTAGCTGGGCATGGTGGCGCGTGCCTGTAATCCCCGCTACTCAGGAGGCTGAGGCAGGAGAATTGCCTGAACCCAGGAGGCGGAGGTTGCGGTGAGCCGAGATCGCGCCATTGCACTCCAGCCTGGGTAACATGAGTGAAACTCCGTCTCAAAAAAAAAAAAAAAAAAAAAAAAAAAAAAAAAAAAAAAATTGCCAGGTTTTGATTCCATTATGGACTTAGAGTTTTCAAGGTACTCACTGATAAATCTCTTCATTCATTCTCTGTCCACCCTTTATCCTCATCATATCTCAGTCCACATTTAAGCTGGGCTGAGATAACATTCTGATAACCGAATTATCAGACGAAGCCCTCAATCACCTGCTGACATTCCTAATGACCTATCATTGTAATTTTGAAATCTTTAACTGAGTAGCAGTAGAGAGGCAGGAAAGAAACATACTGCATGTAGAACCTCATGCTTCAATTATTTAGCCAAAAACTGAGTGGAAGGTTAATAGTGAGATCAGCCGTCTTCCACTGACATGAAACAATTATTCTTACCTTTAATATTGCCTTAAGTTTTTATAATTTAAATACAAATCATGCCTCTTTCTGTTCACTTAAAATTAATGGTCCAAGAGTCCACTTAACAACTACTAAGTGGTTTGGGGATAACAAAAATATGAGAGGTTGTTGGTTGAATAAATGAGTCTGGGAATTATCTGGGCTACACAATGTCTAAATATGGTGAAAGCTCACCCTTGAATGGTTTTTCCTGGTTGTGGCCAGGGACAATTGGAAATGTGTTGAGAACAGGTGCATGAGTGGGAGTGTTAGAAGTCTTAGGATTTGCATTTGATGAAAACAGCAAATATTAGGAAGATTAATCTTCTGAGACAATATATAAATGATAGAAATGATCACAGTGTAAAAGAAATGGCATCATCAGTCATGTTTTAATAAAATATTGAGACAGACGGGCAGGGGGTCAGAAACTATTCTAAATCTGCCAAAGGATGCAAATAATTTTTCTTTTTGACAAGAAGATTCACTTGCCAAAATTTCAACCCAAACTAGCTCAAAAATATTGCATTTTTCCCCTGTGGTATTCTGAGCATATTCTCTCAATGGTTACCCTGGTAGAGTTCACTGATATTTGTGAAAAAAGAAAGAAATTAATATAGCTACTATAACAGACCACCCCTAAAATCCTAGTGGCTTAACACACTAAAAGTTTCTTTCTTTCTCATGTGACAATGTGCTGCATCATTGAGCTCCTTGCCTCCACATAGGGATGCAGGATCTCGGCTCTTTGCACCTGTATCACTACCATACTGAACATGTGGCTTCTGGGGTCCCATAGAAGAGGAAAAAAAAGCACAGGCAATCATGCACAGGCTTTTACGGCCAGGCCTAGAAGAGCGGTACCTCACTTCTACCCACTTTCTATTACCTAGAACCTAATCATATGGGCCTGTGTTATTAATTCCAAGGGAGACTGGGATATAGAGTCTGTGTGCTCAGAAAGAGGAAATATTATTTTATATTAAAAACAATAATGCTATGCTTAAGATCTAAAAAGGATGTGAATTTTTAAAATGAAGTACAATAATTCAAAGAAATTTTGAGTTTAAAGATTCCAATTTAAGTTATCCTATAGACTCCTGAGAACCCACATTTGCACTCTGCCATTGTTAGAGGCATCTTTGGTGAAGTTTGAGAAGTTAGTAGTGATGGGCTCAGAGTGAGCTGTCCATTCATTTTCAGTGATCAACATCAAAGAGCCAGAATCAGGTACACAATTAGCAGACAATAAAATTTCTTCTCACACATTTCCTCCCGCCATTCCCTTAATGAAGAAAATGACTCATGAGAGACTAAAACAGATGGGACGCTAATCTTATTAGCACTGTAATCCAAACCAAGCAGCCTCAACATGGAACCTAAAAAGAGACAGTAATTGAGGACTACATTATATTTTTAAAATTTAGGTTCAGTATGAAACCTAAAAAGGGACAATAATTGGGGAGTACATTTATTATTAAAAAGATAGAAGGAAATCCTGTCATTTGCAGTAACATGGATGGAACTGAAAGACATCATGTTAAGTGAAATAAGCAGGAACAGAAAATTAAACACCACATGTTCTCACTCATATGTGGAAGCTAAAAACATGATGTCATAGAAGTAAAAAGACAGGATATTAGAGGCTGGGAAGGGTAGGGAGATATTTGTTAAAGGATACACAGTTACAGGTAGGAGAAATAAATTCTAGTGCTATATACCACTGTAGGATGATTATAGTTAACAACAAAATATTATGTATTTTCAAATAACTAGAAGGGTATTGAGCATTCCCAACACAAACAACTGATTAATGTTTGAGATGATGGATATGCTAATTTACCTAATCTGATCACTATAGAGAATATATGTCGAAACATCTCTATGTACCCCTTAAGTATGTACAATTATTATTTGTCAATTAAAATAATTATTTTAAGGTGGAAGGAATTCAGTCTGTTCAGCTTTTAACATTTGAAAAAAAGAAAGGAGAAACTTTGGCAATGGAGAGGAATATGAAATGATGTTTTATGTGTATTTTGATACTGAAATTTGCATGCACTTTTTCCTCTTCAAACTTTGACAAAATTAAGCAAGCATCATACAAGAAACGCAGCCATGGAAATAAATTTAAAAGACATTCCAAGCAGGGCAAGGTACCAATAAACATTTGATGAATTGAGGAACAGATGCAAAGAATAGTAGTGCAGTACTGACAACTTCTGAATATAGAACTTTATCATTTTTCATTAAAAGGATAAAGTCAGGCCGGGCGCAATGGCTCATGCTCTCCTTTAATAGAATGGGTCTGCTATAGGTAAGAAACAATAAAAATTAATAGTTATGGGGCTCTAGGAGTGCCCTTTATATGGGTGAGGCCCTTTATACATAGTACCTTGTTGAAGTCTTACCTACTATATGAGGGAAGCAGCATTATGATCCCAATTTACAGAAGAGGAAACAGACTGAACAAAGTATGGAGACATGCTAGTAAGTGGAGAAACCAGGGTGGAAATGTAAGTATGACTAACACTAAACCCCATGCCCTTAACCAATTTATTACCTATTATATGTCATTGCTTCTCTGTGCAGGGAGATGACACTGAACAGTTAAGAATCAAATTAATTATCATCCTATGGCATTATTTAACTTTAACGATAATAGCTCTTGGCATTTTTCAAAAGTCAGATGATGAAGCTGTAACTTCTTTGGGTGATTATGTGAATCCTTCCAGGATGTTCCAGTCTCCTTAAAATGTCAGGGGGTAAAAGAAAGGAGACAAGCTCAAATTGGAACAGGTCAGATGTGAAAAAGAATTTCTCAAGAGTACAATAAGTATGGAAATGTTTTACTGAGAGATGGAGTACTTTTATCTTGAGATGCCTGCAAAAGAATTAAAGATTTTAGCTCAGGGCAAGAGGAATTGACTAAATTACTTCTGAAAGTCCTTAAGGGTTTTCATTATTAAGAAAATTCTGAAACAAAATTCAGACTCTAGAAAACAGATATCTAAAATCTCTGTGGTTATAATAAAGAAAAACCAAACAATCCCACATCTCCTTAAATGTAAGAATTATTTAGACAATTTAGATTTTGATAACATTTTATTGCAATTAAGACCCCCAAATAAGAATAAAAAGTCACTTTACAATGAAAATTTCAATGTTAATTCAATATGGCTACAATATTTTGAATATATATGTGTATGTATATGCATACACACATGTCTGCATGTGTATACACATGTATCATTAAAATCCTTCTAAAGAATATATATCATTTAAGTGAAAACTTCTAAAAAATTAATGATTATTTGAGTTGCATGTTCAGAGATATAAAAACAAATGATATTTCAATTTTGTAAATAGGGAAAAAAGCAGTACTACAAACAACATAATATAGTTTCTGAAGTTCCAATACAACTGATTTAATTCCTTTCAAGCTCACAAACATTGAGGGAGCAGCTACAAAGTATTAATCTCTATGTTAAGCACTGACCCATCATCTCATGATTAAATGGTGGGTTCAGGACACATTTGCCTCTTCTTTTTCATGAGCCCCCTTTGAAAGAGCAGTAGAGATATCAAAGGGAATAAATGCATTATCGCAGAGAGAATTGCAGAAGAGTTATTAGCAAATAAAAGATTACCAAAATATTATAAACCATTGAAAGTATATAAACAGAGCAGAAAAAAAGTGCAGCTCACAGAAAGTGAGCATTAAGGGGCTGCTGTGGGAACGGGAGCCAATCCTCTCAGCTGAACTCTGGGGAGCACTCCCCTACAGGTATGGAAACTAGGAGTGAGAGATAGGGAAATTAATCATAGGTCTACCCATGGAAAAACTATGCTCATTCACCCCACTCCCCAATTCTAAAAGCTGAGCTAGTTTTAATAAATTAACACAAATCTTTTACAAATTATTTCAAAGAAACAGAAGAGCAAAGAATATGTCAAAACTGATGCAACAATGCCAAATACATTATACTAAATACATTATACTAAATATACTAAAACCAAAGACATCACAAAAAGAAAAAAACTACAAACCAATATCCTTCATGAATATAGACACAAAAATATTCAACAAAATGCTAGAAAACTGAATCCCACAACATATAAAAAGAATTATACAACATAACCAAGTGAGATTTATCTCAAGAAGACAAGGTTGTTTTAACATCCAAAAATCAAAGATCAGGAAGAAGTTAAAGTTGCTCATTCTCACCACTTCTATTTGGCATTGTGCTGGAAGTTCTAGCCAGCGCAATTGGGCAAGTGCTGTAGATAGAATGTTTGCTTGTGTCGCCTCACCTCCCAAATTCATATGTGGAAACCTAAATCCCCAATGAGATGGTGTTTTGGAGGTGGGGCTTTTGAGAGGTAATACATCACAAAGGTGGAGGCCTCATGAATGGGATTAGTGCCTTTACAAGAGATAAAGAGACCAGAGCTCACTCTCTGTCACCATACAACAGAAGACAGGTATCTGTGAACCAGAAAAATGGCATTCACCAAGAACCTGACCATGCTGGTGCCTGATATTGGACTTCCAATCCCCCAAAACTGTGAGAAACAAATGTCTGTTATTAAAGCTGCCCACTCTACAGTATTCTGTTATAGTAGCCTTAATGGACTAAGATAGAAATAAAATGAAATAAAAGACATCCAGATAGAAATGAAATAAGTAAACAGTCTTTATTTGCAGACAACATGACCCTAGAATATAGAAAACCCTAAGGAATCTACCAAATTACTATTGAAACTAATAGATGAACTGCAGAATACAAGATCAATATATTCAAAATCAATTATATTTCAATAGAGTAGCAACAAACAATCCAAAATGAAAATTACAGCATAATTCACAATAACCAAAAGGTGGAAACAACCCCAATGTCCACTGACAGATGAATAAACAAAAAAATTTGGTCTATACGTACAATGGAATATTATTCAGTCTCAAAAAGGAAATAAATTTGGCACATGCTACAACATGGGTGAACCTGGAAGACATGGTAAATACGTCTCCTGTTTATGCTCAAATGGTATACGCTCTGTCAAATCAAAATAGATTTTTCTAAAGATGTGAAATTATTCTGATCAATTCTTTCCTCCTTTAACAACAAATACACTGTTAGTGAGCCAGGTTAGTGAGTCAAATAAGAGAAGTCCAGGAAAATGAGTGGGGAAGATAGGCTGTTCTGGTTTAATGTAAACAGCTTAAATATGACATTTAAAGGAGTCTGAGAAGCAATTTCCTTAGACTGTTGACTTATTTGCTTTAGGATTAATTTATTCTTTTTTCTTCATTGCAAGTCCAATGCATTTTAATTTTCAAAGAGTACTATGTTCAGCACCACTTATTATACGTTCTTGCTATATGCCCAGAACCCGAGAACCATGCTAATATTATCATCTATCATTCAATACTGTAAAAACAATGCTATTATTTCATCTAATTGTAGTCCGGTTTTCCCTAGGCTTCAGCCATGAGTGGAGGGGTGGCAGGAGCTAAGGTCAAGGCACAACTTTTGATCTCAGCTGGCAGGAGAGGAAAGTGGGTAGGACGGACTGGTGAATGCTTACTTCTTGGGCTCAGAGTTCCACAGGGCATCAGGATCTAATCAGCTATGCTTCTCCTATTACCACTCCCCTATCTTTGCCTCTCTCTGCTTCTGGAATGATCTTTTCCTTTCTGTCCAGGCTCAGAAATGACATCTCCATCCTTCCCTGAGCTCTTTCATCAAAATTCCCAGTGCCCTTTTGATTGCACCCAGGCATTAGAAAGGAATCCTCTGGCATTGGTCATTGATAATCTTCTGGTCCTTTCTGAGAAGTTTGAACTCTTATAGAAGATATTTGACAACAAATTTCAAATCGTTGATGTTTTTCAATTTGTTTTTTCTTCTTTCCTTTAACCATTTAGTCAACAAACATTTTTGAGTACCTACTACTTGCTAGGTGTTCTAGGTGCTAGAGACAATCTTCCTTCCTTTGTAGGTCTGCTGCTTACCTGTTTGCTAGGGAACTGATGGGGAGCCATTTCTTCTTTGGGAAACCTGGGCCCAGCACTGATGAAATAAAGCTTCATGGTTCCTCGTCAACCCCATCCTCCAACCTGGGAGTGCTGCAGAGGCCAGTACGGAGGTCGGGGTTCTCAGGGTTTGTGTGAGGGATTGTGTCTCTGGAACCCAGACTGGAGGAAGGGAGGAACGTCATTTACTTTGAACAGCAGGAGTCAGACCTGCTGGGAAAGGGGCCCCTTTTTCTGTGAGCAGAACTGAACTAGATTTTTCATTTGCATTTCATGGGCGGCCTTGCCTTCAATGTCACTGACAAGGGAAACACCATGTGGGATCCGCCATGCTTCCTCCCTTTACTTCTCAATGTTCCTAAGGCAGCACCTACTCCCATTTGTTTCTCTCTTGGGTGGGAAGGGACAGGACATGAAAAATGCTGAATCTCACATCGAGGCGTCTTTCGAAAGATGAATGGTCATATTCTTAATATCATCTCAAAGCAGGCAAGGCAAAGGCAGGATATTTATGAGGTTTTGAAGTGTAGTTTGAGTCAGGCTTCTTGTTTCAGGGGACTTGATTAGAATTGGGCAATCTCGTGACATATTAGGGTTAGTGGGCAGAATAAGGCAAGGGTTTTGAAGACAGTCTTGGACTATAAACCATTGTTTGAGATAGTATTATAGTAGATATGGGCTACGAATAGTCTAATATTTATTTAAATACATTTTCAGGATATTCCTGAAATGGGTAATAAACTGACTTGCAACTTTCTCTTCCATGGCAAGAGTGTCCTGGAATAATAAATCATGTTGATGAAAACAATGGACAAGAAAGTCATGTTAATGTAGACAATAAGCCCTGTGGGCATGGATAATTTCAGTTCTCAAAGATTAACGGCAACAGTTGTCATTTATTGAGTGGCTACTGCACTATGCACTGGGCTTGCACTTCTAAACTGCAGTGGTTCTCTATTTTCTTCTGTCTTATTTTTCATCTTAACTTACACAGGTGTCAGCTCTGTATGCCTTGAGATACTTGCTATTCAAACTGTGGTCCTGGGACCTGCAGCACTGTCAGCATCACCCGGGAGCTTGTTACAAATGCAGACTCTCAGGCCCCACCACAGACCTACTAATTAGAATCTTCCTTTTAACAGAATTTTCAGGAGAAGAGTGTACACATTAAAGTTGGTTAAGTTTTGGGCCAGTTTTGGCAGAATGACATTAAAAACAAAAATTTTAATTTCAGTTTAGAAACATTAAGGATATCATGTTTGTTGGCATGTAAACTTTTGGACTATACTTGATAGTATTTCATAAGCATTATCTGATGTAATCCCTACAACAACCTATGAAGTAGGATTTTATGGATAAGAAAACAAAGACTCACAGCAGTGAAGCATCTAGCTCAAGGTCACACCATTAGTATTAAGGGATAGAGTCAGGATTTGAATTCTGGTGGTATGTCTCAACACAGAAGCCAAGGTTCTCAACCACAATGCCATGCTGCCTCCTGAAGGCTCCCTAGATGTGAGTTCCTCACCATCACACCCAGACTCCTGTCTTCATCTCCTAACAGCTCTACACGTATCTACTTGGTGACTTCTCCACCTCCTCCAAGCCAGGTGTCTTGCACAATCCAGACCACTGAGCACAATCTTTCTTTCAGTCCAGTCTACTGTCATGGTTGATATGCTTCTTCTGGATTAATGACAGAAGGTAGCCTCCCTACATCTCAGACATATTCGGGCAGAGGAATCTCTTCCCATGGCTACCAATAACTTAGATTTTGTGTACAACACCATCCTTTCTCTCTTCACCAGAAACACCACCATCATTTGCCAGCAGAAACAGAAAGCAAACTTTCAGGACCCTTTGTATGGAAAAGGGCATAGGTGAAGCCCCCCAACCCCTGGCCTTCATCCCTGGTCTGGGGATGAAGAAACTCCCTAAAAAATCTCTGACTCACTCATCCATTCTGGTTACTTCTAGCACTATTTGCCTTCCTCTCCACCTATAGGATCAACCTTGATGTGCTCAAACTCCAGAAAACTCTATACTTGAAAGTCGTGTGGATGGTAGAATACAAAAAAAGCACTACTAACCTCTCAAATACTGTGTTGACACTTGTTTCCTAGGCAGGAGGTGAGAAAAGAAGATGCCAGGGGAATGATCTTTTTTCTTAATCTTTCAACTTACTGTAAGAATATAAACAATCACTGTTTTTCAAACACTTAGCATCTAGAATGGGACATTTATTTTGTGCTTTCTGAAAGACAGAACCAAAAAAGTGATCTAAGTAAAAATCCATGCACCCAGAAATTCAGAGAAAATGATGTATTCTCATCGAAGCACAGGTGAAAGAAGACTTCAGAGAGGGCCAGGCAAGGTGACTCATGCCTGTAATCCCACTGCTGTGGGATACTGAGGCTGGAGAATTGCTTGAGGCAGGAGTTTGAGACCAGCTAGGGAAATACAGTGAAACCCTGTCTCTATAAAAATAGCCAGGTGTGGTGGTGTACCTGCAATCTTAGTGCCTGAGGGAGGAGGATCACTTGAGCCCAGGGTTTCAAGGCGTTATGATGAGCTATGATCACACCACTGCTCTCCAGCCTGGGTGACAGAGCAAGATCCTGTCCCCCCCCCACCCCCACCCTCCCCCCAAAAAAGTAAGAAAAAGAAAACAGACTTCAAAGGAAATCAAAGTGTAAGTGTTTGAACTCTCCCAAATTCATGTGTTGCCAATATGACGCTATCAAGACGTGGGTCTTAAAGGGGCGATTAACCCATGAGGACTCCTCCCCCATGATTGGGATTAGGTCCCCATATAAAGGGCCTTGACAGAGTGAGTTTGTCCCTTTTATGCTTTCGCCTTTTGCCATGTGAGGACACAGCATTCCTCCCCTCCGGAGAATTCAACATCAAGGTGCCATCTTGCAAACAGGATGCATCCTTCACTAGACATACTGAACCTGCTGGTCCCTTGAGCTTGGATTACACAGCCTCCAGAATTGTGAGAAAGTAAATTTCTCTTCTATAAAATACCCAGTCTCAGGAATTCTGTTACAGCAGCACAAACAGTCTAAAACAGCTGTAAAGTGTGATTAGAGTCAACAGCTCTGACTAGAGTCAGTAATTGGGATACTCTGTTATTCCTACTGCAATAACTACCTAACTCCAGGTGCACCGTATTTTAGCATATTCCCGCATTGGCAACGTGGTGGTGGTGGTGGTGAAGGTCTCCAGACAGAGGGGGCAGTAAGAGGAAAAAGCCCTAAAATGGCTGCTATGTTTAACACAAGTTTCTTTAAAGCCCCACAGCCTGTAACAGGTGCAAATAGGTTCACAGTAGCATTAATTCCCTCACTTCAATTGTTGTAACCTAGCGACCACGAAATCACCACTGAGACAAAGACTAGGCCAAATTACAGGGTCTTTATTGGCGTCTCTCTAACCCGTGGCCCCGAAAGGAGGTGTCAAGACCTTTTACGCCTGTAAACCTCCTCCTGGGTGAGGATGAGGGCTAGGGGCTTTGGACGTTCTGATTGTTACTTAAGCGGTTTACAGAAGTCAAGATAAGCATTAGTTTACACATTGTCTGGTTAGGGTGGAAAGTTACAGACCTTAGTTACTTATTACAGGTCTTAGTTTTTCTTAAAATGGCGCAGGGGCTAAAATGGTGTTGGTTTGGACTGCTTGCCTGTCACATTAGGGTTACAGAGAGCAGTTTCAACGGAAAGCCGAGGTAAGGTTGAGGTATGTAGTTTATGGGGCAATTACCACGTCACACAACGGCTCATCTTAGTTTTCTGCCTATGCTTTTCACTTATTTTCAGACGTCTCTACAGATGTCTCACACACATGCAATAATGCTCTTCTGTTCCTCTGCTCCACCTTCCTAGTTGCTGTCCATCAGCCATAAGCCACTGAAGGAAGATGCTTTTCCTC
This sequence comes from Cebus imitator, assembly GCF_001604975.1. Classification (NCBI taxonomy): domain Eukaryota; kingdom Metazoa; phylum Chordata; class Mammalia; order Primates; family Cebidae; genus Cebus; species Cebus imitator. Next base: position 1,625,861 of record NW_016107556.1, read on the forward strand.
TGCTGTGACTGCTGTTGTCCTTCATGAAATAAAAGCTGCCCAGCCCAGGAAGCAAGCTTCAGACACTCCCAAAGCCACAACACCCTCGAGGTGTCAAATGGCAGTGTGTTCTGTAAATCAAACGAAATGACAGAGGTAAGTCTCGATCATTTTACAGGTTTATTTTTGCCAAAATTGCCAGGGAAAAAGGAACCCAGAATCACAGGAACATCTGTGAACCGTGCTTTTTCCAAACAGGGTTTGAGGACTTATATTTAAAGGGGAAAGAGCAGGCAGTAAGGGAAAGTGGAAAGAAAACGGGGTAGTGTAAATAAGAGAGAAAAGCAATTGCATTCTTTTGAGGCTTTGATCAGCATTCACTGAATCCATATTTTACATGTGAAAGAAGGGGGTAGAGAATAGTCAATTATGCATTCGTCTGGTGAGTGGTTAATCTACATTTCTATGGTAAGAAAAAACATAGAGTGAAGCAGTCAAATATGCATTTATTTCTCTTAAGTGAGGGAGGGATGACTCCTAATTCTTTGTCCCATACCTGTGAAGACAGTCTGTTAATTTACATTGGGTGAAATTCAACAGAATTGTTTTAGGGTAAAGGTCTTGGGGCCCACAAGGAATTTCCTCATAAGCCAATTGTGAGGGAGAGGCCCTGGGGAGGTCAGTAGCCTTCTTTCTTTTTACCAATCTTTATAAGAACAAAATAGGAGGCAGTTTTCCATGCTTCACTTTCCAAGCTTGACTTTTCCCTTTGGCATAATGAGTTTGGGGTCTCAGACTTTTAGCTTCCTTTCACGGTGTTTTGGGACTTTTCCTTAGTTCAGCTAAAGATGAGGTCCTTGTCACACGGCCACAATAATTTAGGCTCGCAATAATTTAGACAATTTGAAGGGTGAGCAGGGCAGGGTTTATTGGGCAAAAACGTAAAAAGGGAAACGGGGACCCTCTATAAAGCCAGAGTCCCTGCTGGTGTGCTTCCTGCCTCCCAGCTCAAGTCCTAGGTTCCACACAGGAAGAGGGGGGCCAGGCCCCTCCCCACTACAGCACAGTGCGAACTCCAGTGGCTGGTTGGAGTTCCGCCAGGGAGACCTTCCCACCTAGCAGTTTCAACAGCTTTCTCCAGAACTTGTTAGACTGCTAAGCCACACCATATTATGTGCAGAAATGGGAATAACATTCCTTTCCCCCAATTTGAGTGGGAGGCTGTACTGCAGTGTTTAATAGCATGGATTTTGAGGACAGAAATAGAATTTTGTTAAATTTCGGAATTAAACAATCTATTTCACAAGGTTGTCATGCAGATTAAATTGGTGGCACACATAAGGCTGTAGATATGGCAGCTCACTCTTCTGGACATCATTGAAGTTCAAGTTCAAATGTTTGTCTTTAACACTATCTCAGAGGCCTGTAGAAAATTGCCTATAGGAAATGAAAAATATTCACACAAAACCTTTTACTTGAGTGTTCATAGTGGCATGACTCATAATGGCTTCAAAGTGGAAACAACCCGTATGTCTACCAACAGACGAATGGATAAAGTATGATAAAGCGCTGCAAGGGAATATTATTTGGCAATAAAAAGAAATGAATTACTAAAGCATGATATACACAAAGATGAACCTTGAAAACATGTTAAGTAAAAGAAGACAGTCATAAAAGTCACATATGGTATGATTTTATTTACATGAAATGTCCAGAATAGGCAAATTAACTGAAAAAGAAAGTCGAATAGCAATTACCTAGAGCTGTGAGAATGGAGAGGTGGGGGATGATAACTAAGGTATGAGAGATTTCTTTTTGAGGTGATTCAAATGTTCTAACATGTGATAGTTGCACAACTCTGAATATACTAACACCAGTTAATCATACACTTTAAATGGGTGAATTATATGATTTGTGAAGTAATAACGTTACCATAGGTAGCTAGTCAGACATGAGCAGGGAAGGAGAGGGCACCCCCACACCCCCACCAGGAATGTCAGGCAACCATCAGGTGATGCTCAGGCAGTTGTTAAGCTCGCTCTCTAAAATAATAATTGGTCACAGCCGGCGGCAGAGAAAGGCAGCCTCCCGATAGATAGAAACATCTGAAACTGGTGATCAGCAGCTTCTGAATAAGCTCTCAGGGGTTACGCAAGTGGGCTCAAGCATGCGCACTAAGAGTCAAAATGGTGGTTGACCTTTGCCTAGGAACACTGGATTGGTAAGGAGAAAATGCCTTAAGCGCGCATACACACAACTGCAATAACCACACTGTGCATGTGGCCCCTCCCAAGTGCTAGCAGGCCACTGTGCATGTGGACAGCCCTCCCCAAGGGAAGAATCGGGAGAAGTAGTTAGTGCAGGACCCCGGAAGCATGCCAACATATAAAACCCCAAGTCGAAACCTCAAACCACACACTTGATCTCTCAAGTTGTCTGCTTGGCCCTCTTCCAAGTGTCCTTTACTTCCTTTCATCCCTGCTCTGAAGCTTTTTAATAAACTTTCACTCCTGTTCTAAAACTTGCCTTGGTCTCTCACTCTGCCTTATACCCCCTCAGTGGAATTTTGTCTTCTGAGGAGGCAAGAACTGAAGTTGATATAGACCTGTATGGCTTTGCCACTGGTAACAATAAGAAATATATAGTCATCCTTCAATATCTGTGGGGGAATGGTTCTGGAATCCCCCACAGAAACTAAATCTGTGATGCTCAAGTCCTTTATATAACGTGGTGTGGTATTTGCATATAAACTATATACTACCTCCCATGTACTTTAAATCATCTCTAGATTCTTATAATACTTACAATGTAAATGCTATGTAAATTGTTGTTATACAGTATTTTTAAAATTTGTGTAATTTTTGTTATTTGATGTTTATGTTTTCCAAATATTTTCATTGAATTTACAGATGTAGAGGGCAGAGGGCTGACTGTATGTTTGGTCTTTGTCTTAGGTTTCTGGCACACAGTTCCTAAATCCCTTTGACTCTCCAGAGGGATAAGGGTGCTGTTTGTATGCTGATGAAATGACAGGTGGCTGGGTAGGGAGGGGCCCTAGACAGCTCCAGGTGGGACTGGTCACTGGAAAGACCAAGTAATTAGAGGTTTGGAACTAACAGCTCCAGGCAGGAGAGAGAAGCTGGCGATGAATTAGCCACCAGTGGCCAATGATGTAATCAGTCATGCCTATGAATGAAGCCTCCCTTAAAAATTCCTAAATGAAGGGGTTCAGAGAGCTCCCGGGTTGGTGAACACATCAGTGATGCTGGGAGAGTGGCGTGCCCCTGCTCCCATACCTTGCTCCCTACATCTTTTCCATTTGGCCGTTCCTGAGTTGTGTCCTTTACAATAAACTAGTATCAGTAAAGTTCTTTCTCAGTTCTGTGAACCAAACAAATTCTAAAACTCAAGGAGGAGGGTCCTGGGAACCCCTAATTTATATTTGGTCCATCTGGAAGGCCCACGCTTGCATTTAGCATCTGCTGTGAAGGGAGTCTTGTGGCACTAAGCCCTTAACCTGTGGGGCCTCAGCTAACTCTGGGCAGTTATTTTCAGAACTGAACTGCAGAATATCCAGTTGGTGTCTGGAGAGCTGGAGAATTGGCTGGTATGTGGAAAACTCCCTGCAATTGGTGCCAGTGGTGTTGTGAGTAAAGGCAGCACAGATATCTCAGTAAAGCTGTTACTGAGAATGCCTTTAGGGGGCTTCCTTAGTACCTTGATTTTGGCCTGCAATGGCTGGGCCTTCCCAGGCTGTGAGCCCTTCTGAAGAAATCCTGCCCAGACATTTTGGGCCTGCTCCCGACAGGGTGTAAAACCTTGAGCAAGTTACCTGGCTTCTCTGAGTGAGTTTCCTCCTCTATGATATGGGAAGGAGAGTAGTACCTTCCTTATAATGATACAACACCTCTTCTTTGCACAGTGTCTGGCAGATGGAATGATTTTGGATAAAAGTGAGCTAACACTGTTATGTGTGAAATGCAGATAATATACCTCACAAGGTGGCTATTGATGATAAAATGAGTTAATGTAAGGAAACCACTTAGCAGTGTGCCTGGCACATAGTGAACAGTAAATGGTAGAGGAGGAGTAGCTATCATTATTATAGTTCATAGTATTATTTTAGCCTGATTCAGGAACAGGAAGGGAGAAAATAAGGGGCAGGGAGGAAGAGAGAGCTTCAAAACCTGAATCATCACATGCATACACTAACGTTTTTTAAGTGATCTCAACAAAGAACCATGGTTGTCTCTGGCTTTAAATTAGGGCCCTGGCATCATCCAGCCCTCAGAATTGTGGCCTATAATGAATCCTTCTGGCTGTCCCAAGGCAAGAGGGAAAAGCTGGTGCACAGTGATGAGGGTGCCTCCTCCTTCTTAGGAATTGTTGGGTGGATGCATGGAGTTAGAGGTCTGGTCTGACAGAGACCTCCCTGCCCCTCATATGGCTCTACTACTCCAGTCAGATTGGCAGAACTGGCCCTGTAGTCTGGGGAGAGGTCAGGCTAACCTCAGGTGGTCCTGCTGAGAGGAGTTTCAGCCTCAACTTGGCAGAGTTTATAAGGAAGTGAGGCAGTCCTTCTCCTGATTTTGCTTCCCTTCCTCCTGCTGGGTTCATCCATGCCATTTAGTTATGTTTATTTGTGGGTTTTGTTTTCATTTTTATTCTCATTCTTCATTTTCTCTGCTTAGACTACTCAAAAGCCCAGTTATCTGGTGAATTACTTTATTGAAAAATAGCAAGAGGTTCATTTCCCCCTTCTTATTCTCAAATCTTCATTTTTAGTTTGTTTCCACTCTAGTGCCCCTGGAACAAGCAGTCAGAGCTGAAGTCCCGTCCCCCAGGGAGCAGGCTCAAGAGCTCTGAGAGGGTTTGGGGAAGCTCTGGTGGAAATGGGCATGGAGAAGCCTGGGCTTCTTTGCTAGCTTCCAGTAACAGGTGTTTTCTGAGTTTTTGCTGAAGATCTTCACCAAGACCTGTTAGAATCTTGGTGACGGGCTCAGGAGAGCTAGACGGGTCCGGAGAGATGAGGTCTGGTGTTTGCCCCCTAGGCTGCTCCTCTCTATTACTTTTTCCATCTCCTTTTTCCACTCACATCCTACATCCAATGCATATGCTAGTCCTATTAGCTCCACTTTCAAAATATAGGCACATCTGATCCATTCTTGCTTACTGCCACACACTAGCCACACCACCATCTCCACGCAGCTGGATTCTAACAACAGCTCTGTCATGAGTCTCCCTGTGTCAGTCCTGGTCACCTGCAGCCAATCATCCACTACTGCTAAAGTACTTTTTTAATTATCAAATCTATCATATCTAGGAAACAAACTACATATGATTTAAATAATAACAATAAAATGAAAAACCCCATTGCCACCCTCCAGCTTAAGAAATCTCTAGATAGCCCCTGGATCCTCTCACAAATTGCATTCTCCTGCTCCCCCTGAGAGGTAATTCACATCCTGAATTTTGTGTTTATCATTTTCTTGCTTTTCATTTTTTAAAAAAATAAAATTCTAACCTTAAATAATATGTTGATTAGTATTGTTTGTTTTGGACTCATTAATTCTTCTTCAACTTCTTTTTTCAACGTTGTTTTTGAGTTCATCTTTGTTGAGGCATCTTAAAGCTTAAATCAGATTGTTGTTTATCTGCACAAAAGCCTTTAACTGCTGCCAATCATGCTTAAGAATTACAATTAACTTTGTTCTTTTTGTTTAGGATTGTCTTGGCTATTTAGGCTATTTTTTGGTTCCATATGAAATTTAAAGTAGTTTTTTTCTAATTCTGTGAATAGAGTAAATGGTAGTTTGACAGGAATAGCATTGATGGGAAAGCATTGAATCTGTAAATTGCTTTGGGAAGTATGCCCATTTTCATGGTACTGAGTCTTCCTAACCACAGGCATGGAATGCTTTTCTCTTTCTTTGTGTCCTCCCTTATTCCCTTGAGCAGTGGTTCGTAGTTCTTGCAGAGTTCCTTCATATCCGTTATAAGCTGCATTCCTAGGTATTTTATTCTCTTTATAGCAATTGTGAATGGGAGTTCATTCATTATTTGGCTCTCTGCTTGTCTATTGTTGGTGCATAGGAATGCTTGGGATTTTTGCACGTTGATTTTGTATCCTGAGACTTTGCTGAAGTTGCTTATCAGCTTAAGGAGTTTTTGGACTGAGACGCTGGTGTTTTCTAAATGTAGAATCATGTCATCTGCAAACAGAGACAATTTGACTTCCTGTCTTCCTATTTGATATGCTATTTCTTTCTCTTGCCTGATTGCCCTGGCCAGAACTTCCAATACTATGTGAATAAGAGTGGTGAGATTTGGGTAGCATCCTTGTCTTCTGCTTGTTTTCAAAGTGAATGATTCCAGCTTTTGCCCATTCAGTGTGATATTGGCTATGGGTTTATCATAAATAGCTCTTATTATTTTGAGATATAGTCCATCAATACCTAGTTTATTGAGAGTTTTTAGTATGAAGCGATGTTGAATTTTATTTAAGACCTTTTCTGTGTCTGTTGATATAATCATGTGGTTTCGTAATTGGTTCTGTTTATGTGATGAATAAAGTTTATTGATTTGCATATGTTGAAATAGCTTTGTATCCTAGGTATGAAGCCAACTTGATGATGGTGCTAGAGGCATCATGCTACTTGGCTTCAAACTATACTACAAGGCTACAGTAACCAAAGCAGCATGGCACTGGTACCAAAAAAGGCATATAGACCAATGGAACAGAACAGAGACCTCAGAAATAACACCATACATCCACAACCATATGATCTTTGACAAACCTGGCAAAAATGAGCAATGGGGAAAGGAGTCCCTATTTAATAAAAGGTGCTTGGAAAAATGGCTACCCATATGCAGAAAATTGAAACTGGACCCCTTTCTTATACCTTATATAAAAATTAACTCAAGATGGATGAAAGACTAAAATGTAAAACCCAAAACCATAAAAACCCTAGAAGGAAACCTAGGTAATACTATTCAGGACATAGGCATGGGCAAAGACTTCATTACTAAAACACCAAAAGCAATTGCAACAAAAGCCAAAATTAACAAATGAGATCTAAGTAAACTAAAGAGTTTCTGCACAGCAAAAGAAACTAGCATCAGAATGAACAGGCAACCTACAGAATAGGAGAAAATTTTTGCAATCTACCCATGTGACAAAGTTCTAATATCCAGACTCTATAAGAATTTAAACAAATTTACAATAAAAAAAATCAAAAAGTGGGCAAAGGATATGAACAGACACCTCTCAGAAGAAGACATTTATGCGAAAACACATGAAAAAAAAGCTCATCATCACTGGTCATTAGAAAAATGCAAATCAAAGCCACAATGAGATACCATCTCATACCAGTTAGTATGGTGATTACTAGAAACTCAGGAAACAATAGATGCTGGCGAGGCTGTGGAGAAATAGGAACGCTTTTACACTGTTGGTGGGATTGTAAATTAGTTTGACTATTGTGGAAGATGGTGTTTCTGGTTCTAGATTGTTGATGATCTAGATTCCTCAATGATCTAGAACCAGACATACCCAGTAATGGGATTACTGGGTATATACTCAAAGGAATATAAATCATTCTACTATAAAGACACATGTACACTTATGTTTATTGCAGCACTATTTACAATAGCAAAGACATAGAATCAACCCAAATGCCCATCAATGATAGAATGATTAAAGAAAATGTGGCACATATACACCATGGAATACAATGCAGCCATTAAAAAGAATGAGATCATGTCCTTTGCAGGGACGTGGATAAAGCTGGAAGCCATCATCCTCAGAAGACTAACCCAGGAACAGAAAACCAAACACTTCTCGTTCTGACTAATAAGTGGGAGTTTAACATTGAGAACGGATGGACACAGGGAGGAAAACAACACATACTGGGGCTTTCAGGGCGTTGGGGGAAAGGGGAAGAAGAGCATTAGGACAAATACTTAATGTATGTGGGCCTTAAAGCCTAGATGGTGGGTTGACAGGTGCAGCCAATAACTATGGCACATGTATAACTATATAACAAACATGCACACTCTGTACATGTATCCTGGAACTTAAAATAAGATAAAGAATTACAATTAACCCAGGAACAACAAGCGTTTGAAGTGTAGTGGATTTAGATGTGAATTTTTTTTCAACCAAACGCAGATCAAAATACAATATTCAGGGGACTTGAAATCCAAGTATGCAAATAATTAACTTTTCTTTAATTTTGTTTCTTTTCTGATATGGCGCCTTACTCTGTGGCCCAGGCTGGAGTGTAGTGGCATATTCTCAATTCAGTGCAACCTTCGCCTCCCAGGTTCAGGTGATTCTTGTGCCTCAGCATCCTGAGTATTTGGGACTACAGGCATGCATCACCACGCCTGGCTAATTTTTGTATTTTTAGTAGAGACGGGTTTCACCATGTTGGCCAGGCTGCTCTAAGACTCCTGGCCTCAAGTGATGGTCTTGCCTCAACACCCCAAAGTGCTGGGATTACAGGCATGAGCCACTGTGCCTGGTCAAGAGCTGACTTTTCTTATCCTTGGATTCCACAGAGGCCACTGTGGGACTTGGTTTTGCAGAGATTTGAGTATACACAGAGAATCCTGGAACCAACTCTTGCATACTGAGAGATGACTAAATCCAATCTCCTTTCTGGTCTTGGAACGCCCTACATGACTGGCCCTTGCTTACTTCTCTTGTTTTATTGCCTATATTTTCATCTTCATTTGTTCTGCTCCAGCTACACTGCCTTTCTTGTTTTTCAAATATGCCAACATTGTTTCTGCCTCAGCTTCTTTGCATTGGCTGCTCTCTTTGCCTGAAATTCTCCTCCTATTTTCATACGATTTGCCTCCTTACTTCATTCAGATCTGTTCTCAAATGTTGCCTCTCAGAGGCACCTTATTTAATTTACACTATTTAAATAATTCTTGCCACTCCCTGCGCTCTTTCCCCTAATTTATTTTTATTCATAACACATCATTATTTGTTCTTATATTACATACTAATTTGTTTATGATCATTCTCCCCTATTAAAACATAGGAGGAAAAGTTCCTTGCCTTGTTCACTTCTCTGTCAGGGCCTGGCACGTATTAGGCATTCAATAATATTTTTGTATTAATAAATAATTGAATAAATGAATGAGAAGGCATAATCTCTGTCAATTTACTTCTTCAAATCACCCAAATATGCAATTAATCTAGATGTAAACATTATGTTGGCTTTGTAAATGCAGATCTAAGATAAATACTTGCTTCTATGCCAAAGCCCACACAGTATAGTTGTGCAGCTTGCACACTGCACCATTACTCACTAAAACATTTGCTAGTTGTTTTACTTGTTTTTAGTTGCACATAATAAAAAATGCAATTCCAAGTTTGGATAAATGAGAGATTTGTTCGTCTGTGTGCCTGGAAAGTCCAGCAAAAAAGCAGGCATCAGTGTGGCTGAATCAGCAGCTCAACTGTGCTCTTATCAAGGTTGCACGTTTTTTACATGTTTTTTCTATTCTGCCACCCAGAGTGTTGGGCGAATTTACATGTGGGTCCTTTTCTGATATGGTCCTTTTCAGATTGGTACTGCCTGACTTCTAGTTCAAGACTTGCAGAAGAAAAGGCACAGCTTCTGCCCAGCTTTCAGCAGGAATCCTGATTGAGCTAGATTAGATCATGGGCAAAGACTCAAGAATGTGATTGTGATGAAGTCAGTCACACAGGCTGCTTGGCTCTGCTTATCCAGGCTCCCCAAGCACAGGGCCTGCAATTGCGGTTGGAAACCTTGGGACTATAATCCATGGGTGCTGGGTAGACAATGTAAATGTCCACTAAGTCATGCTTTGGGTGCCGAATGGGAACTGTGAAGTCAAGTGAGATCATAGATCTGAGAGTGATTTAATGAAAAACAATATAAGTAGAATAATATTGGCTATGAATTTTGTGAGCATTTCTTTCTAGAGCTACGTGCAGTCCCTACGTGATGAGGTTTTTGGTTAGAGAGAACAATCTTTATTTTTAGGAGTCAGAGCTGAAATTGTGTGCTGGCTGAGTAGGAACTCTTCCCTTCACTGGGTAGTTTTCTCCTGGGCTTTAGGCAACTTAGCTGATAAAGTGAGGAGGAAAAGAACGCTGTGCTTACTCAGGGTCAGCACTGCCTTTGATGATGTCTGTGTTGGCTAATTTGCATTCCCAGGGCAGAGATCAAAGAACTTGAGATTCTGCCTCTTTGGAGCAAAGAAGCTCACAGGCGGTCTCAGCAGTCAGGAAGTGATTATGCTGTGTCTGGCAATATCCTGACCTTGGAAAAGAAAGTCTCAACCTTTGGGAAGGCATCCTTTAGAGAAGCTTAGCCCTCTACCTTGCATAGTTCACATCTCTGCTTTGAGCCACTCTGTACTTGAAGAATGATTTGACACATGACACCTGAGTTTCAGAGAAGTTGGGGAGTAGGTATGATAATAAATGTGATGGAATGGAGAGGAAAGAATGACTGGAGCACATACAGGTAGGGGTGTGTGTGTGTGTATGTGTGATTGGACCAGTAGAGATGGATCAAAAAACGGCATTTTGAAGTGTATTCCAGAAAGCTTCCTGACCCCTTAGTCCTTCTCTCTGTCTGTCTGAAGAATCTGTTCTTCAGGTTTGAGTCACTTGGGCATGAAGTTCCTAGCAGGGTGAGCAGGAAGGGAGCTGATGCATTGGCTACATGCTGCCCACAACGGCACAGTGCCCACTGCATGTCACTGCAAAAGCAGTGACTGGGCCTGACTCTCCAAACTCAGCCAGAAAGTTCAACTATTCCACCAGCCACAAACTCCCACTAATGCCTGGAGGAGGTTCTGTAAGGAAGGAAAACTCTATCAAGTTAGAAGAGATACAGGAGAATCTTCTGGACCTCAGTGTAGCATGCATGGCTGTGCTTTTCAGGGCAGGGGAAGCTGTCATGTAGCTTTTCTCTACTCTGGGTTCTTTCTGCACTTTGCTTCAGTCTCCTCTCTGCAAGCAGTTTCCTTCACTGTCCCATGTATTCTGCATGTGTGTGGCTTGGCATACCATGGTACTAGGTTTGATTTCAGCTTGACCAAACTTTACAGCTCCAGTGCTAAAGGCCCTCTGAGTATACTTTCTGTGCCTTTAAATTGAGAGAGAGTGAGAGAGAGAGAGAGTGAAAGAGAGTGAAAGCAAGCAGATGGGAGAGAAGGGAGAGATGGGAGGTGTTAGAAGTGGCCACTTAGACCCATTTCGTTAGTATGGGATATGTGTATAAAGTACACAATATTTGAGGCATATGTCTACCCAAAACTAATTTATTATTCACCTGAAACTCAAATTTTACTAGATGATCTATGTTTTTATTTCTTATATCTGGCAACTTGACATGGGGCACTCCAAAGGAGTCTGCTACAGGGGCAAGGAAGTGACAGTGATTAAACATTGCTGTTTTTGTCTTTTAGAACAGGACTCAAATATCAGCTTTACCATTTATATGAATGTGAATCATGTCATCTTCTGAGTGTTAGTTTCTAAATGGGAATAATTTACATCTTGCTTTGCTTAAAAAAAAAAGAAATGTAGTGAATAACAAAGGTCATATGAGTGTGTCACAAATTTGACCCTATGTGGCACCAGATTAAAGAGCCTATCAGGTAAAATAAAGAAAGGGCCTTAGGAACAGTTAAGATTCAGTTTAATCTGTTTTCTGCTGCTATAACAGAATACCACATACTGGATAACTTGTAAAGAAAGAGATTTAGTTGACTCATTGTTCTAGAGACTGAGAAGTCCAAGAGCATGGTGCCAGCAACTGACGAGGGCTTCTGTGCTCCGTCATGACACAGTACAAAGGCAAGTGAGCATGTGAGACAGAGAAACGGGCTGAACTTCATCCTTTTATCAGGAACCCACCCTCAAGATAATTAACCCACTCCAGAGGTAACGGCATTATGACCTCATGACCTTACCAACTCTTCTAGGTCCCACCTCCCAATATCCTTACATTGGCAATTAGATTTCAACATGAGTTTTAGAAGGGATGTTCAAACCACAGTACTCAGTAATTTTTAGTTCCATTGGAAGCTTCACCTACCCCTTGCTCTAATCTACCCTTATATGGTGAACAATGCCGATGTCTACCCCATTATTTTTTCTGGGGGCTTCTAATCAATAACGTGAGAAATACTAATGAATTGTTAAGTGCACTTAATAATGTAGCCAGGAATGATGGCAACCATGTTCTTAAAAAATGTGGCTAATAATTACAAAGAGAATGTAAGAACTCGTAAGGTAATACAATTGTGAGGGATTTTTTCTTTGTGATTTCATTTATGGTTAACATAATGTTTATGTGTAATAACCATAAATTATAAAATACCTTTTTGGGGGCATTGTAGGGATCTGTACTGTTTGTTCAAAAAATGTTTTGTGCAGTTTACTTGGGGAAAGGTTTGCAGCAGTTTCTGTCAGTCAGTAACAGCTAGTTTGATGAATAGAAACGAAAAAATTGTCAAGCCATACAATGCCATTATTTATGAAAAAGAAAGACCTGGCCGCCCTAAGACCTGGAGGTGGAAAAAGGCAGGTCATTCCTGAGGCAGCTTATAAAGTCTGAGCAAACACAGGCTGCGAGGTGAGAAACCTCACATTTCAGTCTCTCTGACTGTTGTAAGAATGAACAGCAGTAGTTGGGCTGAGTATTGGGAACAACTGAAGCCAGGGACTCAAACTACAATGGGACATACTCTGTCTCAAGGTTGTGGTGAGAACAAATGAGTTGCTATAAATACCACTTAAAATAGACAATTACAGAGCAAGCCCTACATAAGTATTAGCTATTATTATGATTGTTTCTGACCTCATGTCAATCTCATTTTGTTTTTGTTTTCCCACATAACAGGAAATACAGCTACTGATAGCTTTTAGGTTTCATATGTTATCATTTGCTTTGCTGAAAAGTATTTGTCTTGATTTCTAAATCCAGCTAGAAAAATTCCACAAGTCTAAGGGTAAATCAGAAGTAAAACAACCCTTGTAGAAACTGATAATCAGATGCAAATCAACTGGTTATTCAAGGATATCCTAATCCATGAAACTGCTAACATGATCTTAATTGCTGATGTCACTTGGCAGCTGGAAAAAACAAACAAAAATTCTCTCTGGAGGAAGCTAAAGTCATTGTAGGCATTAAAACATTATTCAAAAGATTTTTTTTCTTCAAATTCTATGTCTGATACATAAGCAGTGATAACCAGCTATTCTCGAACATGGGCTAACAACAACAATCATCAATAGAAACAACAGATAATACAGACAGATCGGCAGGGACTCCACATATTAGAATTATTTGGCACAAACTTAAATTATGCTTATTACATATATGAAGATAAAAAACAAGTTTGAAAGTTTTAGCCAAGAGCTTGAAAACTACAAAAAGTGACACAACATTCTGAAAGGACTTCTACTTTTGAGTGGGATGAAATAACTGGTAGCAGACCAGCACTCCCACGTAGAACAGTTCCCACCTAGGAAACATGGATACAACTGAAAAAGCATGTCTTTAAGGCAGTGGGGAGCTGCTGAGACAATGAGAATTCGTGGGTCTAAGCCTCCAGGAAGGAAGAACCTTAGCTGAGCTGGCTTTTACAGCCACTTTTATCCTACAGGCATGTGTCAATTCTGAGCATTTGATGAGCAATTTGGGAGGGTTGTTGCAACAAAAGAAATAAACCAGCAGAAAGGAGATGTTCTCAAAGGCATAAGTGGTTTTTCCTTGAAGACATTTGCCAAATACTAGGAATACATGTGGTGGAAGCCTGCAAACTTAGGTGGGAAAACTTTTGAAAATTAGAGGATGGTTTTTAAGCAATTTTATAAGGAGAACACTCCAACTCTAAACTTGTCTTATAAAATTGCTAAAAATACATGAAGCTGTTAGTTGAAAAGCCTAGAAAGCCAAAGGCAGATGTTCCTTATTGGATTAAAGTGATAACCTTGCCATGTGCCCAGTGGAGGGATAAATCCTTTCTAGAGAAAGGTTGTGAAGCTTCAGTACAGTTATATATACCATGTCTGGCAATAAAAAAAAAGAAATAAGGCCGGTCAAAGATGGGGTCCTATGTCTAAAAACCAAGGGAAACAGGTCCACAGGTGTTCAAAATATCAGTTAGCCAACAAGGATTTAAAAAGAAACCTGATTTATTTATATATGTATGTATGTGCATGTGTGTGTATGTATATATGTATGGAGAAAGGGAGAAAATGGATGAAAGGCTGAAAACGTAAATAACTGGAATATAAGAACAATCAAATCAAAATTCTAGAACTAAAAATCTCATAAAAGAACTAAATTAAATTTTTGTACCTTACGAAACATTGGTAATTCAGTGGTTGCATTTGACAATAGATTAGACACAGATGAATAGAAAATTTTAAAACTAGAAGGTAGTTCAGAAGAAATTATACAGAATAAAATATGGGAAGAGAAAAGGATAACAATACAAAACAGTATGAGAGACACAGCAGAGACAGTGGGAAGATATCCTACTATATGCTTAAATAAATTTCCAGAAGGATAAATAAGGAAAAAACTCCATAGGACAGATGCAATATTTGAAATAATAATGGCTGTGAATCTCTGAAACAGATGAGTGACTTCAATTCACAGATAAAAATAAGTTCTACAAACCCAAGTATGATAAACAAAAAGATACCTCAAAATAAAACTGGCAAAATTCCAAGACAAGTAGAAAATCCAGAATTAGAAGAAAAAAAAGTTCACCTTTAAAGGTTCAACTGTTGGACTGAAGGTTGGCTTTTCAAGAAAAACAATTGAAAGTCAAAATATGGAGTTTTTTCAGAAAGAAAATAACTGTCAGCTTGGAATTTCATACCAAACAAAAATTTCTTCCAAGAATGAAAATGAAACAAAGACATTTAAGATATACAAAATTGAGAGAATTAATCAGCAACAGACTTTAAAGGTTGTTCCTCAGGCAAAAGAAAAATTATCCCTGAAAGCAGCTTATGGATACTAGAATAAAAAATGAACAATGAAAAAAAGGCAAATATATCAATAAATCTAAATGAATAGTGCTCTTACAAGACAACAACAATAATATATTGTGACATAGATCCAGATGTTAGAGAGTACAGAGGAAGGCAGAAAGAGAGGGAAAGAAGAGAGGAAGGAAAAGGAGGAGGCAGAGAAGGAGGAGGAAGAGAGAGAATTTAAACAAAGACCAGCACACATTTTGGCAGAAGCATAAGAGTTGAGAGAAAGTAATGTTATGTTAAGCTCCTTGCTTTATTGAGGAAGAGGGTAAAAATATCAATTAATATTTGATTTTAGTAATTCAAGAATTCATATTGTAGAGACAAGTAAAAGAGCCTATCACTTTCAAATGAACACAGAAAAACAAAATATAAGAAATAATCAATCCCCCTGAAAAAAGGCAAAAAATAAATAAATAAAAAAGAGAAAGGAACATAGCATAGGCAGGGCAAATAGGAAGTGCATGCACATGTAAGTACAGATAAATACTGAATACATATAAATCCATGTGTATAATGTGAATATTTTGATCAATTAGAAGGCAAAAAGTTCTAGATATTAAAAAAAAAAAAAAAAAAAAAAAAAAAAAAAAAAAAAAAAAAAAAAAAAAAAAACAGAATCCAAGCCCATGCTGCTTACAAATGACACACTTTAAATGTATGGATACAGAAGGTCAAATGTAAAAGAATAGAAAAAGGCATGGCTATGTCAGCATGAGACAAAATAAATTTTAAGGGTGAAAGCATTATTAGAGATGAAAGAGGCATTTCATAATAATGGAAGGTTCAACTCACCAGGATAATATAGCAATTCTAACTTTATGTGGATGAAATAACATGGCTTCGAAATGTATAAAGGAAACATTGACTGAACTACTAAGAGTTCAGTCAAATTAAGAGGAGTTGACAAATTAATAATTATAGTGAGAAAGCATACGTCTCTCATTAACAGACACCAATGATTAAGGCTATGGAAGATTTAAAGAACATGATAAACTTAACATAATGAACATATCTAGAACATTGCACCATGATAGCCATGGATAGGCCTTCTAATGAGTCACAAAGCAAGCTGCCACAAACCTCAGAGTGGGAATCACACAGCATATTTATTTTTTACAATTTAATTAAGCTAGAAGTCATTAATAAAATACAACTAGAAAGTTCTTTTTTATTTTTAATATATTTCTAAATTTTTAAGATGTCAAATGGAAATCTGGGAATATTTTGAAATGCATAATAAAAATTGTACATATTGAAACATTGGAATACAGTAAAAGCATGCTTAAAAATAATGTTTGCTTTTAAATGCATGTATTTAAGAAGAAGAAAAGCTACAAATTAACGAATTCAGCATTCATCTGAAAAAGTTGGAAAAGAAACTGCAAATGAAATCTTTAAAAGGTGGAAGAAAGGAAATAATGACAAGAATAGAAATTAATGAAATAGAAAAAAAGTACAACAAATCAACAAAGCCAACATGGTTTCTGACAGCCCAGAGGGAAAGGACTTAAAACTTGCTAAATGTTTATCATGTTCTGTTTGGTCTGCTGGGACTTTTAAAAATACCATCTAATTTAATTACTTTTAATTTCTTTATTGAGATATAATTCACATACCATAAAGTTCACTGATTTAAAGTGTACAATTCAGGCTGGGCACCGTGGCTCATGCCTGTAATCCCAGCACTTCGGGAGGCCAAGATGGGTGAATCACAAGGTCAGGAATTCAATACCAGCCTGGCCAACATGGTGAAACCCTGTCTCTAGTAAATATACAAAAAATTAGCTGGTCACGGTGGCAGGCACCTGTAATCCCAGCTACTCGGGAAGCTGAGGCAGGAGAATCGCTTGAACATGGGAGGCAGAAGTTGCAGTGAGCCAAGATTGCACCACTGCACTCCAGCCCAGGAGACAGAGTAAGACTCCATCTCAAAAAAAAAAACAAACAAAAGTGTACAATTCAATGGTTTTAGTATATTCACAGGGTTGTGCAACCATAATCACAATCTAATTTTAGAACATTTTTATCCTCACAAGGGAACCCTATACTTGGAGGTAGTTGCTCCCCATTCTTATTTACTCTCCTTTTTCCTGCCCAGCCTGTGGCAACTGCTAATCTACTTTCTCTCTCTAAATTTGCCTCTTTTTAAAAAAAGCATTTCATGTAAAATGAATCTTAAAGTAGGTGGTCTTTTGTGACTACCTTCTTTCACTTAGCATAATGTTTTTGAGATTCATCCATGTTTATGGTACATATCAGTGCTTTATTCCTTTTTGTGGCTGAATAATATTCCATTATGTGGATATACCACATTTTTTGTTACTATTCATCAGTTTATAGAAATTACCTTGTTTTTACTTTTCAGCCATTATAAATAATGCTGCTATGAACATTCATGTCTAACTTTTTATAGATGTGTATTTTAATTTTTCAAGTTGCAAGAGTTCTTTATTCTAGATACAAGTCCTTTATTAGACTTATTAGCTAGCAAATATTTTTTTCCCATTCTGAGGGCTGTCTTTCCACTTTCTTGATGGCATTGTTTTCTAAAAGCATGAAATTTTAAAAATATGATATAGTCCTAAGAGTTTTATAATTTTAGCTGTTACATTTAGGTCTATGATCTATTTTTAGTTCACTTTTGTGCATAATTTAATATTTATGACAGTTCTGTAAGACGGGTATTGTTATCTTCATTTTATATGTAAGATAACTTAGAGTCTAAATGAATTCCCATGATCAAACCCTTATACATTGAAGCTAAGATTCAGACCTAAATTTTCAAAGCACACTTAGACACAAAGCTCTCTAAAGCACAAAGCCTGCTTAACATTTCTAGCATTATAATATCTCAGTTATTTTGGAGTATAAAGCATGCCTGTATGAGATTAGATGGAGAAAATGTTGGCATTGTTTCAAAAGTATACTAATTTAATGAAACCCTATTTCATTAGATGCTTAAATTGAAAAAATTAGGTTTTTGGCAAATATCTTCTGAGTCTGGAGTTCATTAAAAAGACGCATACTGCGAGATGAAAATGCATGTCAGAAGACCAAGTAGACTCTCTAAAGCATAATGAATCCCATAAACCACATCTCATTATACTTTATTTCTTAATTAAATGCTACATAAACTATTAAAATACACATTTTCTACCATAAAGCTAGCAATACCACTAATATCAAAGGACAATAAATATAAACTAGCTGCTTCATGGTATCAGGTAACTGATGTTTTCTCTAGGTGAAGAAAACTCAGATAGAGCATAAATGAAAAATAGTTACTGGCAGAGGAACAAAAAGTGGGAGAGAGGGAACTGTCACTTATTTTTGAGGTTGAAAGCTCTAAACAATGTTTGTCTATAAAATTGCCATCCTGAAGCGATGGTCAAATGACATAGCTGTTTGGGAGTACTTTTTGCTGGAGAGTGTCAAAGCCCACTAGTTCAGGCTCCTACAACAAACTACCGAAGGCTTAAGTAGCAAACATTAATTTTTCACAGTTCTGGAGACTGGGAAGTCCAAGATCAATATGCCAGCACATCTGGTGAGGGCCCACTTTCTGCTTTACAGACAACTGTCTTCTCACATGGCAAAGATGAAAGAGAGAAAGAGAGGGAGCAAGCTCTAGTGTCTCTTATAAAGGCACTAATCCCATTCATGAGGGTTCTACACTTACTACTTAATTACCACCTGAAGGCCTCACCTCCTGATATCATCACATTATCACATTGGGGGGTTAGAATTTCAACCTCCTAGTTTTCAGGATACACAAACATCCATCTATAACAGTCTAGTATCAAGTACAGAGAGAGAGGGAGAAAAGGCAAAGGGATCGGGAGAGATGTGGAGGTGATGAATGTTTTCTCTGGTATAGAAAATCTAACTATTAAGTCCTCAAGTCCTGATTTGGAGATGACCTAGAATTGCACAGCAGTTTAGGCAACACAGAGAATAAACTCAAACTCAGCCTTCTAGTACCTTTCCCAAGAGATAAATTTGAAGTACTTGAAATTACTTCACTGGAAGAAGAAATTGACAATAATGGAAGAAATGGACCAAGCAGAATGTACTGACATTACAAATGCATTGGCAAGGGAGTAAGAAGAGGATTTTGCTTTGGGGTTACTGATACATGAATGGCATGATACAAACATGTAAGAAAAATTATTCAAGAAGAATTTAGTGAGCTTTATGCAACTACCCTAGAGCAGCAGCAGTCAAGAGTTGTTTCGCTGTTTTTCACTGCCTTCATTAAAAATGCTTATTTAAAAAATACCTTTTATTGTTTTAGAGGCAGGGTATTACTTTGTCAGCTAGGCTGGAATGTGAGTGATGGTGTAATCATAACTCACTGCAACCTCAAGCTCCTGGCCTTAAGTTATCCTCTGCCTCAACCTCTTGAGTAGTGGAGACTATAGGCACAATGCTACTGCACCTGGCTAATTTTTTTTTAAGACATGGGGTCTTGGCTGTGGGCAGTGGCTCATGCATGTAATCCTAGCACTTTGGGATGCCAAAGCAGGTAGATCACTTAAGCCCAGGAATTCCAGATCAGCATGGGCAATATAATGAAACCTCATCTCTACTAAAGAAGCAAAAAATTAGCTGGGTATAATGGTGTGTGCCTGTAGCCCCAGTTTCACAGAAGGCTGAGGCAGGAGGATCACCTGAGTCTGGGAGGTTGAGGCTGCAGTGAGCTGTGATTGTGCCACTGTACTCCAACCTGGGCAGCGGGAGTGAGGCCCTGTCTGAATAAAAAAAGAAAGAAAAAGAAAAGATATTGGGTCTTGCTATGTCATCCAGGCTGGTCTTAAATTCCTGGGTTTAAGCAATCCTTCTGCCTTGTCCTCCCAAAGTTCTAAGGTTTGGACTGGCATAAAACAAAATAGAAAACTGGCAACTATATACTATTTCTCAAAAAAAAAAAAAAACCCCAAAAACCAAAAAATAGTCAAATGGTTATAGGTTGAGTTGCATCACCCTCAAAAAGATGTTAAAGTCCTGATTCTCAGTACTTCAGAATGTGACCTTACTTGGAAATAGGGCCTTCACAGAGGTAATCAAATTAAAACATGGTTATTTGGGTGAGTCCTATCTAACATGACTGTGTTCTAACAAAATGGGGAAATTTTGATATCTAGAGACACATGGGGAAGGAAAACTATGTGAAGATGCAGAGAGGATGCTATCTATAGGTCAAGAAGTGCCTGAGGCTATTGGAAACTAGGAAAGAGGCATGGAAGAGATTCTCTCACTGCCTTCAGAAGGAACCAGCCCTGACAATCAATTTCACACTTCCAGGCCACAGAACTGGGAGACAATGGATGTCTGTGGCTTAAGCCACCCAGTTTGTGCACTTTGCTATGGCAGCCCTAGGAAACTAATACACAAAGAAGAAACATTTTTGGTGCCTGAAATCTACAAGCTTGGGGACCACTAGATAAGCAGATTCTAAAGAAAAATAAGGTAGTCTTATTCTTAAAGAAGGAAATCAATCAACCTGAATGCAGTCCCTGCCACATACCAGGCACTGGGCAAGGGTTGGTTTTACTTGTTATCTCATCTAATTTTTAGAGCAGCCCCAAAACTTGTTATTAATTTGGTTCTTAAGGATGAGGACATCAGAGCTCAGAGAGAGAAATTTGACCTTGTTCAAGGTCATACTACCAAATAAGTGGTGTGTCTAATTTTAAAAATAATAGCTAACGTTATGGAGCATTTCTTATGTCCAAGAGTTATTATAACTCCTTTATACATGCATTTACATGTACTGACTAGTCCAATCTTTACAACAACATTGGGAAATAGCATCCAGAAACATTTCCCATTTGAGTTAGTATTTTTTTTAAATAGAATTATCTTCAAGGAATTTTTGCTGTAGATATCTTGTAAATTCTTTTTTTAGATCAAATCCTTGAGACTAGTTTTCTCTCTGTTGTAACATTTTCCACTTGTTTGTTGCTGGTAGAGGAATGTTATTAGTTGTATAACACTGTGGTTAAAGCATCAGCTTTAGAACGACACTATCTGCAATCTCACCACTTACTCTGTGACCTTGGACAAGGGGTTTAATCTCAGCCTTGTGCCTCTGTTTACTTGATCTGTATAATGGAGATTATAATAATAGCATCTATCTCATGTGGTTGTTATGAGAATTAAATGAGTTACTACATTTAAATCATCTAAATTGGCCTGCCTTATAATAAGGATTAGCTCTCAGCATTATTATTTATTGCTATTATCTGATTTTGCAGGTGGCAAAGTCTGTAAAATACACATTTTTGCCTTTTTAGCCAGAAACATGGCCTTTCAAATCAGGCAGACGTGGGTTTGAATTGCAGTTCTGTTCTGTCACTTACTAGTTACACACCTACTAACTGTATAACATTTGCAAACTTTTCTAGGTTTTCCTTTCTTCCCCTGGGGGAATTTAATTCTGTTTAAGAATAAACAAAGTTTTGTGCCATTTTGGATTTTTAAAGATTGCCCTAGCATATTTATTTTAAACTAGTACAGATGGAAGATGACAAAATGACTATTATCTAAAATACCAGAATTACTCTGAGTTTCTTATAGTGCTAAAGAATGAGGTTAGGTTTAGGAAGGAAATGAAAGAGAAAGATGGAGACAGACAGACAAAGACATACAGAAAGAGAGAGAAAAGAAAGCCCAATAAATTCATCTTAAGTTCAGTTACGTCTACAGTGATTGATAATACATACAATTTACTAATGACTTCCTACAATGATTAAAACGTGTTTTACAAGCCTTGATGCCTAGTTAAACATAGATAAGGGCACATTTTTAAAATAAAACAATTGAACATTAAAAGAATTTTCATTGGTTTGCCTTGACCAAGAGGAAAACATCACAGTCAGTTGTCAATTTGATAGAGAAGATAGCATAACCAATTTAATCCTCCTTGGGGTCAGCAAATGGATTCCAGATCTCTAGCTTTAGATTCAGCTACTTTGCCAGCCCTGGCCTTTACATAATAGGGTCTGTATAAACTAAGTGCTTTCACAAGTACATAGCTGATTCCCTTCTTCATGGGACATTGCTCTTTTAGATTTCATATTTTTCTTCAAATAGAGGCCTTATTTTATTCTTTTATACTTCATGGGCTTGTTTTAGGGATTAAATAATATAGTATATGTAAAATTCCTAATACAGTGGCTGGCAGTGAAAAAACAATATATCCTACAAGTATTATACTTCCTGAAAAACCAAAACATTAACTTTTTATCAAAAGGAAAATAGACAAGATTTAAATTTAGCTTTCGGTTGTTCTTTGTTTCTTAGAGAAATGTTTCCTTTCACATCTCTGTCTTGTTTCCTTAAAGTCAGTTGCCTATGTCAAGGCCCTTGGACATTTTCAAAGCCTGATTTTCATAGTCTTATTTTCAAAGAATAAAACAGAGAATTTAAAAAGAGAAAACATAGATGAGGACCAAGAGGTATTTGAAACAGTATTTGACAGTTTGGTCATCAAAAACAGCAATGCATTTGATTCATTCCTGACCTGAGAAAATAAATGCTATTTATTAATGCTGGTATACATTTGTTCTCTAGAAAAACCACACAAAAACCTTGGAGCAACTCTGTAGCTCCGTAGGGAGCCAGCCAAGCATTTCGCTTTCATCACTTCTGAAGAATTTTGCAAAGTTGTCTCCTGAGTTACAAACATGAAAGAATAGATGGCATACAAAGAAGTTCCACAGAATAATAATTCCTTTTATTTTGAATTAGTCCTTCAAAAAGGACTGCAGCCATCTCAAGTTATTATGTAATCTTAACCAAACTCTCTCTCTCTCTCTCTGTGTATATATATATATATATATATATATATATATATATGAAAATATGTATTTATATTCCATCTATATCTTAAAAGGATTTTAAAGTAGCATATAATAAAGGGCTTTCTAAAAGAAAAATAAATTGGAATAGAAAAAAAAATGATGTGGGACAAAGACCATTACCAATTCACAGAAATAGCAGGGTTAATGTACTTAGCATAAAATTTTGTTGTAAACTTCCTGGAAGCCCAGGCCAAAAGGGAGTCTCATTATCAGAAAGAAAGTCATATTGCAAGCCTGTATAAGCCTTGAGGAGTCGGGAAAACATTGAGCCTCTGAGGACTGCCTGGTACTCTCTGCTACTTCTTTGTATCCACTGATAAAGCCAGGAAAGAAAAATTAAGCCCTTGTGATACTGATTCCCAGCCATCCCAATGCCATTGGGCCATAGAACAGCCAGCCAAAGATGGAAATAAAAAGGCATAATGTAGCTTCCCAATGCAATGGCCATATAACAGATTTGTTTTGTCCATTTAGTTGATGATTTCTTGATTTTGTTTTGGCTAAAGTGAGTTGACCAATTGCTTTGTGATTAGAACCAGCCTGTATCATTTTGGCCAACATATCTGGTTGCTGGTAAAGGAATACAACTTACCCCATCTCCCTTCATTGTCACACACTCCCGAAAGGTTTAGAATTATCATTTTTTTTTAACATGAAAGGGGATCTGGAGCGGGGCAGAAAATGTCAAGCAGCTTCACAATGACTTTTTTGCTTTTTGTTCCACTATCCTTAGTGTGTGGCTTACTTTCTGCTTTGAAAGCTGGATACTTCTTCTGTAGGAATGTGTCTGTGTTCCAGGCAAAACATGAAAGATAAAAGAATGTAGGGGTTTTTGGCTGGGCATGGTGGCTCACACCTGTAATCCTAACACTTTGGGAAGCTGATGGGGGTGGATCTCGAGGTCAGGAGATCAAGACCATTTTGGCCAACATGGGGAAACCCTGTCTCTACTAAAATACAACAACAAAAAATTAGCTGGGTGTTTTGGTGCGTGACTGTAGTCCCAGCTACTTGGGAGGCTGAGGCAGGGAATCGCTTGAACTCGGAAGGCGGATGTTGCAGTAAGCTGAGATTGCGTCACTGCACTCCAGCCTGGGCAACAGAACGAGACTCCATCTCAAAAAAAAAAAAGATTGTAGGGCTTCTTAACAAGCTTTCTAAGAGCCTGACATTCCTGTGTCTCTAATGAGCCGTAACATAGTCATATGGCCACTCCTAAATGGCAGAGGAGCCTGTAGAAGAGAATATTTTTAACTGGGTAACTTGACATTCTGGGTAACAGAATTGGGTGTTGGTGAAGAAGAAAGAAAGGATGGTTATTGGGTGTGCAATTAACAGTGTTTGCCACATAGCCTTTGACTTCTTTACCTTAAAAAAAAGAAAGAAGTGAAGCGTAACCCTTTCCCTGCATTTCAGAAAGATGGGATATTTTTCCCCCTGTGGGTTATTTCTGAATCTTCTTTGTGTTTTTAAAATAAACTGCATTTTTAAAAACAGTTTTAAGTTTACAAAAGAACGGAAAGATAGTATAGAGAGTTCCTATTTACCTGTCTTATCCAATTTCCCCTAACATCTTATAGTATGACACATTTCTTAAAATTAATCAAATAATATTAGAAACTTACTGCTTATGCATATTTCTTTGGTTTTACTCAATGTATTTTTCCATTCTAGGAGGTCATCCAGGATAGCATATTACATTAACTAGCCATGTTTTCTTAGGTTTTTCTTGGCTGTGACAGTTTCTTAGACTTTCCTTGTTTTTGATGACTTTGACAGTTTTGGAGAGTTCTGGTCAAGTATTTTTTAGGATGTCCCTCTATTGGAATTTGTATGAGTTCTTTCTCATAATTTGTCTAGGGTAATTCATTCTTGGGAGGAAGATAACAGCAGTAAAGTGCCATTTTCATTACATCATATAAAGATACATACTATCAACATGATTTATTACCATTGTCGTTGCCCTTGATCAACTGACTGAAGTAGTGTTTGTCGGCTTTCTCCACTACAAAGTCACTAATTTTTCCATGCCTTTCCATAATGTACTCTTTGAAAGGAAGTCACTGTGTATAGACAAAACCTAAGGAGTGGTGAGGAGTTAAGCTCTTCCTTCTTGAGGGAGGAGTATCTATATATACTATTTGTAATCCTTATGCGAGAGAGATTTCTCTCTTCTCTCTCTCATTTATTTATGTATCCAATCATTTATTTATGTAAATATAAATTCATCAATATTTATTTTATATTTTGGGTTACAATTCAATATTAGTTTATTTTCTTGCTCGAATTATTCCATTTCTGGCCATGGGGAGTTCTCTCAATTGGCTCCTATGTCCCTTTGACATGCTCTCATTTATATGGTTTGGCTTTGTGTCCCCAACCCAATCTCATTTTGAATTGTAATCCCCAGGGTTGAGGGAGAAACGTGGTGGGAGGTGACTGGATAAGGGGGGCAGTTTCCCCTATGCTGTTCTTATGCTAGTGAGGGAGTTCTCACGAGATCTGATGGTTTTAAAAGCATCTGGCATTTCCCTTGCTCACACACACTCCCTCCTGCTGCCTTGTGAAGAAGGTGTCTGCTTCCCCATTGCCTTTCGCCATGATTGTAACTTTCCTGAGGCCTCTTCAGCCATGTGGAACTGTGAGTCTATTAAACCTTTTTCCCTTATAAATTACCAGTCTTGGGTATTTCTCTGTAGCAGTGAGAAAACAGACTAATACATCCACTGATGCAGGTTTTTTGCTTGTTTGTATTTGAGCACTTTCTTATTTCCTGACACTACAAGATGCTCCGGATTCATCATGATATTTCCTGCCTGAGTTCTAGAATCATTTCTCCAAGGAGAAGGGCAGAATTTTTAAGATGTTATTTCTCCTATTTTTACAACTGAGATAATTGATGCAGATTAGGCAACTCATTTAAGTTTCCAGAGCTTATTGGTAACAGAATCAGTATAATAATCCCAGGTACTTTCCACTAGATCAAAACTTGTATGTACTTATTTCATATATCTTATTAGGATTTATGCAGAAATGTCAGGTCAGCATGGACTTCTGAAAGTTCTTAGTATAGAACCCTATACATATCCCTGAGAATTGGGAAGTTGTAAATGTTGAAACCTAGTGAATGTCACAATCTACAGGAAAAGAAGAAATATTATGGGAATATAGAGAAATCTTATGGGGAAACCTTGGTTAATTTACCTAGACACTGTCATTTTTCAGAGAATCAGAATCCTGTGAATGTCTGAGTGGTTACTTATGTAGGAAGGAGCCCCTGATTGGAATATAATCTCTGCCAGGGCCACAGAGGTCCTGTGACTCAAGTCAGAGGGACTGGGTTATGCATCAGGAAGCTGGCTGTCTTTTTAAGCATGAAGTTATTTTTCACATGATTCCTAGCCCTGCAAGGAGCTTATAGAAACTGTTGGGGGAATTCTAGAAATGTCTCAAACATTTAGGATGCTTTGGAGATAAGATTAGCCTTTTGAATCAAAGGGGGGATTATTACAAAAAGAATGTGATTGAAAGCTCTCAGACATTTTGAAGGCATAATGTACTCATCAGAACAGTACCTGGAAAACATATTAAAACTTCCACACTGGGCTTACAAGCATGAGGTGTGTTTTTCCTGTGATTAAAACTCATTACTGTTCGTATCCTGTGAACTGGAGGAAAAAAAGACAGTTAATCAAAATGGATCAGTGGGATTTATCATCCTAGACTCTGCTCCCTATTGATTTCTTTTCTGGAAGAAATCCCCTAGGGTGCAGATGCAAAGTTCCTCCAAGGAACTCCCATTCTTTTATTTCAGTTTAATTTCCTTCCAACAGTTTAGTGCCATATTAAATGTACCTTTCTAAAGGTTCATTTCATACAGATTCTACTGGTCCCTCCAGTGTATTGTTTGCTTGTTGCCCGCAGGTTCAGAGGCCCCCCACATGAAAAGCAGAATTGAAATCAGAGGATAAATCATTTCCATCATGACTTGTACCATAATCTGTATCTTATTTGCCTCCAGAATTTCATCACAAACAAAAGTTCAGATATGTTAACATTCTTGATAAATATCACAGTTCCTAGGAGGCACATTCAAAGTTCTGAATAGATATAATAATTGCCTGAGTTATATATAATAAATATGTTCTGTTCTCTCCTTTGCCTCTGGGGGTGTTAGCAGTGAGCCTTCATATGTGCTAGAGAGCATCTATATTAATCAGGGGCCAGCCAAAAGACGAAAGCCACCCTAGTTACTTTATAAAAGAGAATTTAATACAAAGGATTGCTATCTAGGTATAAAGAAATGCTAACTAGGTAACTAAAAAATCAAAAGGGAACAATAAGTTATCAAGAAGCAGCAAATGCAGAAAGCAGCTCCTACCTGGGTTGGGAGCGGTGTGGGATGGGGAAAGGGAGGAGGTTGAAATCACTAAAACCTAAAAGGTTGAAGAAGAACGCTGACAAGATATAACTTATAGACTTCACCAGGCAGTTGGTGGCCCCTCCTCAGAGGACTGGGTCTCAGGTCCTTAGAGTCTCTCTGCCAAGCACAGAAATGCCCCAGTCAGCTGAGCAGCACACCCCACATGCCTCAGAGATCTAACAGTGGTACAATAAGCCTGCCTCGGTGAATGTCAGAAGAGCTACTGCTTCTGGGAAGAACTGCCACTGGTAGGGAAAAGCAGACAAGTTGCTGGGTGACACTGGCAGTGTGAAGAGAGGTGAGACTATGCGGAATCGTGGCTAGAAGAACCAGCTCAAGTTAGAAGAACTGCTTCATATTCCAGCTCAGCCATTTTCCAGCTCTGTGACCTTGGGCGTGTTACTTAATCTTTGCTAGCCTCATATTTTCCCATACATAAAATAGGGCTAGAGTCCCTTATCTGTGACAGTGTGTGTAAAGTGCCTAGCGAAGTACCTGGTATATAAGCCCAGTTCACTGTGCCTGCTTTTGCTATTAATAAATGCATGAGAATTTAAATCAGTGGTTTTTTGACCCAGGGTGATTTTGCCTCCCAGGGGATAATTTGGCAGATATGTTTGGTTGTCATGACTTGAGGGCAGTGCCATTGGCGTCTAGCAAGTAGAGGCCAGGAATGCCGCAAAACATTCTGCAATGCGCACGACGACAAAGAATTATCTGGACCAAATGTCAACAGTGCTGAAGAAACCATGGCTTAAATAAAAACAAAAACTGCATTCTAAGAACTACGAAGCAACATTAATTCAGACGGAGGAGAGTTCAGTGAAGACTAGAGTAGTTCTGAGCACGCCATGGAGAAGGAGTGCGTGGAAGGATGAATGGATTTGGACAGAGTGGAGTAAAGAGAACGTACCAGACAGAGGATGACATGAGCAGAGGCTTGAAGGTGGGACCTTGTCTTCTTCTCATCTTTTATGATTCAGTTGCACATCCCAAACCATACAGAGATGCTGTGAATCACTGACTCGGAAAGGGAATGTCAAATATGAGTCTCCTTTTAGGTGGCTTGTAATTGAAATCTCACAACCACCTGTCATCATGAGGAGAAGCAGCTGCCTCTGCTGGATTTCTCCCTCTCTCCTCCATCCTGCCAATCAACCCTTTACACGGTTAGAATAACCTCAGATTGTGATGGGGCACACAGCAAATGCTAATACCTCCAGGAACTTGGCAACTTTCCAGAGTAATGGCTTTCATAGGAAGCCAGTCATTCTGGCTAAACCATAGATAGCTTGGGACATCATCTGGTCTTTGTATCCCATACTTGAACTCATTCAGATAACCTTATGCAGTTACTATAAAAAAAAGACCCTGATCACAGCCAAGGCTGGAACATGCATGAATTTGCCTGAGAGCTGCCATTCAATGGAGAGAACATTCAATGAAGTGTCAGGAGATAAAGTTGGGGATTCAGCTCAGCTACCAATAAACCCTGAAACTTTCCTGAATAAATCCATGTACATGTGTTTGCCTTAGGTTTCCTCAGGCTGAAAATAATTTCAAATGCTTGCTCAGGTTAATTCAGGATCAAATTTCTAAGATTTTATCTTGCTTCTTTCTTTTCAGAATCTAAGATTCCCAGGTCTTTGTTACTGTTAGGAAATTCCATGTAATTTGGGTTGTTTTTCTTCTTTTATTGGTTGTCATTGTTTGTTCTTCTAAACCTGCCTGTCCCTGATAGAGTGGAGACTCCATAGGGGCAGGGGATTTCCTTTGTTCATGGCTGTATCCTCAGCCTTTAGAGTAGTTCCTGTCTTATAGTAAGCACTCAATAAATCTTTGTTAAATGTTGAATGATCTGAAATATCTTAGGGTCTAGGAGTGGAGACAGAAAAATAGAGAAAGAAGCAGAACGATAACTGAGAATTTAGAGAGAGGATAGAATAAATAAATGCTTAAAGAGATGTTACATGAGCTAAGTCTCGTAATATAAGTAGGAGTTTGTAAGTAGGGGAAGCAAGGGAGAAGGCTTTTCTAAACAGAGTATCAGACATGCAACAGGGTTGGAGAGCATGGAAGAGCCAAGTTCTTTTCCGAATCACAGGTAGTTTGGTTACAGCTGAGCACAAGATGCACAGGGCAGACATCAAGAGATAATCCAGAAGGACTGACACCAAACCAGGGAAAGCTTTGTGTGTGCCTGCTGGCATGGGAGCAACCAAAGGGTAGTGACATGACAGACTGCGGCATGACAAAGCTTTTCTTGGTAGCAGAGGTGGGTATGTCTGGGGCTGAATGCAAGGGAGCGGTTGATTAGGCACAGAGTCTGCCTGTGGTAAGAGGGATGGG
The DNA here is from genome assembly GCF_001604975.1 of Cebus imitator. NCBI lineage: Eukaryota > Metazoa > Chordata > Mammalia > Primates > Cebidae > Cebus > Cebus imitator. The sequence continues at coordinate 1,655,532 of NW_016107556.1, forward strand.
GCAGAGGGATCCGATCAGGAGCTGGCTAATCCGTTAGAGCTTCTAAAGTAACCACCAGGGGTTTATCTGTTTTCAAAGACAGTAAATAAAGTTCTTAAGATCTTCAAAACTCAAAACACCTTGTAATAGATTAATTATTCTGCTATAGATTATATATTATGCCAAACTCAAATGAGGTATTAGAATTTCCACTACAAGATTCTTTCTTGTAATGAGTTGATTGGTTTCGAATCAGTCTTAAAACAGGCAGGTTTCTGTATTTAGATCATATTTCATAAATTTTATTGGAAATTTAAATAAAGCATTCTTATCAAATTATTCTGCAGGCTTTTATATGAGCATATAGGCAAATACTTGTTTTGAACATTGACTAATGGCATAATTTTCTCTACTAGACTTCTGTCAACCAAAATAATGAAGAGGCTCTCTAAAAGAAAAGATATTTACTTGGGAATAGAGTATTGCAATTGAAATGCATGTGTCATGTAAACTATGTGCATATTCAGAGAGAGAAAGGAAGACAAAGATTTTTTAAAGGAAAAAAATGAGGATTACATGTGTGCTTTGAAATAATTATCTTTGAATGCAAAGATCAATGTCAAGGGTGATACCAGCCCAAGGTCAGACAGGCAGTTGCTGGGCACATGTCCTCCCAGAAGTATTTTTGTGTTTGTGAGGTTGCAATGGCCTTTGTGCAAGAATGTAGTTTTTGTAGAGTCTTTTTCATTATAGGTATATAAGCATGACACCTCTTCATGGCCTTCCTCAATATTATTTGTCAGGATTTTCTTAACATTAGTGACTTCATTTTGATTCTCACAACTTTCATACTTCTCACTTCAGGATATATAATATTTTCAATATAGTCATTTTCTACCAAGCAACATCAATGTTACCAAGTGGGTTCAAGAAAAAAAATGATGAAAAAGTTTCTAAATATATTTTGAGACTGAACATGTTCTTCTAGACAAAGGACTCACATTGCTTATTAAAGCTTCATGTTTTCCTTTTCCTTTAGCAAATATGTTCACATCACTGTCAAGGTCTCTGACTGTCCTCTTGCCATTTAAGTTGCTATCTCTCCATATGTAAGATAGCTGGATGTACTTTGGCCAAGCAACAGGTGAGGTGGACATCCAGAGCAGAGTAACTCAGTGAGTTTAGGGTGCAGGTGCATACTTCACTTGTTATATAACCTGTTTGTGTTAAGCTCATACTTGGCTTTATGTCACTATTGTCTGTAGCAGGTATAACTGCCCTGCTGACACTGTACAGGCTCTTGGGCATGGCTCCACATGGCTCTTGTGCAGACAGAGGCGCCCAGAGAAAGAGAGAGAACCAAAGCTGTCCATCTTGCAGGCAGGCAGTGGGGAGCCAGGAACCGGCTTGTGCACAGACAGAGAGAGAAAGAGTTAAGTTGCTGACCCTGAAGAGAGAGCCAGCTGCACAGCTGTGTGTGGGAGTGGCAGGCTCAAACGGTGGAAACAGAGCAGACAATGAGCTGCTGGTAAGAGAACTGCTAATAGAAGAGCTATTGTGAATAAGTTGCTGATGAGAGAGCTGCTGAATAAAACTACATTTCACCCCTCCCCCCAGCCCCTCCCCTGCCCCTTATCTCCTACCCCGGAGTATTCTTTCAGCTATCTGCTCATGCACCCACTCTCCTAGGACCTCAGCAGGGGCTGGAACCTGACTGCGAGTGTGGCATTTGGTGTAGTCATGGATCTGATATCACATATACCTGTCTTCATATCAAGAAAGACAGAAGATCATTAGGGTCCAGATACCACTCACATTGTTGGATTTATTGTTTACTTTTTGAATTGGGAGAGATGGCAAGTCTCTCTTCTTCTAAGACTCTATTTCTACATTCACAATTGTGATGCTTTTAGAATAAAAACAGCAAGACCCCTGTGTATTTAGTGGAGCACACACCCTGACACACATAAGACACAAAGAGCGCCACTAAATGGATAACAAAGAGTGTGGTATCAATAGTACAGAGCTACCTCATTACCGTGTTTTAATTCACCTCTAATTACTTCAACTGTGGCCAGAAACACACCCTCTGGTAAATTTACTGAAAACTACATTCACATACTTTTTCAGGTTAGTGGAGCGGATATGTTAACAGGTTTTTTGGCCATAAGAGTCAGGGTCACTTTTCCTATGGATTCAGTCAATCATGCTGATCTTCCATCAGACTGATCATCCTCACTCCACACTTGGGCTCTAGCTTTTCCATGAGTTTTTTCTGTTTAGGGCTGAGGGGATTCCCAATCTACAGTCTAGATGCAGTCTCAGTCTAATTTCATGCCGTTCACAAAAATCTGGAGGAGTTTTAGCTGAGAAGTTTTTCTCCCTGTGAGCATCTTCAGCTGACACATTCAGAGTGATTATATAGGTTCTTTATAGATTTGCTAAAGTTCACACAGAACTATGAACAGTCTTTGCTGTACCAAAAGTATTTCCTTTTATTTCATTCCTCTGGTGCTCACTGAGCATTTAGTATTCATATATGCTTCCATCGTATCACATGGCTGCGGAATATATGAATGCTGTTCCACCCTTTGGACCTCACTTATTTTGTGGCAACTGATCAGAATCCTCCTCCCATCCTTATGTGTATGAACCCCTACCATTCCTCAAAGACACCTTTTACATGGACTCTGTAGTGTGCTGGTAAACATTTCCCAAGCAGCTCTCCAGAAAACCAGCAAGCTGATTTGTATTATAGCATTTGTTGATTTGCATAAATACTCTCACTACAGTCATTTCCAATCAAGGTGATATGACTGAACACAGAGTGAGGAAAACATGAGCAATAGCCACTGTGAGAAGGTATTTCCATCCGCAGATCCAGTAAAATTAATCTCAAGAGCATGAGTAATAATAAAATAGTAAATAATTAAGAAATAATAAGCTGAGCATTTATTACCTTTATCTGTAACATAATTTACTTAATTGTGTTTATTTAATTTAATTCTGAATGATGGCTGAATTTAACAACTGGCTTATCCTGAAAATATGACAATTGACTCTTGTAAATTGGTACAAGCTAGCTTTAGCAACCTGTTGCATGGAGCCTACCTTTACTTCCCCAGATCACGTAAATCTCCATCTCTATCTGCTTTCCCTCTGTGTTACTGTTTTTGACAATTCACTCAAATACTAAGTGCCTATTTGGTGTCAGGCATTCTAGCTCACAGAGTCAGGCAAAAAGTACATAAGGAAACAAAAACAATTTTAGATGGAATAAGATTCATGAATAAAGTGAAGAAGCAAGACGAGTGACTGACTGGTGAGGAGTACCACTTCCGGGGTGATGGAGACTAACAGATGAGTGAAAACAGGGAGAGGAGGCTGAGGAGTAAGGGATTAGTTTTAGAGAGATTCAGTTTCAGATGCCTAGTAGACATCCAAGGAGGAGCAAGTTGCATTTGGACAATTTCTATACAGATTCTAGAGCTCAGGGCGGAGTCAGGGCTGAGGATCCAGTTGTGGTTGTCATCAGCATAAAGCTGGTATTGAAAGTCACAGAGGGGCTAAGATCACACAATGAAGGAATCAACATGGAGAAGGAAAGACAGCAGAGCCCTGATATATTCCGACAGTTAAAACCAGGCAAAGAGATTAACCTGCTTTCTATAAACCATTCATGTGTGTGTGTCTTTTTCCTTCAGCTAAACTGTAGGCTCCCTGAAGATAGGAGTAGGTATCCCCACAGCATCTGTCTCACACAGTAGTTACCACACTTACCCTTGCAGGATTTTAAAGGGGGAAAACAGCTTCAGAAGAGTGACTAGAACTCTTTATAAAAAGCAGAGAAGGAACTGAGAACATCAGCATTTTTCTTGCATACAAATCATAGTATTTCCAGGTATTAAAATTATCCCCAGCAATATTTCTGTGCAATAAGAATACAGAAACATCTGTGTTTGCACCGCATTTCACATTTAATAAAGCCCTTTCCAACAGCTGACATGATAGGCAGAGTTAGTATTATCACCATCATACTATGGCAAAGAAAGCAAGTTCAGAGACAGCAGAGACCAGCCAGGGGGCAGACACCAGCTGAAGGCCATGTCTAGTACAAAACCAGGAATACTCATATTTTCTGTCTTCCTGAAGTTTAGGGTTCTGGGGAGATCTTAGTTCAATGGTTGTTCCTCAAGAGAACCCCAGGATCCAAGAAAGCATCAAGTTGAAAGTATCTTTAGGAGCATAGAGGAAAAACTCCCCTAGAAAACAAATAGCGCTTAAGCCTAGGAAGAAAAAAGTAGTCCTGGGACCAAAGTCAGAAGCAAAGAAGTTTGTGTTATGCATTATTCAGAAAAGATATTCCTTATCTTGATCCAAGGTGTTGTTTCACTTTACTGGTTTGGGAATTTATCTTTTAAATAATAGACTCTGGGGTTCTGGAGACAAGAACACTTCCCTCATCTGTAAACACAGCCAAACTTCCTTTTTTTTTTTTGCAATGACTGAAATGCAGGCTCTGTGTACCAATAAGGAAATTAATGTAATTTGCTTATACAGTCTTTTCCTACAAGGACAAATGTAGAATGCATATTCTGTTATTCCCTCTAACCCATAGTCTCTCCAGATACTTCAAAGGCTGAAAGCAGATTGATCTTTGATGTAGTTATCTGGCCTAAGCTGCTTTTCCATCTTTGCCTTTGCATAGAATATAATTCTCACACAGTTGGAGAACTGACAAGTGCCTGTTGGCCCTTTGAATCAAGTCCTTCAAATTTCAGCATTCCATTTTCAGCGATTTATTCCTGTATCAGAAAGAGCACTTATCTACCTAGAAACCACAATTTGAAATATTCTGCACTTAGAAACTGGTTTGACCATTTTAAGAAAGAACTGATTAAGATTGTTTTGTTTTTAAATCAGCAAGTCGGTCTCAATCCACAAGTCCCTTCTACAGATAAACCTCTCAATCCACAGGTCTCACAGACACCAAGAGAGTGGGAAGGGAAAGGAAATCTTGGCAGGCAGCGGGGAGCTGTTAGATGGGCAGAAAGCGGACTGGTTGAGGAATGAGAGTTCATGTGAGCCTAGGAGAGTTTTGAGGGAGGAAGAGAACAAGAGTATGGGGAGATAAGAAGTTGTGCTCAGCTGGGAAGATGCTGCAGCCTGAAATGTTAGAGAAGGAAAATTTCAGGAGAAAATGGAGGTGTGACATGAGAGAAGGTAGCTAAGAGAGAATGGAGTTGAAAGTTATGAATTGAGGAAATCATGTAGTTAGTTGAAAAGATGGAGAATGCTGTCCTGTCTATCTTGGAGGGACTCATGGAGCTGTCCTTCCGCCTGTGCAGGGGAGCCCCTCCACAGACGCAAGGTTCTGTCAACATGACAGCTCCATTTATCGGTATGTGACCGTAAATCAGCAAACAAAACTCAGAACACTAATCCCATAGTCTTAATCTATTTAGATTGCTAGAACAAGATCTCACCAACTGGGTGGCTTATATACAGCAGAAATGTATTTCCCACAGTCTGGAGGCTGGGAAGTCTAAGTTCAGCGCACTAGCAGATTCAGTGTCTGGTAAGGAGCCACTTCCTCAAAGATGGCACCTTCTTGCTGTGCCTTTCACAGTGGAAGGGATTAACTAGCACAACTCTCTGGGGAGTCTTTTATGACAGCACTAGTCCCAATCATGGGGTGCCTTCACTCATGACCTAATCACCTCCCAAAGGCCCCACCTCCTAATACTATCATCTTGGGGGTTAGGATTTCCACGTATGAATTTTGGGGTGGCCCATTCAGACTACAGCATCCATCACAGTGCCTCAGCAGTAGTGGTCCTTTTGGCAGCAATCTGGGGTGAACCTCTGGGTACATGCCAAGGTCACGTAGATTCTTGGTAAAATGGCCCAAACAAAGCACCTCCACCACATGGTGATTCCTGTAACAATATCAAGGGCCCTAGAGGTGAATGTCTTAGTGTCTGTGAGGGCTCAGTGGAACAATCTGAGGGTGAGGAGAAAGGTCAAATATAACGAGAATATAATCTTGCTGGACACATTATGGTTCACCCAAAGGACACACTCCTTTTTTTTTTTTTTTT
>NW_016107556.1:1661621-1682087 GCF_001604975.1 Cebus imitator
TTTTGAGTCAGAGTCTTGCTCTGTCACCCATGCTGGAGAGCAGTGGCATGATCTTGACTTATTGCAACCTCTACCTCCCGGGTTCAAGCGATTTTCCTCCATCAGCGTCCTGAGTAGTTAGGACTACAAGCACACGCCACCATGCCTGGCTAATTTTTTTTTGTATGTTTAGTAGAGATGGGATTTCACCATGTTGGTCAGGTTGTTCTCAAACTCCTGACCTCAAATGATCCACCCTCCTAGGCCTCCTAAAGTGCTATGATTATAGGCATCAGCCACTGCGCCCAGCCAGGACACAATTCTTTATATGCACAATTGCAGCCTGAATAAGGCTCATATGCTCTGAAATGTAATCTCCTGTCTCAAAATGTAGACATGATATTGGGGTATGAAGAACTGTACAGGGTACTAGATGTTACTGAATTAAACTTGGACCTACTCTCCCAGCATGCAGAAAAAGGCAAACCCTGACACTGGGATTTGCAGCGAAACAGAATGAGGCATTTATAGTAGCGCACCAACCAAGGAGGACAGGCAGCTAATGCTTCAGACCTGACCTCCCTGAATGGCTTACAAGCAAGAATTTTCAAAGGCGGAGGTGAGGAGGCATCCAAAGTGAGTTAGAGGCTAAGGAATTTCTGGAACTTCCTTATCCATTTTCTGATTCCAGTCTGTCTGAGGTCTATGTGACAGCATTTAGCATTTTCCATCAGGTGGGGGTCCTTTTCTGAAAAGCAACTCGAGGACATTTGTGAAAATGTTATCTTTACTTTCTACAGGGAACCAAAGATCTTGTGGCCCTGGCATACTTGGGTGGCTATTATTTAAGTTATTATTATCTTCTTGTTTAGCAGGTTATTCATTCACTCTGCTTCTTGCTGGTTGTAGGGCTGAGTGCCTGGAATTTTTTTTGAGGAACTCAAAATCTTTTATTTCTATGCTGAGGGGATTGGGGAGCCCAGCAGGCCCCTAAGAGGGGTCCCTATCTGTCTCAGAGAGAAAGGAATTGGAAGCCTGACTCAGTCTGAGGAGTGAGGGCCCTTTCTCTGAGGAAATGAATAGCTGCCTAGTCATAAAGTGGATGAAGGAGGGTGGAGAATATTTTGGGTAAAGGACAAAGCACATCCAAAGGCTCTGAGGTGAGAGAGATTAAAAAAAAATACATTGAGGAAATTTAAAATGTGTGATTTGGCTGGAATCAAATGAGGAAGATTTAGAGTGACTAATCTAAAGAAGCAGGTAAAGATCTCAGTATCAACTAGGGCATGTTTGGCTGTAAGTAAGACACGAGGCTCAGTCACCTTAGCAGAAGTCCAGAGATAGCAGCATGCAGAGGCAGGTATGAACTTCTCTTCTGGTATCTCCTGCTTAAGAATGACAATCCTTTGCCAGAAACATGTCTGCAACATGCATGTACACACACGCACATGTGGGTGTGCACACCCACATGCATACACACACATGTGCGTGCAGACAGTATAACCTCTTGACAGGTTCTTCCTGACTGCTGCACAAACAAAATCAATTCAGGGAGACCATGGCATTGCAGTAAAGAAAGTAATTGATACGAGGCCAGCTATGCTAAGCAGGAGATGGAGGTATCACTCAAATCAGTTTCCTTGAAGGTTGGGAGATTAAGAGTTTTTCAAAGATAGCTTGGTTGGCAGGGACTGTGGTATGGGGAGTGCTGATTTGCTGGGTCTAAGTTGAGTCACTGCTGGGTGGGCCACAGGAGCAATTGGCAGGTCCAGGTAGAGCCACTGGTCCTCAGACATGCAAAAAACATGAAAAAATATCTCAAAAGGCCAGTCTTAGGTTCTACAGTCCTGATGTTCTATGCAGAAGTAACTGAAGAGCTACACATTTTGTGACCCCCTGGAATAATGGCTTGTAATTGTTTACCTCTACTTAGCAGAGTTTAGGCTCCTCTGTCCTCCTAGCCTGATGCTCTCTTACTAGCTTTACAAAGGAGGTTGAGTTTGGGGAAAGGCTTTTATCATTTATTTACTTATTTTTATTTTATTTTATTTATTATTATTATTTAAAGATGGAGTTTCACCATGATGGCCAGGCTGGTCTTGAACTCCTGACCTCAGGTGATCCACCCACCTCAGCCTCCCAAAGTGCTAGGATTACAGGCCTGAGCCACAAGGCTATTATCATTTAAACTGTAAACTAAATGTCTCCCAAATTTAGCTTGGCCTAAGCCTAGAAATAATTAAAGGCAACTTGAAGGCTGAAAGCAAGAGGTGGCATTGGCTAGATCAGATCTCCCACACTGACACAGTTTTCTCACTGTTACAGTTTTTGCAAAGGCAATGTCAACAGCAGCTCTCTTTCCATGTGACTTGACAGAACTGTTTCACGTGCTCACTCCTAGGCCATTTCCTGCCAAAAGAACAGAGATCACCATAATTTACTCTGTGGGACCAGAAGAATATGATATCCCCAAATCCCAAAGTATGCCCCTTTGATGTCAGGATTATTTTCAGCTCTCAACATGAGACACAGCAGACACAGGAGAAGCTCCTTGAGTCGAATACACTTCCTTTTTGTAAGGGAAATGTACTTGATGCGGGAAATCTGCATTTGTAAGGGTAACTTTCTCTCTATGCCTGGAGAGAATAAAGACTCTAAACAACAAGAGACTCTTATCAAGGGAGGAGGCACAGACTAAAATCTGCATAACAAACCTTTTCTCTCATTTACTGTAGTTTTCCTGATTACTGTCATTACTTTGTTTTAGGGGCAGACGGTATTTAAACCTGTATTCTAAGCCAACTCTCTGAGACTAAGTCATTTCCCTGGGCATCTCCCATGTATATATGGGATATACATGTTAATATGCTTCTCTTTGTTTTCCTCTTGTTAATCTGTCTTCTCTTAAAGAGGCTCCAGTTTAGAACTTAGAAGTGTAGAGGAAAAACTACTTTTTCTTCCCCTGCATCTGAATCAGTCTTTACCTTGGACCTATGGGTAGAGTTACCTTCCTAGAAGTCAGGTGGAGAACTACTGGACACTGAACAAAACTGTGGCTCAGCTAGCAAAAAAAAAAAATAAAGGAGAAATGAGTGCCCCCAAATCATCAGGAAGAATTTTCCATAGCTTGTAGGCTATAACAAAAACTTGATCTTTAAGACAGAAGCTGTTTGTGTGTGAGGTATGTCTTTCTTTGGAAAATAGTCCAATTAGTTGGATTTGAGGCTTAATTTTGTTTTAAAAACAGATGAGTCTGTTCTGAGTTGGAGGAATTGTGTTTCTGGACAATTCTGGCAAAATGAGGAAAAGCCTTAATTCTGTGTTTGCCAAAATTTCTTTTAGTAGCACCAACCTTACTAAAGAATAACTTGTTAATTATTTTTAAGTTTATAAATTTGAGGTGTAAATATATACCACAAAATGTATTAATCTTAAGCGTAGAGCTTACTGAATTTTTCCACATACAAATGCTCATGTAACTACCACCCAGAGCAAGATATAAAACAGTACTTCACTTCTGAGGTTATAGAAAAAAAATAATGAAAAAGAAAAAAGATATAAAACATTTCTATGCAGCCTCCTTGTGCATGTGAAAAAAACTAAAGAAAATAAAAACATTTCTAGCACATTTCCCTGTTAACTCCCACCCTAAAATGGTAACTATTATATATGTTTTGGGTTAGGTTTGTGTTACTCAACAAAATGTGTTTGAAATTCATTCACATTGGTGTGTATAATAGTCCTTTCTTTTTCATCACTGTATGGTATTCCATTAGATGAATATATGTATGTATATCTATGAATACATATATATATATACACACACACACACACACACACATGAAAAGGTGTGCATATATATGTGTGTACACACACACCCCTTCCCTTTCCTGATAATGAACATTTAGATTGTTTTCAGTTTGGGAAAATTACGAATACAGTTACTGTTAACATCCTTGTGTATTTTTTTGTTGTTGTTGCCAGAGAAAGAGTATCCTGATCCCAAGAGCAGGTTCTTGGATCTTGCACAGAAAAGAATTTGAGAGGAGTCACAGAGCACAGTGAAAGCAGCAAGCTTATTGGCCACCACTCTGTTACAGAGCAGGGTGTCTTCAGGAAGCAGGAAGGAAAATGCTTCATCCTTTGTTAGTGTCTCTACTTTTAAGACACTCTAAGGAGATAAGTAAACATGGAATGTGCAGATGTGCTCACTAAACGTAGGGGCTATTGGTGCTATAATGACCATTAATCCTTTAACCTAACCCTGATCATTAATGTTATTTTTAAGTAAAGTGGGCTGCACACTTCGGACATCTGGGCAGTCTGTAGGCTTGGTGGGAGATGTTCTGTATGGCCATAAAATATTCTGTAATTATAATTGTTGGTCAGATTAGAATGTGGCTATTTTCAGCTGATAAGCATTCACTTTATAGGTGTCTTGAGAGTGCCTAGCTATTTACTTCAAGATGGAGTCTCTCTAGTCATGTTTTATTAAACTAGAGGCTTGGTAAACAAAGGTTCCTCTAGCATTTTGATGAACATATGTACTCATTTCTCTTGGTTATTAGGTATTAAAATATGATCTAAGTGCTTTTCAAAATGGTTTATCCATTTATGCTTGCTCCAGGAATGTATGAAGGTTCTGGTTGCTCTTATCTTCACTGACATTTGAAGTTGTCAGTCTTTTCAGCTTTAGTTACTGTGGTGGACATGTAGTTGGAAAACTATGGCAACTTGTTGTGGTTTTACTTTGCATTTTTCTGAAAAGTCATGAGGCTCAACCTCTTTTCATACATTTATTGGCTATTTGGGTATCTTCTTTTGTGAAGAGCTTATATAATTCTTTGCCCATTTGTTATATTGAGTTGTCTTTTCCTTATTGATTTGTTGGGGCTCTTTATGTATCCTGGATATGACTCTTTTCTTGAATATAATTATTATAAATATTTTCTCTAAGTAAATGGCTACATTTTCACTTTTTAAATGGTATTGTTTAAGGAACAGAGTTCTTCATTTTAATGAAGTTCTATCGACAAATCTTTCATGATTAGGATTATTTGTGTTTTATTTAAGAAAGCTTTGCCTTCCCCAAGGTCATGATGATATTTTCTTCTAAAATTTGTATTGTTTTCCCTTTAGCATTTAGGACTGTGATTCATATGAAATTAATTTTGTGGACATTGTAAAGAACAGCCCAAGATTATTTTTTTTAAATACAGAAATATGCATTTTTTCCAGCAACATTTATTTAAAAGACCATCCTTGTGGCCCATAATTGCGGTAGTTTTATATAAAGTGACTCTGTAAGTACAGATCTGCTTCTGGGCTCCCTATTCTATTCCATTGGTCTATTTGTCTTTTCTTGCACCAACACAAACTTTTAATTATTATAGCTTCATAATGAGGTTTTAGTTAACTCCTTGAACGTTATTTCTCTTTTTATACAAAGTATTGTAAGTCTAGGTCCCTGTATTTCTATAACTATTTTTAAATCAAATTTTTAATCTCCAATGAAAAACCTGCTTGAACTTTGATTGAGATTGTACTGAATCTGTAGATTAATTTCTACATAATTGACACCATAAAAATATTGAATCTTCCAAACTTTGACCATAACATATCTTTCCACTGATTTAGGAGTGGAGATTTCTCTCAATATTGTTCAATAATTTTCAGCATAGACGTATTACAGATCTTCTGTCAGATTTATTTTCATACTATTTTAACTGATTTCTTTTTACTTCATTTGCAAATTGTTGATTGCTACTGCACAGAAAAACAGTTTTTATATACTGTCCTTGTATTCAATGACCATGTTAAAATCACTCTTTAGTTCTAATAATTTGTCTGTAGATGTTTATTTTGGATTTTTTTTTTCTATAAACAGTGACTTGATCTATAAATATTTCTTCTGGACCTTTACTCCTTGTTTTTATTTCCCTTGTATGATAGTAGTGGCCAGAACCCCCAGGTCAATGCTGAATAGATAAACTTTTTCTCCAGTTCTCATTGTGAAGGTGCCCTTTTGCATTCTGAGAGAGAGAGATATTTAAGAGGAACACATGGTTTTCTAAGACAGAAATTGGAAGCTGTTGCAAGGTTGAAAAAGGCTCATATTGATTTGGGATTAATACTTCACGGAGCTTCAGTGATGGTTGGGTCAAAAATGAGAAGCAGCTCCGGAACTTATTTTGAAAGGCTGTGTCTCTTTTGAAAGAAATTTTGATGTTTTAAGGTCGCACCTGATTTACAAAGTATGACTTTGGATGTATTGAGGATGGGTAAAAGACTGTTTATTAAAGAAATCCATCAAAAAGGGACTAAGATTTCTGTAGAATGTAAATGTAAGAGGAAACCCAGGAGAGAATTTTATTTTAAAAAAGTAAAAACCTCAGAGAAAAAAAGCATCAGAAAAAGAAGTCACCAGTCAACATTACAAGATGCCCATAAAGGCACATATCATCACTCTCTGTAGGCATTTTTCTCAGAATGTTTCAAACATGCACACACATACACGCCCCACAAATAGCTACAGTGACTATTAAATACATTACAGCTCAAAGAAAAAACCCCGTCAGGGGTAAACCTGTTTGAGATAACACGCTTAATCCACATATACATGCACTGAGAAAAGCACGTGTGATGAAGGGCAGCCTCCGGGAGCATGTGATCCTCCTTTCCTGCAGTGTTGTGTAACTAGTAATGAAGGTATGTGTAATAAGCATCTCTTCTTTCTATCTTGTAAGATGAGGGAGGAAGGTCCTAATGGAGGGATTGCTGTAGCTCTGTTAAATCTCAATAACCCATCTCCTAACTATGTTAAATCTCAATAACCCATCTCCTAACTATGTTAAATCTCAATAACCCATCTCCTAACTATGTTAAATCTCAATAACCCATCTCCTAACTATGTTAAATTTCAGTAACCCATCTCCTAACTAAATGTGAGCCTGACCTGTCAGCCAAATCAACACTTTTCACCCTTAAGGGACATTTATGTGTTGTCATTTAATTACAGTGACCATATATGTGAAAGCACAGCTGGGGAGAATGATGCAAATGCCAATTTCTTCTATCTTCAATTGATTAAGACTCTTGAAGTCCTGAAATGTTATACAATGGTTAAAAATTTAAGCCTACTCCTTTAGAAAGTAAAATGAAACAGGTAAAATTAATAATATGTTTCATTTTACCCAACCTATCCAAAACATTACCATTTTAACATGTAATTAACATGAGGTATTTTTGCATTCTTCTTTTCTCATATTAACTCATCAAAGACCAGTGTTTTACACTTTACCACATCTCCATTCAAGCTAGCTTCATTCTAATTGCTCGATAGTTACATGCAACCAGTAGCTACTGCCAGGACACAGAACCTACTACCCCAAAATATGGCATCTTGGCATGCTGAGGATTTTAAGCTAGAGGAAACTGGCAAAATGACAGAAGAGAAGGTCTTTTGACCTCCCCCCCATCCCCTCCTGAGGCAGGCCTTAGAAACTGGATTCCCTTGCCCTTTCTCCCATGAAACAAGCCATATGTGACTTTTCCCTGAAAATAGGTCATGAATTCTCATTCTATAGGGGTCCTCCTCATACCAGGAGGAAAGGAATGTCCTCACCTCTGAAGACACAGAGACACAGAAAACAATCTGGCCTTGTTTTCAAACAAGCAGGCCTTACTGAGTTATCCCCAGTTTATTGTCATTAGATCATATCTCTTTTTGTACAATCATGTTTCTCTGCAACTACCCACTTCTTCACTGGACTTAGCTTACAATGTATGCAGGTTTCCCTGTTTCTTTGTGTCTACATTTCCTTATGAAGGCTTCCATATCATGTAAAATTTCTCAAATACGTGTAATATAGTTTGGCTGTGTTCCCACTAAAATCTCAACTTGAGTTGTATCTCTCAGAATTCCCACATGTTGTGGGAGGGACCCAGGGGAAGGTAATTGAATCATGGGGGCCGGTCTTTCCCAAGCTATTCTCGTGATAGTGAATAAGTCTCAGGAGATCTGATAGGTTTATCAGGCGTTTCCACTTTTGCTTCTTCCTCATTTTTGCTCTCTTGCTGCTGCCATGGTAAGAAGTGACTTTTACCCTCCGCCATGACTATGAGACTTCCCCAGCCATGTGGAACTGTAAGTCAAATTAAACCTGCTTTTCTTCCTTGTCTTGGGTATGTCTTTATCAGCAGCAAAAAGACGGACTAATACAACATGTGTCTGCTCTTCCGTTAATGTTTCTGCCAGCTCTATTTCCAGACCCAGCCACAGACCCAAAGAGAATCGTGGAAAATCTTACCCGCTTCAATTCTTGTATTGGATAGTGTAGTTTCTAGGCTCGATTAGATTCAGGATAAACATTTTTGGCAAGAACATTTCAAAGACAAAGTTGTATGCTTCATCAGGAGGCCCAGGACGTCATGTGTCCCGTTAGTAATCTGAGTTTTATCACCGGAGTAAGGGAGTAAGCATCAGCTTCCTTCATTACAAAGGTATATTTTTGCTTTTACATTTGTGAAAAATCTATGAGCTGAGACTTTGGCACCGTGAAAAGATTCTTTTGCAACCAACTTTCAGTTACTGATTTTAACAACCATTGATAATGCATGTCTGGATCCATTATCATAGTAAACGTTGGAAAATAGTGACTCTCTAATTCCGTTAGTCCTTCTACATTCACTAACTGGCATTCTTCTGTAAAGAAGAACTTTATATTGTGTGAGCTGGCAGCCTGAAGGGAAGAGAAAAGAGCTTTGTCTTATCCCTCCCCTCTCCTTTTTGAGGATCACTATGGCTTGTAGATTTTAATTTACTTGGTGTGTTATTATTCAGCTTGATCAGCTTGATATTCAAATTATTACAAATATTGGCCTCTTCAAGCTCATTCCTATAAAGCGACTGGTAGTTTTCTTTTTTTTTTTTGTTACGTCTTTAGATATTTTCCTAAAAAAAAAACCTCCATAATCTGTTTTAAAGTAAAATAACAGTAACATTTCAGAATAACAGGTATTACATTTATTCTCTGAAAAATAAAATAATAAAAATAAATACAAAATTTCAGAATAAGAATATTCCACATGCCATAAGACATAGTTATATTACAGTGGGTTTTAAGTGTTCATTTCTTACAAGAATATTGGCAAGAATTTTGTCTTAGCCAGAAGGTAAAATGTATTTTAACTTCCTCTAAGTAACAGGATGGTTATTTATTTTATAAATGAAACAACTGATGCTGGAGTAATAATAGACTGCACCTGCCAATCTTCTACTCTTAAAGAAATGTACTCCCAACAGGGTTTCCATCAACTGTTGTAATGAAGAAGATTATAATCTGTCAGTCATAAATCCACTCATGGCATTTTATTTTGTGTTTCCTTATGAGCATTTTTTCAACTTTTCCTCAAACTCAAACCTTATCCCACACTATTTAAGAAATTTATTTTATTTTGTTTTAAAAGAAGAAAAGCAGAATGCATAAAAATTATCTTTCCTAAAAAAAAAAAAAAGCTAAGCTTTTCCCTTTTAATAGCTGGGATCATCTTTTACTTTCCCAGAGACACCAGATGAACATGTTTGAGAAGCTGCACATTCATTCATGCCTCTATTGCATGTGTTTTCTCTGCTCAGTGAAGCCTATGAGCATGGTTAAGCCATGATGGATAGGTCCCTCCCTAGGCTGGTGCTTGTCTGTGCCAGCTTGCAAGGCAAAGCAATCCCGGTCAACTATGACGCACTAAGCACATCCCTCCACTGACCTCACAGCCACTTGATTGTGCGGCTGCATCTTGCTCAGAAGGAGTTCTGGGTTTTCTCTCTAGCATCAGTTCACATTATCTAAGATTTCTGCAGATGCAGAACAAGTTCGGTGCTCCCAGAATGCAGGATGGGCAGGTAGTATACACTGACTTTCAGGAAAGATGAATCTAAGCATCTCCTCTGACCACACTACTAGTCAAGAGTTGATGTTAAGCACAACTGCAGACTTTATTGTTCCCATTCTATTTAAAACAGAGCAGAATGAAATTTCTTTCTTTCTTTTTTTTTTTTTTTTTTGAGACAGAGTCTTGCTCTGTTGCCAGGTGCCGATCTTGGCTCAGTGCAGCCTCCGCCTCTCAGGTTCAAGCAATTCCCCTGCCTCAGCCTCCTGAGTACCTGGGAGCACAGGTGCGTGCCACCACACCCAGCTAATTTTTGTATTTTTTAGTAAAGGTGGGGTTTCACCATGGTCTTGATCACTTGACCTTGTGATCTGCCGGCCTCGGCCTCCCAAAGTGCTGGGATTACAGGCGTGAGCCACCGTGCCCGGCTTGGATGAAATTTCTTAATCAAGTGCTATCCATTAAAAATATAATGTGAGTCACAAATGCAAGCCACACAGGTAACTGAAAGTTTTCTAGTAGCCATATTTAAAAAGTGAAAAGAAACAGGAGAAGTTAAGTGTAATGATATATTTTTGTTAATCAAGTATAGAAAAAGATTATTTCCATATGTAATCAGAATAAACAATCATGAATGGGATATTTTACATTCTTTTTAATGCCATATTTTTGAAATCTGGTGTGTATTTTATACTTAGAGCACATCTCACTTTGGACCAGTCACATTTCAAGAGCTTGGTGACTCTGTGTGGCTAGTGGCTGCTGCAGTGAACAGCACATGTCTGGATTGTGGGTCAAAGTAATGATATTTTCCTCTGTGGAGGAAGTAGTTGTATGTTCTTATTTGTTCTGCCTGATGACAGTTTATTCACCACATACTACTTGCTGTTATATTCCACTAACAAGTGGTCAGAAGTCTCAGGAACACAGGGATGCTAGAACTTGCTAGTGCCCACCTGTGTTTACAGTGCTGATTGACAGTAGGGTGATTATAGTTAACATTAATAGCTTATACATTTCAAAAGAGCTAGACGGGAATAAATCAAATGGTCCTAGGATAAAGAAAAGATAAATAGTTAAGGCGATAGATATCCCAATTTCCCTGATTTGATCTTACACATTCTGTAAAGGCATGAAATAACACATGTATACCCAAATATGTACATCTATTATATATCAGTTTTTAAAATGCAGATGTGGTTTGGGTTGATAGCTTTTACCCTTCAGTGTGTCAGGAGCAATCCCTGAGATTACAGAATTTAGATTAATTATAGCTCGGCTTTGTTTTGAAGATGCTCACATAAGTAATTTCAATAGATCCAGATTCCTTAGCACATCATCAGACATCGCTGAGTCTGCACCATGGCAAGGTATGTGGCTACAGATTCCTTAGCACATCATCAGATATTGCTGAGTCTGTAATATGCAAAGGTATGTGGTTACAGGCTGCTGGAATGTTACCTTCCTTTCAGCTTCCCAGAATGAACACTTCCTTGAGACACTCAGAGCCAGCCAATTGGGCTCAAATATGCCTGATTTCCATGGGAGTTTGTCAAGGAAGTAATATGTCAAGGAGTCTCCAGTATATTTAATTTACCTGGAGGTCTGTCCAGGGGCAGCTAGGGGGCACCATGGAAAGCTTCCAGAGGAAGCATGCATGAATGGAGTATACTTATCTGGCCTATGCAGGTATCTGGAATTTGTCTTAGGCAGGCAGTCAAAAGAATTGTATATTTTGTGATTATATTGATAGTGAGATTTCCCTTGCCATGGCCAGAATGTATTTAGAATATGGCTAACGACATATTCAGAAAACTGAAACTGGACCCCTTCCTTACACCTTGTACAAAAATTAACTCAAGATGGATTAAAGATTTAAATGTAAGACCTAAAACAATAAAGACCCTAGAAGAAAATCTAGGCAATACCATTCGCGACATAGCCGTGGGAAAATACTTCATGATTAAAACATCAAAAGCAATGGCAACAAAAGCCAAAATTGACACGTGGGATCTAATTAAACTAAAGGGCTTCTGCACAGCCAAAGAAACTATCATCAGAGTGAACAGGCAACCTACAGAATGGGAGAGAATTTTTGTAATCTATCCATCTGACAAAGGGCTGATATCCAAAATAAACAAGGAGCTTCAACAAATTTACAAGAAAAAAACAACTTCATCAAAAGTGGGTGAAGGATATGAACAGTTTTCAAAAGAAGACATTTATGTGGCCAACAAACATATGAAAAAAAACTCGTCACTGCTCTTTAGAGAAATGTGAATCAAAACCACGATGAGATACGATCTCATGCCAGTTAGAATGGCAATTGTTAAAAAGTCAGGAAACAAGAGATGCTGGAGAAGATGTGAAGAGATAGGAACACTTTTACACTGTTGGTGGGAGTGTAAATTAGGTCAACCATTGTGGAAGACAGTGTGGCGATTCCTCAAGGATTTAGAACTAAAAATACCATTTGACCCAGCAGTCTCATTACTGGGTATACACCCAAAGGATTATAAATTATGCTCCTATAAAGACACAGGCACACGTATGTTTATTGCAGCACTATTCACAATAGCAAAGACTTGAAACCAACTGAAATGTCCTTCAATGTTAGACTGGATAAAGAAAAGGTGGCACATATAGACCATGGAATAGTATGCAGCCATAAAAAGGAATGAGATCATGTCCTTTGCAGGGACATGGATGAAGCTGGAAACCATCATTTTAATCAAACTAACACAGGAACAGAAAACCAAACACCGCATGTTCTCACTCATAAGTGAGAGTTGAACAGTGAGAAAATATGGGCAAAGGGAGGGGAACATCACACACCGGGGCCTGTCAAGGGTTGGGGAGCAAGCGAGGGATAGCATTAGGAGAAATACTTAATGTAGATGACGGGTTGATGGGTACAGCAAACAAACATGGCACATGTATACCTATGTAACAAACTTGCATGTTCTGCATGTGTATTCCAGAACTTAAAGTATAATAATAATAATAATAAAAAGAATATGGCTAAGGATCATGATGTTAATGTTATGACATAATTGATGAAGGCCTGTTTTGATCTTAACAATTGTCTACAACAATATGTTCATAAATTCACCGCCCTGCATTATTAAATATTGCATGAAGTCCTCCATAGATTAAACATAACTTGCCTTGAAAGACTGGCAGCCCCAGATAGTTTTCTTTAAAAACAAATCTCTGATAACACCTCATCTCCATTTCCCATTAGGTTTGTCTTTTTACACACATCCCCACCCACAAGGCTGTTTCCAGAATTAAAGAGTTTGGCTAGTATATCACTGATTTCCAAAGGATTCAGCAGCCGGAGAGCATGCTTTAAAGTCATAATAATCACACAGATGGGGCTACCTTGCAGAGTTTCTTTTTCTTTATCCCTTGCTGTCTTTATCACAACCATGGCCTGCTGCTGCACAACGAAGCTGGAGGCTTCATTCTCCCTCTTTTTGAAATAATCAACCCTGGGGGCCTTTAATTTGTTCTGTGTGACACGATTATATTGAGCACCATTATGTTGTAGAGCTATAATACTTGGGGTCTGCAGAAATAACTCTCAGTGTGATGTCCAAGTGGCAATTCACTAGAATGTTCACCTAGATAATTACCTAGAGATGGGTGTCAATCCTCCTCTATGACGCTGACAGTCTTGGGGCCAGGCTTGCAAAAGACTCCTGTTCTGTAATAAATACTGCAGTTAAACAGGCTCTGAAGATACTTCCTAGAGTTCATGTGGAGTTTTTGGCATCCTTCCACAAACGAAAGCCACATCATCATCTCTGAATTTTTCAAGAGGACATATGCTAAGATGGTAAAAACTGATAGTTGCAAATTTCCAGACTTCTCACTAATGTCATATCAGAACGATCTGACCATAGCTCAACCTTCCCCCTGCAGCAGCAGCTTTACTAATACTCTGGGGGTTCAAAACAACCACTCTTTAAAGCAATAACCCTCAAAATATTCTATTTACAGTCTGATAATCTCAGTGCAGCCCGGAAACTAAAGGTTCCTGCTTATGTTTGAGTTGGCGAAGATAATCACCAAAAGCTCTGTGGGAATGTCCTTAAAATGCCAAACTTCACAAATCTCAGGAATGTTATCAGCCACTTGCAGCTCTACATTTACTCTTAAAGCACAGCAAGTCCTTGCTATGGCTTTATAAACATAGAGGAGTCTGCTGACAGACCTTTGCCTGTGTGCAGTAGAGCATAAATATTAGCTTTCCAGCAACACTTGAGAGCAGGGCAGACAAACATGTCCATTAGAGTGAATACGGTTTGGCCTTTCCAAGATCAAAATGATGTTTTTGAGTGTCTGCAGAATTACCATAATTAATGTGTGAGTGTTTTTCCTCTTATTCCGGAAAGTAATAGAAACTTGTGCTGTGAATATCAGGCATCATCTCTCCGGTCTTTGACCCATTAGTATAAGCAGATAGTATTTATTCAATGCCCACACAAAGAGGAATCCTTGGATTCCAGAGGCAAGACTAATTCATGCGGCCTTAGAAAACCAATCCTGAAGGAAGGCCCTGAAGGGAGCGGAATTGACCATAGTCCTAGTATAAATCACCTCCCAGGTTGTTTAAATCCAATCACAGCACTATGGCTCCCCTCTTTGAAGCAGGTAAAGAAAATAAAGGCCCTAGAAGAAAATAGCCATTACATTCCCAGGCAATTCTGCCTTTCATGAAATTCATTGGAATCAAAACAGAGTCACTTGTATTAAAAACCCCGCCAAAGAGAACCAGGGAAGGCCCTGAAGAGAGAACTCTCATGCACAAATGCCTGATAACAAAAAACCACAACCTTGCACAAAGGCCATTGCAACCTCACACACACAAAAATACTCCTGCAAGGACATCTCCCCAGCAACTGCCAGCCAGCCTGAGTCTGGTGCTACCTTTGTTATTGATCCTTGTATCCAAAAATAATGATCTTAAAACAATTATCTAATCCCCTCAACTTTTTCTTTAAAACCCTGCATCTGCTTTTATCTTCCTGAATATGCACATAGTTTACTATGGCACAGATATTCCCATTGCAATGCCCTATTCTTGAATAATTATCATTTTTCTTTTCGAGAACCCCTCCCTGTTTGTTACTTAGGTTGATACTTCATTGATCATGTAGGCAGGTCATATGGAAATGTCATCGTGGCACTTCTTGCTAGAAACCTCAGCCCTTGGATCACTAGGATGGAATGATGCTTCTAGGCAGAGGTGACCATGCGGGAACAAAAAAGCCAGTATGTGTGGAGTAAGAGGTTACACTCAGACACACACACATAGAAACCAGGTAGAATAGATAGATAGATAGAGAGGACAGCATGCCTCACTAGAGAGTCACCCTCACTGCACATATATTTGAAAGATATATACAAGTCATCTTAGTAATGTCTTTACCTTATAGAATATCAGCTGTATTCAGAATCTATACATTCTTATTGCAATGCCATAACTTTGTCTCCTGATGAAACAACTTATTCTCTTCATACCAGTGGAAAATCTTTCCTCTGTTAGCTGGTATCATCTGAGAGCTATAATATTTCAGAGCTGTCATGATACCTATGTATTTCTGATTTTGAAACATTTTTTTTTTAAATAGGGGACGTGTCCCATATTCCCTAGAAAATTCAAGGCCTGTGGAAATGTGTTTAGCTTCAGGGAATAAAAATGCAGTCAGGGCCACAGATGCTGGCAAGGTTGTAGAGAAAAAGGAAAACTTATACACTGTTGGTGGGAGCGTAAATTATTTCAACCATTGTGGAAACTTTGTGAAGATTTCTCAAAGACCCAAAGATAGAAATACCATTCGACCCAGCAATCCCATTACTGTTCATATACCCCCTCAAATATAAATCATCTTGTTATAAAGACATATGCATGCATATGTTAATTATAGCACTATTCACAATAGCAAAGACATGGAATCAAACTGAATGTCCATCAATAATAGGAAGGACAAAGAAAATGTGGTACATGTACACCATGGAATACTATGCAGCCATAAAAAAGAACAAGATGAGCCAGGTGCAGTGTCTCATGCCTGTAATCCCAGCACTTTGGGAGGGCGATGTGGGTGGATCACCTGAGGTCAGGAGTTCAAGACCAGCCTGGCCAACATGGTGAAACCTGGTCTCTGCTAAAAATACAAACAAATTAGACTGGAGTGGTGGTGGGCAGCTGTAATCCCAGCTACTTAGGAGGCTGAGGCAGGAGAATCAATTGTACCTAGGAATTGGAGGTTGCAGTGAGCCAAGATTGCACCACTACACTCTATCCTGGGCAGGAAAAGTGAAACTCCATCTCAAAAAAAAAAAAAAAAAAACCAAAAACTTTTGCAGGGACGTGAATTGAGCTTGAAGCCATTATCTTTAGTAAACTAATGCAGAAACAGAAAACCAAATACTACATATTCTCACTTATAAGTGGGAGCTAAATGATGAGAACATATGGAAACCTAGAGGGGAACAACACACACTGGAGCCTATCAGAGAGTGAAGGATGGGAGGAGGGAGAACATCAGGAAAACCAACCAGTGGATACTAAGCTTAATACTGGGGTGATGAAATAACGTATAACAAACCCCCATGACACATGTTTACCTATGTAACAAACCTTCACATCCTGCACATGTACACTGGAGCTAAAATAAAAGTTAAAAAAATATAGTCAGGAGCGTGAGGGTCTATAGATATTGACATCCTTCCCAAGGAACCAGGTTCAGAGCGATGTCTCACTAAGTAACTGTTTACTATAACGTACTCACCCTAAGACTTTGAATGGTGTTTATAAACAGTCTTGAAAATCAGCAGCAATAAATTCATTTAAATATTTTAAAATTGGTCCCTAAGCTCTCCCTCTAACTTGACTTGAAAATGAGTGCTGCATAATTTAATATGAGGTGTATAGCCTTGTTTCTTGTATATGTTCAGAGTATTTTGGGGGTCCAAAAACAAAGATACTTATCCTTCAAAAAAGCCCTTCACATATTCCAATTAATATATGCAATTAATACTGAGGGTCTTTTTCAAATTCTTGGTATTAGCTCCCTGTTAGTCATATTGATAATATCCCTTGTGTGTTACATTCTTTCGAGTCTTAAATGCTTCTCAACAGCTATGAACTCTTCAGATGATCTCCATGAGGATTAAACAGAAACTACCTGGACAAGAATCATGGAAAGAAACTACTGAGATTCTAGTTTGCTCCTACAAATGTCTACAGAAAAGAAAATGTGGTGACCAAGAGTAATGCTAGATAGTTGGTCACACTCTGAGTTCAGCTGAGAGAATCACTGGAAGAAAGCAACTGTTAAAAAAAAAAAAAAATTGAGGTCAGAGTTTAGACATAACCCAATACCAATTCTCCATAGTCAGGTAGCCAAAGCTGAAGTCATCCTAATTTTTCAGAAATGCTAGCCCTAACCATAAATGAAACACAAAATAGAAGCTTTACGTCTTTGCCAGCAGGATTCAGTAAAAGTAAACTAATCAGCAAAAGACAGATCGGCTTAAACAGCTCTACTTACCCTAAAAGAATGTTAATGTGTAACAGCCAATTACAAAAAAGGTCACAATAATTCCTCCTTAATGCTTTGTAAACTGCACTGTAACTGTTGTAAGCAGAGCTTCTTACCTCTTCTGAGTTGAAGTCTCTCAGTTCCCCAGCTGTTCTTTTGAGTGCATAATAAACTACAATTTTAAAATCTGATCTGTTTTTTTTTTTTTGACAGAACTTTCATTCATATGTCTTTGAATAAATGCACCAAAAGCACTCTCCACTCCATGTCTCTCTTGAAAGCTAGTCTCTGTGGTATTGCCTTTCCACTGTGCTAATCTGAAAGGGCTCAGGGGAGGGAGGAACAGTGTAGGCCACTTTTCATGCTGTGATGACAGACAGCTGAATCATCTTGAATGTGTGCAATTGCATGAGTATTTATTATTACAGGTTACGTGGTATTCGCCACAGATATGAGTCAACCCAGAAGCATCCTCATATTTATCATCCTGTAATAATCAGAGTATGAAAGTACAAAAACCATTTGGGGGCATTGCTGACCTCTCAGAAACAGAGCCTTCCCATCTACCATGGCCACATTAATAGAAACATCTCTCCTCTGTATCTTTTACTCTCAAGGAAAGACCCTGAGCCTTGCAAACTGCCCCTACCTGCACCAGCAGTGCCCTGCCTTTGCAACACTTCATAAGAGCTCCAGCAAGACATAAGTGAGCCTCTAAGTGATGAGAATCCACCCGATGCTGATTACTATAATGAATCATCTGAGTAGGAAAAACAGATTTTACCTTTTCGTGTGCCCTCCCCATTATAACCTTTACCACCATCAACCTATGGTCAGTACACTTTGCAACACTCCAACCAGGGATTCCACAGCACAGAATTGAGTGAGGATGGTGGGCTGTTTATACCTTCTCTTGACAATTGGAGCTGGATGAAAACCTCTGGGCCTTGTACTGTCCATAAGTCTCTGTAAACTCCTGGTGACCACCACATATGTCAGGGGTCTGTATAAGACAGTGTCTGGTTTGGATTTCCAAATGAAAATGTGTGATCATATTTAGCACAACAACAATTTCACATAGGAATTCTCAGTTTCTTAAAAGAAAAATATTAAAACCTCCCCATCATCACTCTTGGCTACCTCAGCCTCCTTCCCCATAGCTCCTGCACGGTCCCCAGAGCCCATGTTTCTGATGCCTTGTCTGGAGGACCTGCACAAAGCATCTCCCCACTATAGCTCAGGAAAGCTGGGTAGCCCCATGGCAGTTTAGCGCTGCTAATGGTTGTATCACAGGCTGACAAATGATATATACGGTTCAGAGATGCCCTCTTTGTTCTAAGGACTGAGGCCTCTATGGCAGCAAAACAACAACAAAAGATAAAGAAATAGGCAGCAGCTCTGTCTCAACCACATCCTTGGGGCTGTTGGATACATTCTCCCTAAATCCTGTACTTTAACATCATCAGCTGAATTCTTAATAATATGTGTTTCTAACTTCAATTCTGTTATTGTGAGCATCTAAGCACTTCCTTCATGATGAATGATAGACAGCCTTGCTGTGTTAACATCACAGTGACTTTTCTTTCACTGTCAGCCAACTACAGCAGTGTGATCATCTATCTACATACTAATGTTTAAACCTACACATTTGTGATTTTGAAGTTTCTCGTAACACATATCTGTAGTGCAATTTCCAGCTATTAGCAGACGAATCACTCACACATTTTTGCTGATCTAGGGGAGTGTCAGAGGTGGTATTGGCATCTGGTTACTCATTTTTATTGTAGTTCCTGTCACATTCATACAACAAACAGCTATCATCATTATATAGAAGACAGAAATATATTTCCCAGAAATATATATTTTTGGGGAAAGAGCTTAGAGTGCTCAATCAATTTTAAACATACTTCCCTATTGAACCTTGAAAATAAAACATCTTTATTCACCTTGTTCTGTATGGATACATAGGTTGAAGGGGTATAACAAAATTCCACCATACATTATTGAAGCATATAATAACTGCCCCATATTTACCCCCAAACTGTTTGCTTCAGATTGTTGCACACAAATCTGATGTTTGCAAAAGTGAGGCTAAGGACTTATTGGGGTGAACTGTTGGGATTATTGGGTAAGCCATCCATTCAGTCCCTAATGAGGAGAAGAAAGGAGTGGACTCAGATTACCCCCTGCATAGGCCAAAAATGAAACATGAATTGAGAGGCATTTCTCATTTTCTGATAACCAGACTAATTGCTATAAAAATAGTCATCTCTTCTCTTTTGTGGCCACTGCCAAAGTGGCAGTGACCAAAATGAAATTCAATCCGTTTGTCACTTTGGACTGAATCAAGAACCATAAAGGACATTTCAGTGTGCCTTCCCACATTCTCAGGAGGATTACATTTTCTCTTCTTTACAAAGAGCTGAGACAGCAGGAGTATGATGTTCAATCCATGCCCACCCAAAAGGATGATGAAGTTCAGGTTGTGTGAGGACACTATAAATGTCAGCAAATTGGCAAAGTAGTCCAGGTTTACAAGATGAAATATGTCATTTTCATTGAACAGGTGCAGTGGAAAAAGCTAATTGCACAACTGCCCATGTGGGCTTTCACCGCAGCAGGAAGGTTATCATCAGGCCAAAGCAGGACAAAGATGCAAAAAGGTCCTTGAACAAAAAGCCAGTTCTTTCCAACTGGGAAACGGAAAGGGCAAATATAAGGAAGAAACAATCAAGATGCAAGAATAAAGTAATCTTATTTAAAAATAGTCTATATCTCTGTGAGTCTGTTCTAGATTATTAGGAAAGGGCTACTTAACCATGGCCTAAGGAATAAGGAAGTATCTGCACCATTCAGGCCGTCAAAACGCACCTCATTCTAGTATCTCAAAAGAAGATCATCACCCTCTTCCTTCAGGGGTCTGTTTCCTTTCTGGATCCTTGAATCCTATTTTGGTTGTACTGTAGGTCCAGAGACATCCCATCCAAATCCCCCAAAAGCTTCTTCCTTTTTCTCTTTCCTTTTTTTTTTTTTTTTTTTTTTT
>NW_016107556.1:1682160-1765508 GCF_001604975.1 Cebus imitator
GAGTGCAATGGTACCATCATAGCTCACTATAACCTCAGACTCTAGGCTCAAGTGATCCTCATCCTCCTGCCTCAGTCTCCTGAGTATCTAGGTCTATAGGTGCATGTCACCACACCCTCCTATTTCTTTCTTTCTCTCTCTCTCTTCCTTTCCTTTCCTCCTTCCTTTCCTTTCCTTTTCTTCTTTCCTTCCCTCTCTCCCTCTCTTTCTCTCTTTCTTTCTTTTTTCTTTTCTTTCTTCTTTTCTTCAGACAGGGTTTCACCATCTTGTACAGGCTCGTCTCTAGCTCTGGGCCTCAAGTAATCCTCACACCTCAGCCTCCCAACATGCTGGGATGACAGGCATGCACTACCACACATGACCTAAAGCCTTTTCAAAAAATACTATAGGGGAGATTAACATTATACCATCTGATTGTCAGCACAACAAATTTTCCTGATAATAAGTTTATTTCCTTATTAAGTGGTGAATAGGACATACTTTTGGAACCATCCTACCCATGGCTGGGCTGTCAAACCTTTATTTAATTAAAGAGTGCTATTCTCACATACTGACAAGGAACCCCTACATATTATTGAGAAGACATACTAATATAAATTACTGTCCTCCCCCAAATTAGTGGATAAAAAGTAGTGCTATGCTATAGCAGAAATGAGTGTCTGTGGAGTTATTCTAGCCCTTCCCACCAATAGCCTCTGGGAGTTGAGGAACAAGTTGGTGGAATGCCATGCCAAGATCTATAGTTTCAAGTTCTTTCCATGGGAGAGTGTGTGTAAAATGAATGACAATCATGCCTATGAAGTGTTTTGTTTTGTTTTAGGCATCATCTTTAGGTATTATATCTTTTAGTGTATGGGATGGGGGAGGTGCATTTTTGTACTGCCAACAATGGTCAGTATTATCCATTTGGGTGGAAACTTTGAATATGACTCTTTGAGGATTTTGCACTTTTAAAAACAAAGTATTTTGTATTTTCTGTCTGGTAATTTATTTTAAAATACTGTAGCGTAAACAGTGTGGTATAAATCCATGTGCAGGGTAAACTTGATCTACACATTAAGAGAGGTCCACTGGCATTTGGAGAAAATTAATCAGGAATTCACACAGCAGATGTAAATGGTAGACACTTCCAATATTGTTATGTAAATATACACCAGAAATAAGGCATGCTGGAAATAATTTTTGTTAATGAATGAATGGTGTTCTAGATATGTGGTTGAGAAAGATTTCACATAGGGAGATATAAGAATTCAGCAAGGGTTGAATTCTTGCATCTCCCTTATTTCAGAGGGCTGTCTAACATCTAGAATTCCCTTTGGTTCTGTTTTTCCTGAATTAATGGAGGATCATGTCTTTCCCATCTAACTAGAAGCCTTTGGGATATCATGGCACCAGTCTCAAATTGAAATTTCCAGGCAGATACTTGTTGAAATGCCTAAGAACAGAGAGCAGGACTTTATCATGCTTACAAAAGCAAGCTATAAGACTGTTCTATGCCTGCATGAGAATAAATATTGTACCTATGGCAAAATTTATAGGAGATATGCTTTTATTGAAATTTACCACCTGAGAGCAATATTGGAGGCAAAGAATACTGTAGCCTCTGTATTCTCTAATTACCAGAGGCTACTCATATTTTCTTTTTTTTTTATGATTTTTTTTCCCATTTATTTATTTTATTGCATTTTAGGTTTTGGGCTACTCATATTTTCAAAAGAATTTAACAATCATTGAATACAAAACTGGGGTAGGTGCATTTGCAACACATGTATTTTGGGGTTTTGTGTCACTGGACACAAAGCTCTCCATAGTGACCTCTATGGCAACTTAAATGGAGGGATGTAAATGAATTTAAGATACAGGAATATGTGCAATAGTAATTCCTAACATCACTCATCCTTCTCGCAAATTCACATGCCAAAACAAACAAGAAGCCCAAATTACATTAATCAGAAAATTTTGTTTAAATGACAGTATCATTCATTCTGATGACAGAATTCCCCCAGGGAGAAGAATGTTTTCAGAAATTTGGCCAAATCCTTAACCTGATCCCCTGTATGGCTTGCTGATTGCATCTTCTATTGTTTGAAGGACAGTTGTTCTCATTAGCATTCACTCACTAGGAAGCAGAGTCAGAGGCCACCCTTTCACTAGTTTGCTTCAGGGACTGGTAATGAAAGGAAGAAATCACT
The DNA here is from genome assembly GCF_001604975.1 of Cebus imitator. NCBI lineage: Eukaryota > Metazoa > Chordata > Mammalia > Primates > Cebidae > Cebus > Cebus imitator. The sequence goes on from NW_016107556.1 coordinate 1,684,353, forward strand.
CCGTGTTTCCAGAAGAGGTATGTGCCATCTCATACAGTTCATAGGGCTATAAAAAAGCACTCTTCGGAATAGATAACTCTTTCACAATTACAGACCTACGACACCAGAATGAGACTTTGAACATTAGCTTTGTGCCTAGAAAGAAAAGAAATGTTCCACTGCTTTGTGAGCCATCCTATCTATAAATGGTTTTGATTATATTTAGAATAATGACAACTTCAGATCTGTTCTCTCTCACCTGAGCCTCGGTAGGTCAATCCAGGTATCTACTAGACCTGGTATTTCGTACATATTCATTACGCTTTCCCCAAAACTTGTCCTTGCAGCTGCTTCTCCTCTGTGTCTATCCCAGTGTATCCTGAGTTCATCCATCATCCATAACCCTGTGTGTACCCATATTGCTGAAATATGAATGCTTAATTAAATAGAATTTTGCTTCTTATTCATAGCAGGAGAGTCTCTGTGTCCTTTTTGTCATTCAAAGAACTGGGATGAGAGATGCCATTTTTTGTGTGTGGGTTCCACGGTCATTCTGGGCGCGAATACCCAGGCAGCTGAAAAGGGCAGAGAGAGTAAATTTGGCCTGCAGCCTAGAGTTTACCAGCCTCTGCTTTAGAATGTCAAGTCCTTGAGATCAGGGGCCCTACTTGTCTTCTTCATTCTGTATCTCCTATGTGTTCAATATTACTTGACCTTCAAGGAAAAGAAAGTATCTTCATATTGTGTTTAAACCTGAATCTGCTAGAGGAGCTTTTTATTTCAAGCAGACTATGGAGAAAATAAATCTGGTGCTTTCTTGCTAATGAACGAAAGCACTCAGTATATATAAAGTAGCGGGTTAATTACTATTAGGCTTGTGAGTAAAAAAGACTTATGGATTAATTAACTCAAGACTTGGTGAATGCATTTAAGTCTTGTAAGCAAATCAATTTCTTTAACAAATATATTTAACAGCCTAAGTGAATAAATAAAGTTTCCTAAAATAACTTTAAAAAGGTTTGTTGTATAACAAATATATGGTTCAGTTTATAGTCCTGTGAAAGTAAATAAAATTTTTCTAGTTGAACAGCTGAATATCTTGGAGAACCATCAATTTGCTTTTCAGTACCTTGGAACTATTGGTGAGGAAGAGAGAGATATATACCCAAGATATATTTGACCGAGACTCATTGTCTATCAGTGGGCATTAAAAGGGAGGATATAATTATAGAAAAAGAAATTTGAATCAACTTTTCTTCTAAAAACAATCACAAATACTGCGAATGTGTTTTTAAAAATATGTGCTTGAAAGCATTGAAAAATTGACAGGTGCATTAGTCATTAGAGGTGTTTACCAACATTTCAAGTTATTCCCCACTCTCTTGAAGTTGGTGTGGCCAAGTGACTTGCTTTGGACAGTAAAATATGAGCAGAGGTAACTGATTTGTGTTACTTCTTTGCAGGCCTTTAAAGTCAATGTGCCATTCACCATTATCCCTTCCCTGTGCTATGGTAATGATGGCTCCCTGAGTGAGGAAAAGGGGGAGCACGCTATCTAGTAACTTGACATAGCGTTTTGTTATTAAGAATGTATTTCTGGCCAGGTGTGGTGGTGTGTGCCTCTAGTCTCAGCTACTAGGGAGGTTGAGGCGGGAGGATGACTTGAGCCCAGGAATTTGAGGCCAGCCTGTGTAACATAGGGAGACCCTGTCTCTCCCTCTCCCTCTCTCTCTCTTTTTTTTTTTTTTTTTTTGGTAAAGGAATACATTTCTATTGCTTTAAGTCACACGTATTAGGCAGTTTTTGTTACCACAGCATACATTAGTCTCTTCTGACTTTAATATTAAGATTGTAAGAAGTTTACCAGACTAAATTGTAAAGGAGAGTGAATTCAGAGGGCTTAAGCAAGAATAAATAGAAACTGCTTTTACTCTGAAGACACTTGCTGATCTGGGAAAACCTGACCTTGGTTTTGATGATCTTGTAGTGCTGGAGATAGACATCAAAGTCTGGCAATTACCAAATGAGACCCCTGACAAGATAAGCTGGATCCTAAAAAGGCTATACATTAGAATAAGGGTGAATCAAAAGGAAACTCATTCTCCGTCCAAAAGACTTCAAGGAAAGTTACTTTAATATTAAATAGAGGCAGGAAGGAATAAAAACAAACAAACAAGAAATAACCTCATTCTTGTAAAACTGAAACAAAAAGTCAGCCCTCTTATGGACTTACAGTTCAAATTCACGTCACAACATCTGGTGGTACTAGCCTGGAAAGGTCTCTTTAGATGCCTTACAGAAGAAAACACAAATTCTTCTGTCCTAAAGAACAACACGAATATTTCAAGGATGGTGATCAGCCTACATAACTTTTAGTAAGTACAGAAGGAAGCAAAGCACTTTAATTGAGACCCAGCAAAGCAAAACAACAACAACAAACCTTAGCAGACAGAGAGCCATGAGGACTTTGGACATTAGAACCGTCAGTTGTGTATTTTTTTAAAGGCTTATTTTGTTTACACAAATGAATACAAATTTTAAAGTAACTTCAGGGAAGAAGAAAATTATTGAAAATGATCCAGGAGATTACACAAAGAATCAATTAGAGTTTCTAAACATGAAAAATGAAGTTTCCAAAATGTAAGCCCTGTCAAGCAGATTTAAGAGGCAATTATACATAGCCGAAGAGAGATTTATGGAAATAGAAGCTAGGCCAGAAAATAGATAAAATGCAGCATAGAGAGACAAAAATATAAAAAATATGAAAATGATGCTAAGAAACATGAAGGCCAGAATGAGAAGTTCTAGTGTATATTTAATATATAATATTTAGATGTAATATACTTGAATATATACACAGAACACGGACTGAACATGGACTGTACAAATATATATATTTAGAGTACTAGAAAGAATAAGAGTAGATGGGGCAGAGGCAATACTAGGTTAGATAATGGTTAAGAATTTTCCAGAACTGATGAAAAACAGCAATTCATAGATTTAGAATTGTGATTCCTAAGCAGGATAAACAAAAACCAATCCCACCAAACTATATACAGTTTTGGCATACAAATAATAAACCTTAAAAGCAGTTAGAGTGAAAGAGCATACCTTCAAAAGAGCAATAGTTACACTGACAGCTGACTGCTCAAGAACATCAGTGCTGGCCAGGTGCAGTGGTGTACACCTGCTGAGGGTGAAGGATCTCTTGAGCCCAGGAATTTGAGGCTGCAGTGGTCAGTGATTGCATCTGTGAATAGCTATGGCACTCTAGCCTGGGCAACAGAACAATACCCCAGCTATTAAATAAATAAATAAAGAACATTCATGGAAGCCAGAAAATGGGAGAGTATTATCTGCAATGCAGTGCTAACCCATATTCCAAAACAAAACCTATAAAATATAAATTAAAAATAATAAAATTAATATTTTTTTCAGGCAAACCAACATGAAAAGAGCTTATCAAAATCAGTCCTGATTATAAAGAAATTCTAAAGGATAAACTTCAAATAGGAAGAAGTAACAGATGACAGTCTGAGATGCAAAATCAAGGAAGAAAGAAAAGGTAGATATCTGAGTAATTTGAAGTGAACATGGACTGTGCAAAAATATTAATAATCTGTGTGATTAAAAAATAGAATGAAGAAACATATAAATTACCAGAAGTATAAATAAAATAAGGTGCTCTATGTCTTTGTGTGGTCTGGAAGGAATTGATTAATTCTAGAAGTCTGTTAAATATGCATGTTTTAATTTCTAGAGTAACCACTAAAAGCATAGACACTTCTGAGCTAATGGAATTTTAAAAAATCAGTCCAAAATAAGGCAAGAAAGAAGAGAAAACAAATATAGACTAGGTGGGACAAATAGAAAGCACACATCATATTGGTAGATTTAAATCCACCAGCCCTCACAGTATATCAGCAGTTGCATTAAATATCAATTTAGTAGACATCTCAGCAAAAAACTTAAAATCTGAGAAACTAGGGGAATAATTTTGCTTTCATGAGTATATGGAAAAGTTGAAATTAAAAGGAAAATATACACAATGTGAATATTAACCAAAAGAAAGTTAATATAGGTATATTAATATTAATTAAAATAGTTTTAGAGCAAAACCTTTACTAACGAGTAGAAAGATCACTTTTTAAGGACAAAACATTTAGTTTACCGTAAAAGATATAACAACTATACAATTTTATTCATCCAATATTTTATTCATTTCAAAATATACAAATTGAAAGTTGTTAATACAAAAACAAATCTAAAATTATGGCAACAAATATAAAATAATTCTTTAAGTCATTGGTACAAGAAGAAGAAAAATGAGTTTTAAGTGTACACAATTTTTAAGAGAAATTTTTATATTAGGGGGAACATGTGCAGCTTTGTTGCATGAGTATATTGCATAATGCTGAGGTTCGGGCTTCAACTGAACCCATCATCCAAATAGTGAATGGTATTAGTCGGCGTTCTCTAAAGAGACAGGACTAATAGGATACAGGATTCATTTATGCTTCATAAGTATATGTGAAGGGGAGTTTATTAAGAAGAATTGACTCATGATCACAAGGCGAAGTCTCACAACAACCTGCAAGCTGAGGCTCAAGGAAGCCAGTCCAAGTCCCAAAACCTCAAAAGTAGGAAAGCCGGCGGTGCAGCCTTCAGTCTATGGCTGAAGGCCTCAGAACCCCTGGCAAATCATTGGTTTAGGTCCAAGAGTCCAAAAGCTGAAGAACCTGGAGTCTGATGTTCTAGGGCAGAAAACATCCAGCACTGGAGAAAGATGAAGGCCCGAAGACTCAGCAAGTCAGTTCATTCCACTTTCTTCTGCCTGCTTTATTCCACCCCTGATGGCAGCTGATTCGATGGTGCCCACGAAGAGTGAGGGTGGGTTTGTCTCTCACAGCCCACTGACTCAGATGTGAATCTCCTTTGGCAACTCCCCCACAGACACACCCAGGAACAATACTTTGCTTCCTTCAGTGCAATCAAGTTGACACTCAGTATTAACCATCACATGAGCATAGTACTCAATAGGTAGGTTTTCAACCCTTGCCCCCTCCCTCTCCTGTTTTGGAATCCCCAGTGCCTACCGTTCCAATCTTTATGTCCATGTATATACAAAGCTTTAACAACACAAGTGACAGTTATAACCTGCTGGATATGAATACAGTGCTCTACCTGACAAAAGCAGAATGCATATTATTTTCTAACATACATAGAATGTTTTTATAAGTTGACCAGTAGGGCCACCATGTATGACCAACACATTTCAATAAATTGTACTCATTCAGAGCATTCTCCCTGACCACAGTGAATCATAACAGAAATTAGAAAATATTTTATGGTGAAAATTAACAAAATACAACATAGCAAACTGGAGATGCAGCTCAAGCAGGACTCAAAAAACTTTATCCATTCAATGTATATATTAGAAAGGGAAAGATACTGAAAAAAATTAAAGAATTCAGCATTCGAACAGCAAAATAAAAAATTAAAGAGCCAAACATTCATACAGCAAATAAATTTTAAAGAGGGAAACAATAAAATTTTAATAAAGAATAAGGTAGAAAACAAACATACAACAGAAAGGTCCTTTGTAAACTAATAAAACTGACAAATTCTTAGCAAGATTCATGAAGTAAAAAAGAGAGGAAGTAACCAACAATAGAAATAGAAAGGAACATTGTTATAGATGCTACAGATATTAAAATAGAGTAAGAAGGTAGTATGACTAATTTTAGGGCAGTAAATTTGAAAATTTATATGAAACAAAAATGTGATGTGTCAGAACTGATGACTAAGAAATTTTGAAAAGGAATAGAGTGGGCTGGGTACAGGGGAGGCCAGGGGATCACTTAAAAAAATAGAGTGAAAATCATTTAAGAAATTGAGTCAGGTAGCAAAAAAATATTCCACACAGAAATTCAAGACCCAGCTGACTCTATGCAAATTCAATCTGATATTTAAAGAAAAAGAAGGGAGGAGAAGGGAAGAGAAAGAAATAAGTAGAAGATGAGCAGAAGGAGGAGGAAGGAAAGGGGACAGAAGGGGTATAAAGACTGGAAAAGAAGAAATAGAATTGTCACAGTTTGAAGATAATGCATGTATTTTTAAAATCTAAATGAAATTGATAAAAGAATTTAGAAATTTTGCTGAGTAAAAACGCAATATATAAAAAGTGAGTTGCGTTTCTACATATTAGCAGGAAAATGCTAAAGAAATTACATTAAAAAAATCCATGTCCAACAGGATCGGTGTTATTAGTTGCAAACAACAGCCCTGACTCTGGATATTGGGTAGCTTATATGGATGCTAAGCTACCAGGAACAATGGTAAAAGCCATGCTGTAACTGAAAAAGGAATGAATTCAACCATGACTGCCCCAGTGATGCCGATTCTGCTCTGGAACTCAGCCATGGTTCTGCCACAGCACCCTTCAGCAAACTGTTTTCCATGTGGGGCCACTTACCTCAAGTTGCTCATTTTGTAATTAAAATCTCATGTGGATGGGTCTGACTGGGGGACCCAGGCCACATGTGTCTGTTGCAGTTGTGAAGGACACTGGATAGCAGAATTTTCTGTTTTACCTATGATAAACGTATAAAATATCTTGAATAAACCTAATAAAATATGTTTAAGACCTTACAGAGAAATGAATAAAACATTACTGAAAGAAATTAAAGCAGACTTAAATAAATTGAGATGTATACTATGATCATAGGTTCAAAGACTCAATGTTGTTAAAATGTAAATTTCCCCCAACTTTTTTTGGAGATTTTTGTGATTTCAAAAAAAATTCTAAAAAGATCTTTATGCAGTTCAACAAGGTGATGTCAGGATTTTTACAGAAATGACTTTAAAAGCCTGGCATAGTCAAGAAATGGAGTGAGAGGAGTTTTGTTTACCAGAAATCAAGGCTGATTTTAAAGCTATGGTAATTAAGACAGGCAATGTGGTTTAGCAAAGGGATAAATCCATCAGAAACAGAGTGGAGAGCCCTGAAGTAAATGTATTAATATATGGGCACTGAAACATGATGAAAGTGGTCCTGTCGATTATGGAGTAAGATCAGTATTTACAATAAATGGGGTTGAGAAAACTGGATTGTCGATATAAATAAAAACGAAACTGTTGTCCTTTACATCATACACAAAGCCAATTCCATGTGGAAGATAAGATTATAAAGGCTAGAGGATAACTCTTTAAAAAGGTGAAAAACATTAATAAAAAATAAATTGGTAAATTGGACCACATTAAAATTAAGAAATTCTATCCCTCAGAAAACACTATAAAGAGAATAAAAAGACAAGATGTAGAGAGAGAAAAGATATTTGTATCACATACAAGCAACAGAGTACTAGAATCCAGAATGTCTGATGAACTCCCACAAATCAATAAGAAATGATAGACAATAACCCAACAGACAAAAAAAGTTGAAGCAACACTTTGCAAAAGAGGATATCCAAATGCACTGCAAGAATAAGAAAAAAAAGTGCTTAACATTATCAAGCACAAGGAAAATGCAACTTAAGGAGATAACATTACATATCCTCCTGACTAGTGAAACTAGAACATCTTACACTACCATATGGTGGCCAAGATAGGGATTATAAATTGGTACCACCACTTTGAAAAACAACTGGGCATTATTCAGCAAATTTGAAAATGTACATACCCTAAGACCCAACAGTTCCATCCCTAGGTATATTCTTAGCAAAACAGGTGCACATGTATACCAGGATATATGCATGTGCAAAGTATAAAAGAATACACACTGTATGATTTCTTTATATCAAATTGAAAACCAGGCAAAATGAAATGATATGATTTAAGTTGTATACAGTGGTCAGCAATAGAAATGAAAAGCAAGAAAATGATTATCACAAAATTCAGGATAGTGGTTAACTCTTTGAGGTGAAGAGGTTTGTGGGGGGAAGGGGCACAAGGGGGGCTTCTGAGGTGTTAACAATATTCTTTCTTGACTAGAGTGGGAGTTATCATGGGTATTTGCTTTGTAATTATTCTCTAAATCATCCATGTGTACTTAATAAACTATGTTATATGTCATATTTTACAGTTGGAAAAGAAGCAGAGTATGCAATGTTTTAAATTTTAGTAAGACTCTTGCCACACTTACCTAGTCTCCTGATGCCGCTCCATTTTCATAGTACTCTGTGGCCACCAAAATGTAAATATTCCCTGACTTTCTCTTTTTTATTTGCTGACAAGGAAAATAACCAGCCTAATGCTTGAATTCTCTAAATGCTTATTTCAACAAAATGATTTTTGTCTATGAAATTGCATGGTAATATTGTTTCTCTAATTTTTTTTAAAAAGATGGATTCAAAGTTTGAGCCTATCATTAATTCCATGTATAGTAAGTGCTGAAATCTGTTAAATGAATGCATATCCCACATATGCAATTATTTTGAGTAAGACTCTCTTTTATTCTTCCAGGATATTTCCCCCTTGGTTTTCAGTGTCATCTGGAGCCTCCCTGGGGATTTGTGAAAGTTGTTGAAAGTACTAGAAACCAGAGATGAATTAATTTCACTTTTCACACAGAGGAAGAAAGTAGATTTTGCAAGCAACAGACAGGCTAGGATGAGATGAATTCTAAGCAGGTTTCTGGGAAGGGTTGATTAGGAGCATGTAGATATGATTTTAGTACTCATAATAAAACAGGATGTGAACTTTTTTTAGAACTAAATAGAAGGCAAAGCTTTTTTTTCCTGCTGAGTAACCAGCATGAACTTCCTTTTCTTCAATTTTGATAAGAATTATGTAATATACTGTTTCAAATTTTGCTGTAAGCTGCTAGAAACAGCTTCAGGCTCGACTATACCAACTATGAAAACCTTTACAGTCTGGATAATTGGATCCTATTTTCTGCCCCTGGTTAGTCTTCCTATTCTGATTTAAACTCATAGGTCCTGCTTACTAGTGTTTATTTGTGGCTTACCATTATTTTGTATGTTTTTTTTTCCCATAAGGCATTTCAAATCCTTCGTAAAACAAGACAAGGATAGCAGGAAGAGAGGGAAGAGTTAAAAAAAGAAGGCAAGGGATACAAATCTGACCATAGTTTTTAGCATGGTTTCTTTAAGTAAAAAATCATTGTGGACAAATCTAACCTTGTCTTTAATAAAAGTTAGATTGGACCATTGATAAGGAAGATGGAGGCAAAGGTTCCCCCTGTTTGGGCAAGGTCCTACATGAAGTCCCATGATACCCTTCCGGTGAGCATGCAGAAATCTATACTAATAGCAAAGCACCAGGAGATTCAGACTACGTGTTCTTAAGCCAAGAAGGGAGCTTCTGAGTGGCAGGACTTGTGCTTGGGTCCAGGCCCTGGTATCAGGCTTAGTATTTTCATCAGAGATTGAGTGAAGACCTGGGGACCATCCTCATCAAAGCTGCTAATGCAGTATATCATAATCTGACCAAGGCTTGGGCTTGGGATTGAATAAACAATACTGGGTTCAAATCCTGGTTCTGCTCATGTATTAGTATCTCACCTTGGGCAAGTTATTGATGACCCCTAACTCTGTAATCTGTAAAGTGGGGATAATAATAATACATAAACTTCTATGGTTTCAATGCCCTTCCAAAACTCATGTTGAAATTTGACAGATGATATCATGATATTAGGATGTGGGGCTTAGGTCGCGAGGGCTCCACCCTCACGTTTGGATTAATGGCATTATTTAGGGAATGGAGTAGTTATCACAGGAGGGGGATCTTGATAAAAGGGTAAGTTTAGCCCCCATTCCTCCTCTACCTCATGTGATTACTTGGCACGCGATAACTTCTGCCCATGAGGTGACCCTCTTCAGATGCCAGTGCCATGCTCTAGGACATCCTAGCCTCTGGAACTGTGAGCCAAATGGACTTCTGTTCTTTATAAATTAGGCAGTTTGTGGTATTCTGTTATAGCTGTAGAAAACAGACTAAGACACTTACCTTCAGGCTTATGAAAATTAGAGGCAATATACGAAGCACCTGGTGTGGAGTAGATACTCCATAAATGTTGAATATATTTGACTGCATAATTAGGATCCAAAAAGATTAGGCAGACTCAAGAGGAATCAAATCAAATCAAATAACATGTAGTACTTTCATTTCATAATATTGAATTTGGTTCAAAACAAAAAATAAATAAACCAAAATAAATTGTAAAAGTCCAGGTAGGAGAAGCTAAAGGAATAAGCTCTTTCTACAAACCTGTCTGCACTGGACTCTGACAGGTTCACTGTCTGCATTGGACTTTGTTAAACCTTTTAACCAAAAAAAACCCTGTGAGGATTTATTGTAGTAGAAAGCAAACTCCCCTTTGTCAATCATGCGACTTTGGACTCCCCAACAATGTGAACTCATTATTCTTCTTTTCTAGCAATCTCTGCATGGCAATTCTCCAGCAGTGGAGCCTGCAGATCCTACCCCAGTAGTTTTCAGCCCCCAGTGCAGAAACTGGAAAGCATTTGCTAAGTCTCATCTCTCACCCTGTGTTTCCCTGAACCCACCTCTTTAGTCCCTAGAGCACTTCCTAGGAAAGCTCTGATCCTCCTTAGAATTCAGAGGTAGAATTACTGTTGATAAGGACCAGAGATATTCTGGATTAATATCTTATCTAGACTATAGTTAATAACAGTATATTGCATATTGGAAAATTGCTGACACAATTTTAAGTATTCTCACAACAAAACATAAGTGTATGGGGTAATGCATAGGTTAATTAACTTGATTAGCTATTTCACAATGTATACATATTATCAAGACATCATGTTATGCACCATAAATATATACAATTTGTATTTTTCATTGTAAAAAATTTAAAAATAATATATGGAAAAATCAATGATAGCTCCCAATTCACAGATAAAAGAATAAAATTAATCCCTTAAATTTCTTTCTTTATGCCTGAAGGGGCTAAGAGGGATAAGGGTTTTTCTGTAGTGTCGTGTTTACCAGGTCTGAGGAAAAGTGTAAAGCTGACTTTTATGTTTTGACCCCACTAAACTTATCCGTTCATTCAATAGAAATCTCTGATGAGTAGCTACCCTGTGTCAAGCACTGCATTGGGAACATAAAAACGAATAATGCTTTCTTCTTGGCTCTCTTCTCTGGTCATGGCTCAACCACACCAGTGGCTATAGACATCCCTTGAAAAGTTACTGCTCTTCCCTGAATGGTGGCTCAATCCCTCCAAGCTCATCTTCCCTTCCATCTATGCAGCTGTCTTCACATATCAGTTCTCCAGAATCCATAACTTGCTTGCTGTGTAACTCATCTGTTCTGGTTTGATTTATGTCTTAGACCGCTACCTTGGCTCTGTCCCAGAACCACACAGAAGGCTGCATCTGGTGACTGTCCCCAACTTCATGCCCCATTGCCACAAGCAAGTTGGACTCAATCCTGGGTCATGGCAGGTTTAGTCCGCAGTCTCCTCCAGATCTTCACCACCTAGGGAGAGAGATAGAGCAAACCTCAGTATATCCGTCAACTTGCAAGGCCATCTTTCACACTGGCCCCTTCCACAGCCAGCACAGCTCAGAGGCCTTCTCACATACGACCCTCAAGAGTAGAGCTGGTGGTCTCTCTGAATTTCCCTTGGGAAATAATCTATACAAATGCACAGCGATTTAATGCTGGTGTGAATGGTATCCCAAGACCTGAATGGGATAGAAAACCTGTTGCATTCTGCTTGCGTTCAGCCAGGCTGTCTGAAGTAGGCCAGGTTGCCTGCTTCAAAGCCAACCTGGCCTGTGCTCTCTACATCCCACTGCTTGGTGACTTAACTAGCTAACGCTTCAAATAGCTGGGCCCCTAGCTTCCGGGTGACTTCTGCTGTGAGCAAGTTGAAGCAGCATATGCTCATGTTAGAATGCAGGCACCCCTCACAGGAGCTCAAATTGTGACTGTGTTGCACGGCAATGAACTTTTCTTTTCTGTCATTTACCCATCTCATCAAAAATCAGAGTGTAGTCCTTGCCCTATCTTCCTTTTAAAGAGAGAAAAAAGAGAGAGTGTTATTCCCCACGCTCGAAGGGACCTGGGTGTTTCCGTTAAGAGAAAATATATAAATTAGCCAGAAGAACTCTGGACTGCAAGATGAAAACTAAAATATATTGAGCACCAACTATTTTCCAGTACTTTGCTCTTCATCATAACCCGAAAAGCAACTTTTATCCATTTTACCAACAAAGAAACTGAGGCTCAGAGAAAATAAGTAACTTGCCTACAGTCATATGGTTAATGAGCGGCAAGGTCAGGATTTGCAGTTAGGTCTACCTTCTCCAGGCCAGGTTGGCTTTGAAGCAGGCATAGGCTTGCCATCCATCAGACTCCCTGGCTGAAGGCAAGCAGGATGCAACAGGCCTTCTATCCCATTCAGGTCCTGGGATACCATTCACACCAGCATTAAATCGCTGTGCATTTGTATAGATTATTTCCCAAGGGAAATTCAGAGAGACCACCAGCTCTACTCTTGAGGGTCGTATGTGAGAAGGCCTCTGAACTGTGCTGGCTGTGGAAGGGGCCAGTGTGAAAGATGGCCTTGCAAGCTGACACATCTGCTAAGGTTTGCCCTTTCCCGCTCCCTATGGGGTAAAGGCCTGGAGAAGGCTACCGTCTGCCTTCTACTCCAGCAGCCTCTTTAGAGAAGAGTCCCATTTCTACCCCTTCCATGCGGACCCCAGGAACTTCGCTCTCAAATGGGAATACCTGGCCTCACAGAACTTGTGATAATTACATGTGAAAGTGTATGTGAAGGCATTTTGAAAACTCCTAATCCCTCAGGCTTCAACTGCATATGTGTGGTAAGAGCTGCTGACTTCAGGGAATTGAGTGCCCTGAGTGACTGGAATCTTACGCCACAATTTGGAATAGAAAGGCAAGCTCCCCCATGGAGTCGACTGTGAATTAGTCAAAGTGAAGAGCGTTTCGATTTCTGAGAATACGAGGGTTTAGATGTTCCCCACTCCTGCCCACCCTGGTGTAGCTCTGTATGGGAACAGGCGTGACTCAGTCTTTCTTTTCTCAGCTACTGGGCTAAGAAGCTGGGAGATCGAGGTCTGAGTAGGAGCCGTGGGGGCAGTGTGGGCTATTTCTTCTTTCTGTGAAAGACAGAAAGGGGGAAGAGAGGGCTCTGTCATCTTTGGGAAAGAAAGTAGCAGCAGTGAAAGCCAGTGGTACTGACAAAACCAGGAGACCCTAGGAATTACAGCAGTCCCAGTGAGGGGATGCCAGAATGAGGGTGCCAGCACTGCCTTCCTGGAGAAGCTACAGAGAGTCTGAGAGTGGGTGGACTGATGAACTGATGGGGGCTCACAGAAGGAGGCCTCTGAGACACAGCAGCATCCCAGCAGTAGTTCAGGGCAAAGGGAGATGAATGACTGATGGGTTGCCTTCAGATTGGACCATCCAAATTAACTGCAGAGAAGACATTCTATTCATCAGGGTTGGTTAGGAGCCATTTGTATGTTAACTTGGGGAAACAAGGGATCTTTTTAACCTCACCAAGATTCACTTTATCTCTGTAATTCATGTCTTCCACATGAAAGAGCGTAACCTAATTCTGGGGGTAGGTAGGGTAATGGTCAATTTGTATGCAAGCATATGTCACCAAAACAAAACAGCATCCCCATCTTTAAAAACAAGAATAACCTTTTAAAAAAATTTAATGATAGCAAGGTTACTATATAGTCATTGAAGAGAATTTAAAGATGCAGACAAGTAAAAAGAAGGGGAAAATACCTATTTTCCTTTGTCCCAGAGATAGTCAGTCCCTTGGTGGAATCTTTGTTGGAATTACCCTTCCAGATGTTTTTCTACCCATATATTTTCTACAAATAAGATTATACTATTTTTGATGATCTGTGATGGGTCCTTTATTCGCCTGAAATAGGCTTTTAAAAATCTCAACAATGATTCATTTTCAATATAATTTTCAGTTAGAATAATTACTGTTACACAGTATTGATGTAACTTAATGATCCTTCGATTGGTTGAATATAAAGCTGACAAATGAATTTTTAAATTTTGGGGCATATTTAAAATAGACCAATAAATATAAAGAATAGTTCAAAATATCCATGTGAAAGTTGCATTTTGACGACTATTAAAATATAAGTCTTGTATTTAAATCTTTGTGCTTACCTTTAATTATATCACTAAGATGTATTCTTCTAAGAATTTATCCTAGCCATCCACAGTCAATTCTGCAATACCATATTATTTACATGGGTCAGCCCTATTCAGTGTGGGAAGGGAATACCTGAGAGCATGAATACCAGAAGGCTAGTATCACCAGGGGCTAGTATCACCTAGTATCTTGGCAGGTGGCTACCACACATGACAGTGACATTTTTATGTACCGGTCAATTGTCTTACAGAGTACCACATGTTCTGGATTTGTGTGATTGTTTTCTTCTAACTAGATACAGTGAATTTTGTGTATTTATCATTGTATTACAACAAGAGGTGCATAATTTCAGTTAATTCTCTTCCTGATTATGCTAAGTTTGGCCACTTAGTTGAGGGGGCATTGTAAGCACACTAGGTCTTTGGTTCAGCATGACTTTCTTGACTGTCTCTTTTGGTGAAGCATCAAACTCACATGTCAATACCAGGCCTGATTTCTCCACAAAAATATAAAAAATTTGCACTTTTCACATTACCAACTTTTGGCAACGACCTGCGTTATGTGTGCATGTGTCTGTGTGTTTGATGTTGGTATTCACAGGCATTATGAACTGAGGAATGCAAATTTAATAGAGAAGTGGTGAAGGGTTACACCATGAAGTGAACAGAAACTGTCTTATTTTTCTTTGCCTTCTGATTGTGTTATACAATGCTGGACAAATAATAGGCACTTAGCAAATGTGTGTTGAATAAATACAAGAACAAAGAAAACGGAAGAATCTGAAGGGAGAAGTAGAGAGACACTTTCCAGTTTATAAAAATCTAGAAATGAAAATATTACCTTTCACCAAAATAAATCTCTGGAAGCCTCATCCACCTCCATTCCTCTATTAACACGGTTTTAGGGGCTCCCATCCCTACTCTCTTCAGGTCCTGTCACCACAAAGGGTGTGGGTCCTGAGAGTGCAAATGTCTAGTCTCCAGGGTTCCTTAGGAAGCACATTGCATTTTAAACACACCTTTTGCTTTCTCTATCATGCTTATAAATTGCTCACGTGACGTCTTGAGCCTTATTCAACCACTCAGTCACTCCAGGAAGAAAGTATAGAGTAACAGTATTTTCCTAATGGTAAAAGCACATTAAATGAAATTGCCTGAGCTAATCTGAGTACACTCCTGTGTTCAGAATTATGCTCTCACATTCCATTTCATTTTCAATTTGTTTGCTTTGTGTCATCTTGACTAATGAGACCTCCCTCTGAGTTGCATGGAACTGTGGTAATGTGTCCCTTGGTGAACAAAAATAATTAAGACAATGGGCTTTATGTTTTAACTGCCTTTTTATTATAAAAAAGAGGACATGGGAAAGCACAGATATCAAGCAATTAGATGCCCCCTCTTCTAGCCTTAGTAAACTCCCTGTTACTCAGCTGAGCTGGGTCAGTGGAGAATGACCTGCTCAGACAGTTTCTTTGTCTGATTCATATGTATAAATGCAAGAACTGAGCAACCCAGAGCATAGTAGAATAAAGAAAGGAAAAGAGAGGAGGCTGGTAAAGAGATTGAGAGTCTGTGCCTTGAAACGTGGCCAGTTGCCGTCCCACAAGCTACCTCACCTGAGAGGCAGATGTGGACTAAGAAACACCAATGGCTTTCCCAAGGCCACAGGCAGTCAGGACATGGCAGAGGCAGGGTCTAGAGCAGTATTGTTCCACCCCCAAAGCCAGTGCTCAGAATACCACACTACTACAACAGTGGGCTTCTCTTCTTAAGCTGGGTTAAAAAGCCCTTCACCTCCAGCCATTTGGGGTTTATCTTCCATAGCTCCACTTGCCAGTACATTCATACTCATCCTTAATTGCAGTCACAGTAGACTATTCCCCAAACAAAATATATACTTTAAAAAGGCATCTAATTATGTTTGACAGGCAATATGGTGTATTAGTCTGTTGTCACATTGCTATAAAGAGCTACTGAGACTGGGTAATTTATGAAGAAAAGAGGTTTAATTGACTCACAGTTCCACAGGCTTAACAGGAAGCATGACTGGAAGACCTCAGGAAACTTATGATCATGATGGAAAGTGAAGGGAAAGCAAGCACATTCTTCATATGGTGGCAGGAGAGAGAACAGACAAGTGCCACACACTTTTAAACCATCAGATCTTGTGAGAACTCACTCACTATCATGAGAGCAGCAAAGGGGAAATCCACCCCCATGATCCAATTACCTTCCACTAGGCCCCTTCTCCATTTCAACATGAGATTTGGGTGGGGGCACAATCTAAGCCAAATCATGTGGCTACATTCAAAAGGCATATAGTGTACATTCTCCTGTCCACTCTTGTACACCACCTCCCAGATGTCCTTTTCTGAAGCAACACATTTATAAGTTTTTTCTGTTTTTTCAGAGACATTTTATACATACATTATTTATTATTAGGGTTCTTCAGAGAAACAGAACCAATAGGATGGAAGCATGGATGGACTAGATAGAGAGATAAAGAGGACTTTTATTATGGGAATTGGCTCATGCAATTATGGAGCCAAGAAGTCCTGCCATATGACATCTGCAAGATGGAAAACCAGGATGCATCTTGGAGACCATGTGTCCCAAGTGTCAAGAGATGAGGGCTGCCTGACTCACATCAGATGAGTGAGGAGTATGTGTTGTTTTATTTTGTTCTTAACTTACCTTTATTTTATTGGAGATGAGGTCTTGATGTGTATCCCAGGCTGGAGTACAGTAGTTATTTTCATAGGTGCAGTCATAGCACATTACAGCCTCAAATTTCTGGTCTCAAGCGATCCTCCCATCTCAGCTTCCTGAGTAGCTAGTATTACAGGTGCCCACCACTGCACCTGCACTGCATCTGGTGATAAAATGGTGCATTTGTAATCATAAACCATTGTAATTTGGGGATGAGCTTGTTGCTGTACCATAGCCTATTCTATGCTGACTATTACAGAAATCACTGTGCTCAATTTGGTGAGCAGTATTTGGCTAACTAACAGTTTCTTATTTACTATTTTAATAATGTTGCTGCATGTATATAATTGATGGAATATACAGGTTACTATGATGTTTATGAACATGATATAAATGGTATTATACTCTAATATAATTGTACAGCTTTCTCCCTTTACATGGGTTTTTGGGGATTTATCCATGTTGATACATGTAGGCTTAAGTTGATTTATTTAAAATATACTACAATTTATCAAAAAAGACAAAAGAAAGAAAAGATGGAAAACCAGAGAAAATGGTGTAATTCAGCCTGAGTGCAAAGGCCTAAGAGTCAGTGTAGCTGATGGGGTAACTCAGTCTGAGGTCAAAAGCCTGAAAAATTAGAGGGACACTGGTGTAAGCTACAGAGTCTAAAGGCCTTTTCTTTTGCAGTTCCCTGTGCCTCACATACCCTTCTGCCTCTGAAGGGTGACCTTTTATCTACTCTGAGGCCTACCCCAAGGTCACGTGATGATAAGGACATCCGCAATTCCTGCAAGCATTCCTACAATATTTTGTCCTTTCTTTATTACTGTACCTTCCATATTATTTGTTTAGGTGTCTATCTCTCCGACTATTAATTTATCCAGGGAAGGGTTCTTGACATTCACCTGGTGTTTTCAGCATTTAATCCCAGGCCTAGCAAATATGTGTTCATTTACTACACTTAAAAAGTATTTTGGTTACATTTAGGTTGGACCAGATTTTTGCAGTTTCTCCTTTCCCAATCCTTCTCCAGCACTTTGTCTTCTTTGACACACTTGAGTGGTGCTCTGCCAAACTTTGGAACCTCTGTAGGTCAGGACCATTGTCTGCTTTGTCACCGAGTCCTCAGTCTTCGCAGAGAACAGGGACATATGTTTGGTGTAGAGTGCGGACATGGTGACTTAGAAAAGATTTTGGAGTTGATAATCAGATCTGACTCTGTACATCCTAGGGGTGGCCTGGCTTTGACTTCTGAATGCATATGAGCAAAGTTAAAAAGAACACTGAGTCCTCCCTCCTGTCATGTGTGCCGGGCTCTGAGGAAGCTCATCTCACTCACAACTTAGCTAGAAAGGTGTTATCACTTTAATATTTCAATTGTTGAAAATTTCCCAATTTTCCTTGCAAGTTTGCATTGCTAAAATAAAGGGTTACATTATTGACAAATAGAATAAACCAGATATTGCTTTTAAATGAAAGCATGGAGCTGATTTACACGCTGAATATGAATTTTAGATTCCTGAGAGAACATCTGAATATTCTGAAAAGGAAATGAATGCAAATCTATCACCAATGCTGCCATTTTTCTTGCATATGCAGTGCGTTTTCCTCCTAGCCCACCTCTCAGCTGGGTTAAATGAAGAGGAATGGTGATGTATCACCTCTACTTACCTTGATTTCACTGTTACTTATCATAAGCAATTTATATGAGGACTGACACTAATTAATTCCAGCTTCATCTATCATGTGGTTCAACATTTAATCTAGCCCCATGCATCAGATAAAAATATAGTATTCTGAATTCTGGAATCTCTTTACCTTGAGTGATGAAGGAGTTCATAAATCTAAGACAGCACTTTGTTTTGCCTGATACTCCATCAACTACAAGTAGATATTGGCTTCATGAGAGTTCAGGAGATAGACCCACCATGATTGATGAACTCAGAACTAATGTGGAGGTATGTGCGACCATGACTAGTCTCTCAATTCTTAATGACCCTCAAAATAAGAAGTCTATTCTGAGGAGCGTATATCAGAAATTCTAGAAGCCCTCGCTTTGAGGCAATACTATTTCTAGTACCTCTTTTGAATGTGTTGTGGGGTTTTTTTTAAATCCACAGTCTAGACCAAATGTGTTCTGAGCTATATAGCTTTGGAGAGCCAACCAAGAGCTTAAGATCTGCAGCTTCCTCAGTTGTTCTGAGAGACAACAGTGCCTGCCTGCCTGCTTTTCCTCCTGGCAGACATCTTACCCAGAGTCAAGAATTCCTGACCCTGAAATGTAGACTTGGCCCTGCCCCACACACTGGCTAGTACAGTAGTCATGTTATGTGTGAATGGATATCTCACCACTGTTCTAAAACTGGAGTCTGCCTTGTTCTTTACGGGTCTACAACTGTGCATCTGTCATTCTCCGTGACTCAAGGTTATATGTCCTCAGAAGGTTCTCCTTTGTTGCTGCCTTCTCCCTCTGCCCCACATTATGGGCTGAGACTTGTCCCCTGCACTTAAAGCTTTTGTCTGGGCTTCTTATTCTTGCTGTTATTAATCATATTTCAGCCAACTTTCCTCATTGGCCACCTGGAGGTGAGGATGTTCTATAAATCTCTAGGACACTGGCAGCTTGTCTTGACCTGTCACTTCTCACCTTTGTCCCTGAACACCTGGTTCTAGGTGCTGGACGTCTTTCTTCACCGTCTCATTAATGTAACAGCTTCTGCCTCCCTCTACCCCTCCTTTAGCACTTACAGACTCAGAGAGGTCATCCGGACCCTGACCTGCCCCCTTTTCCTGTGGTTAAGCCGTTTTTCTCCAGTGATATCATAATAGACAATAGTCCTAGCTATACGTATACTTTTTTGTTTTTAAAAAAGTATCTTTTGTTGTTATGTACAAAAATAAGAAGATATGCTCAACTTAGAAACAAAGAAGTATATTAAGTAAAACATGAAGATTTCTCCCCTTCAAGCACAGTCCATCCCCTTTTCCAAAGGTAAAAATATAGTAATATACCTCCAGACTTTTTATTATGTAAATACAGATTATAAAGAAATGAACACATATAGGAGATATAATTGTTAGTGACAAAATGGTACCATTTACTGCACATGATCTTTGATCTGTTTTTGTTTTAATTTAACTCTATATAGTAGACAAAATTCCATGTTAGTAAATCAACTTATGTCATGCTTTTGAACGACTGAGTAGTATTCCACTGCATTCATGTACTCTTGTCTATTTACCATGACTCTGTTGATGTGTTCTTAAATTGAATCCAGTTTTTCAGCACTACACATAAGGAGGAGATATAAGTTCTTGTACTAAATGGTACAAATATTTCTACAAGTTAAATTTTTAGGTATGTACATTTAAAATGTTGATAAACACTAAACAAACTATTGTCCAAATACTTTATGAAATTTGCATTTCTACAACAGCAAATTACAATGCTCACACCCTTGCCAACATTGAATATGATTAATTTTTTATTTGCCAATCCTGGTGAATGAAAAATAATATCACGTTAAATAGCATTTCTTTGATTTTTAGTTTAGTAGCATTTCAGTGTTTAACTGTCACTTATTTTTTTCTCTGTACATTTTCTATTTGACTTTTTTACATGTTTTTATATTGTAAAAACTTTTCATAAACTGTAATTTAGATATTATTACTTTTTTGTGACGTGTTGCAAATGTTTTCTCCTGATCTGTTATTTATTTAAAAAAATTATAACACATTTTACTATGTAATGGTTTTAAATTTTTACTTAGTCAAATCTGTTAATCTTTTCCTTTAAGAACTCTTAATATCATGCCACTCTTAGAAAGGGTTGCCTGCCCTAAGAGTACACAAATGTTCTATAATTTTTTTCTAATACTCCTATAGTTTCATTTTATATGTTTAGTTCTGTAATTCATATTTATCTATGTTACTAGTAAGGGATCTTTCACTTTTTCCAAAATAGAGAGACAGATATCCGAGAACTATTTATTGAACACTCTATTTTTTCCTTACTGATTTGTAATGACAGTTTTTAAATACTAAATTTCCAGTGTATATGGAATTGTCCCAATATGTATGGAATATATTGTCTTTGGGCTTGTTTCTGTTCCACTGATCTTGTGTATTACCGCAGTGTGCTTTATGTTAGCCCAGCACTAAATGGTTCACACTATGTTAACAAAGCATGGTTAACCTTTATTTTTATTTGTATTGCAAAATAAAATTTATAGGAGGCTGTTGATTTGGACTGAACTCCTGCACTAGGTGTGACAGACAAACCCAACGGAGTCACATGTGCTGAAGTTCCATGCCACCAAAGCTCAGCTGGTTTATCTGAACTTCTGAGAAAACTAGAGAGAGCAGGATAATAGCCAAATCCTCAAACAAGCCAGATTTAGCTGGCATGATAAGGAAGCCCCCTCTGCTTTAACCTTTACAAGGAAAATAACTTGGAAATGACCAATATGCATTTTGGTCTCTGTTTCTGCTTTTCTCAGCCCTTTTCTGTCTATAAAGCCAAGCTCCTCTGCTCAGCTCATCAGAGCACCTATTCTATTTTATGGAAAGAGATGGTGCCTGATTTTAGAATTACAAATAAAGCTAAATAAGATCTTTAAACTAAATTTGTTGTAACCTTGTTTTTTGACACTATCATACCAATGAATCCAAGTTTAGTGCTCTGTGAACATTTTTAAAAGAGAATTCTGAACACTGGTCCATTTGGATATACACAAACTTTAGTGGAAGCGTAAGGAAAAGAGAATATGTTTATCTGAAACTTGGGAACAATTTAAAAGATCCATTCTCCTGATTCCATTCTCTATAGCCCATCAAAATATGCTCAGGGGTTGTCTGTTCATTCATTCCTTCAGTTTACATTTGTTGCATATTTCCTTACTATCTGTTGTATAGACAGTCGTCCTTCAATATACAGAGGGGACTGGTTTCAGGACCCCTGTGTATAGAAAAATCCGTGCATACTCAAGTCCTACAGTCAGCCCTGTGGAACCCAATATAGGAAAAGTGGGTCCTTTGTATGCTTAGGTTTCACATCCCAGGAATACTGTATTTTTGATCCATGTTTGGCAGAAAAAAATTCATGTATAAGTGGACCCATGCAGTTCAAATTTGTGTTATTCAAGAGTCAACTGTGCTGTATTAAGCACAGGAAAGAGAAAAATAATTAACACTCAGACGTCACCCCAAATAACTTACAGCCTCATTATGGGACACAGAAATATAAACAAGCATCAGTTTAAAAAGGTGTGGTGAAGGGAAGAACAAGATATCGAGTGGTGACCCAAAGTGGGGATAGATAGCCAGGGAAAGGGAGCGGATACATAGCGGGGTCCTAAATGACAAATACTGGGCTACCCCATGAGAAGGCAGGCCAGGGGATCCAGCAGAGCCTGTGCTGACAGAGGCACAGGCCAGGAGTCAGTCTGAAACTCAGAGGCTCCAGGGGGCAGGTGGAGAGACAAGCAAAGAAAAAATTATGAAGGGCTTTTGAACTTCATAAATGCGAAGAGACACCAGAATGATTTTCACAAGGGGGTGAAATTACCATTTTTACATTTAGTAGGTTAAGTAGCTATATCATTTTCCCTTCAAGCTGCATTAATGATTCATCATTTAAAGGGCAAGATATTTAATTCACACATACACTGATAGTCTATTACCAGATTTTTACTGGCAATGGGGGAAACTAGGCAACAGAGTATGTATGAAAACAATGTTGGGCAATGAAAGGTGCTTACCAATGAAACTCCCAGAAAGATTCTCTGAGTTATTAAAATAAAGGAGACTTAATTTCAGGCTACATTTTAAATTCCTTCCAACGTAAGCTTTTCCCTGATTGAAATTTAGAGAGGAGACATCTCTAAATCTTGCCTTTTCAGCATCTAAAATAAGACTGTAGGTCCAACTGGTTCACAATGACTCACACTAGGTATGGGGATAATTGGCATGGGAAGCAGACCAAAGACGGCTGTACTGTTTCCTTTTTCCTTTC
This sequence comes from Cebus imitator, assembly GCF_001604975.1. Taxonomy (NCBI): domain Eukaryota; kingdom Metazoa; phylum Chordata; class Mammalia; order Primates; family Cebidae; genus Cebus; species Cebus imitator. The sequence goes on from NW_016107556.1 coordinate 1,707,205, forward strand.
TTTTATTTTTTGGAATAGACAGGGTTTTATTATATTGCCCAGGCTGTTCTTGCACTCCACGGCTTGTGATCCTCCTAGAGATGGCAGTACTCTTGAAAAGGGTCTTCAACCAGATGGGGAGTGGGGAGGGGTCCCTACCTAAGCAGCAAGGGTCTGGAGGCCAATGCGCTTAGAAAACTCTTTCCTTTCTCACTGTGCCTCCCAGGTTACAACCCACAGTCCTTCATTTCCTTATGGACTAAAAAAGAACATGTGCCTTTCCTTTTGTCTTAAAATTTTTCATCATTTTTAGCCAAGCTTATACTTGAAAGGAGTCCAAAAAAACATTCCTGATCTTGTCGCAACATGTAGAACAAAGCCCAGATCCAGCTGGAAACCTTCTAGTCATTCATAGGCAGGGGTCATCCATCTCGAGATACTGAAAGCTCATGGAGAGAATGAGAACAAGAAATCTGAGACTAAATTGAATGGGAGAGTCATTGGGCAGGTTTGCTTTTTCTATTTTTCCTGATAATCGCTCTGCCACTTGTTATAGGACCTGGTTGTTATGGTGACAGGGAGAGGAAGAGGGGCCAGTAGACGCGGTGAGCTGTGATGAAAGAGTGAAATGCAGCAAGGTAAAAGAGTTTTGGAGATGTTTGTTTGTACTTATTTAGCTTTGCTTTAGTCTTAAAGCATCCATAGCCTGCTGCCACGAGGAGCCCAAGAAGATCTAGATTTTCTGTCTTCCTGTGCCTCAGTGTCCCTCCCGTGTCCTCAGACATTGTTGTTAAGTCTGTCTCATTGTGTCTGACTTATTTTGTTTGTGTTTAATAATTATTCACTCAAAATTTCTGTTATCTTCTGATACAATTTTGCGTTTCTTATACCACTCTGGTAATCCATCAATCTTTGTCTCTTTATGTCTGCTGTGGTTTGAAATTGTCCCCTGAATTTCTTGTTTTGGCAATTTAACCCCCAAATTAATATGTTGATAGGTGGCGGGGCATTTGGGGGGTAATTAGAATTAAAGTTATTAGGGTGGCCCCCCACCCCCATGATGGGACTGGTGGCTTTATAAGAGGAAGACAGACCTGAGTTGGCATGCTCTGACCCTTTCACCATGTGATGGCTTCTGCCATGTTTTGATGCAGCACTAAGGCCCTCACCAGGTGCAGTCCCTTGACCACGGACTCTCCAGCATCAAGAACTATGGGAAATAAATTTAACTTCTTTATGAATTACCCAGTCTGTGGTATTGTGTTACAGCAATGCAAAACAGACTAAGAAAATTGGTACCAAGAAATGGGATCATCACTATGACATTGCTATAAAGATATCTGAAAATGTGAACATGTATAAGCAGTTTTAGAGATGATAGGTAGAGGCTGGAAGAATTTGAGAGGCAGGCTAGAAAAAGCCTATATTGGCCGGGCACAGTGGCTCACATCTGTAATCTCAGCACTTTGGGAGACTGAGGTGGGCAGATCACTTGAGGTCAGCAGTTCAAGACCATCCTGGCCAACATGGTGAAACCCCATCTCTACTAAAAATACAAAAGTTAGCTGGGCATGGTGGTGTGTGCCTGTAATCCCAGCAACTCTGGAGGCTGAGGCAGGAGAATTGCTTGAACCCAAGGGGCAGAGGTCGCAGTGAGCTGAGATTTTGGACTGCACTACAGCCTGGGCAACACAGTGAGACTCAGTCTGAAAAAAAAAAAAAAAAGGAGAAAAGAAAAAGCCTATATTGCCATAATGAGGGCATTAAAGCCACTTCTAGTGAGACCTCAAAAGATGGGAAGGCTGAAAAAGAAAGTCTGGAACTTCTTAAAGATTGGTTAAGCATTCATAATCAGAATGCTGTTAGAAATACAGACCATAAAGACCATTTTGATGATGTCTCAGATGGAAATGAAAACTATCTTACTGGGAACTCGGGTAAAGCCATCTTTGCTATATGGTAGCAGAGAACATGGCTGCATCATGTTCATGCCCTGGGACTTTGTGAAAGGCTAAACTTATGAGTGATGGAATAATATATCTTGTGGAAGAAATTTCTAAGCAGCAAAGCTGCTGAATGCTTACTTTTAACTGCTTACAGTGAGCTGCTAGAGAAAAAGGAAGCAGAGCAGAAAGATTTAGAAAATTTGCAACCTGGCCAAGTGGTCGAGAATGTAAGAGCATTTTCAGGAGAGGGTATAACCCAGAGACAATTTGTTAAGAAACCAGCATGGTTAAACGGAAGCCAGGTGCTAATTCTCAGGACAATCATAGAATGGCCCTGACAGCATTTCAGATCTTTGAGGCTGGCCCTCTCTTCATAGGTTGAGAATGTAAGAGCCTTGAGTGCAGAAAGAGCTCCCGACTTGCTGCCCTGCACTGCCTCAAGTGTCTGCTCCTTGCATGTCTGCTCCCCAAATTCTAGTACAGCACTCAGCCAACCCACCTGTTGCTCAAATGGCCCCAGGTGCAACTCAACCTGTTCATCAGAAAGGTACGAGCTGTAAACCTTGGCAGCAACACACCATGGCTCAAGCAGGTCCAGAAGTGGCTCATGTCACTGCCCCAGAAGGCACAAGACATATGCCTTGGCAGTGGTCCACATGGTGCTGACTCTGAAGGTACAGAGAGTGCATGGACTTTGGGGTAATGGCAACTTTTATTTAGACTTCAAAGGATGTGTCAAACAGCTTGCAGACCCTGCCATAGGGGTGAAGCTACCACAGAGAGTCCCTACCAGATATCCTTGTGGTGAAGATACCACAGAGAGTACCTACCAATGCCTAATAGAGCCATAAGAGAGGGGCTATTGCCAGAACTCCAGAAGGATAGAACCACCGGCAGCACGAAACACTCACCTGAGAGAGCTACAGGTACTGGACTGCCATCTGGGACAACAGCCAAGTGAGCTGCACCCAGCAAAGCCATTGGGGCAGGGCTGCCTGAGGCCTTGGGAGCCTAGTCCCTACCCCAGTGTATCCAGGAGACGGCTTATGAAGTAGATTATTCTGGAGCTTTACGATTTAATATCTGCCTTGCTGGGTTTTAGACTTTGGGCAGATTACGCCTTCTTATTTTTCCTATCTCTCCCTTTTGGAATGAAAATGTGTACCCTCATTGTTTGTATCTTGGAAATATATAACTTGTTTTTAATTTTACAGGCTCACAACTAGAAGAGGTTTACCTGAGTCACAAATGAGACTTTGGACTTTTGAGTTGGTTCTGAAACATGTTAAGACTTTGGGACTATTGGGATGAGATGAATGTATTTTGCATTGGGAGAACATGAGTTTCAGAGGGCCAGGGGCAATACCATGGTTCAATTTGTCTTCGCTGAAACTCATGTTGAAATTTAATTGCCAACGTGTTAATACTGACAGGCCAAGCACAATGGCTTGTACCTATAATCTCAGCGGTGGGAGAACTACTTGAGACTAGGAGTTCAAGTTTACAGTGAGCTGTGATTGTGCCAGTGCACTCCAGCCAGGCAACAGAGCAAGACTATCTTTAGACAATATAGGCAAGTAAAACCGACTGGCCATGGTGGCTCACACTTATAATCTCAACACTTTGGGAGGCTGATGCAGGATGATCACTTGAGCCTAGGAGTTTGAGAACAGCCCAAGACAATGCCTAAGTCATAGCAGATTGGAAATGTGGAAGAGAAGAGCCTTTTTGAGTCTTACACACTAGTATCAGAATGAAATGAAATTTGAAACCTAAAAGCAAAGGAAAAGCGTATACAATGTCAATTCTTTTCTCGTCAAGAAAAAATGTTATCCTAGATTAGTCATCACCTTAGTTATTGGGAACATAAAGTTCTGTAGCATTTTCACAAGCCTCTTCTGATGGTCTTTGCCAAATGTCAGATTTCCACCACACTGCTAAGTTAGTTTCTTCTTTTATAGAATCCACAGAAAAAGAGAGGGGTATGTAAGTATCTCAGAACATCAAACCAAAGTTACAAAGACAGAAGAGAGAAATGAGTCAGGTGTAACAACAGGGAAGGGCTATCTCTGGATTACTAAACTGGTGTGCACGAACGTGTGGAACTCACGTGTGCATGTTTGTAAAGAGACAAAAATGATCGTCAAGCACTTTAAAGGAAGATCCTTACTGGAAAAAGCCTATTTTGAAAGGCCAAAGACAATTCTATATTATAACAGAGAGATCTTAGTTTTCAAATTTTGTCTTAAAGAGAAAAAACTAAGAATTTAACATTTCCTTTGATTTGTTCTTAAATGCTTTGGGAATCGTTAAAAGCATCTTTAGAATGCGCTTGCTATGCCCTAGTGATGGGCAAGGCACAGTGTTGGAATCATCACATAAAATACAATTGACCACCGCAATCCCTACCCCTGGGAGCTGAGAGTCCAGAAACAACAATAATACAAATGCGTAGACGGCTCTAATGCGAAGCAAAAAATGGAAACAACAGCAAGAACGTGTATGGTGAATTCAGAGAAGGAAGAGGCCCCACAGAGTGAGAGAAACAAAAATTGTTCCCAGAGGAAGGTGTTGTGTCAGTCATCATGTTCTCTCAGAACAGTAGGGTTCCAACAAGAACGGGCTCCCTGTGCATGGGCAAAACTGTTGGAATAGTTCATGTTTGTACACCTCAGTTGTCAGGTTTGCATCTATGCTTGTCAATTCTGCAGAAGATCACCAGAAAGCCTCCTGATCAAATTTGTTTATTAAGCCTCTGCAGTAAGGGACTACAACACGTGTCTTGGAAGGAGTGTGGATATTTGTAAGGTTTTAGGGTCTGGGTTCAAATGGTTTAAGGCAGGTCTTCCACTATGGGTAACTAACTGGTATTGGGCAAGGTTTGTGACATAATAATCTACCATTAGTGAGTCTTGATAAGTAAACGTGTCTACTAAGAAGCTGTTTTCCCAGATGAACAATATCTATTGATCCTAACAGCAGAGCTGTTTGCTTAGGTGAACAAACTCTTTGTCGGAACCTATTGGTTTATAAAGATTTCCCGAAACAAACAGTGAAATTGGTTATTGGTACAAAACCTTCTTAACTTCTTGGGCAAAAATTTTCATGGAACAAATAACAAAGTCCTATCGATACACATGATCTCATTTCTGTTTCAATAGTTAAGCAATGAGGGTGCTGGAGTACTCAGTTCTCAGGTTAGCACTTAGGATAGTCTGGGAGGTAAGGAGAGATGAAGGCTGAGGTTGGGTTGTTCTAAGCCACAGTGACTGAAGTGCCAGGTAGCAGAATGAATAAATAACTTGCTATAACCTATTTGAAATCTGTAGATTTTATCACTGCAGTGTTGCAAGCTTGGCCACCTGCTTTCTATTGACAGAGCTACCATTCCAGGTAGAATTTTCTCTGTACTTGTACTAGAATTGGAATCGTCAATGTGGATCCTTACCCTTTGGTCTCTCTCCCTTCCACCCATCCTACCTGCTGCTCCCAGATTAATCTTGCCAGCATCCAACTGGGGCCACCAAACATTGTTGATCAGTAAGCCTTCTATTAGATTCTGGCTCTCCCCACACATTTCTGGCCCCCACACTATCCTCTGTGTCCATGAGTACCTGCCATGCCTTGTACCCTGAGGCCTGATGCAGGCCTTAACACATGGGGGGCCTGCAGAGCTGGGAGGATGCTGTGGGTAGAGATTGGCCTCCAAGTGAGGAGGAAGTGTTGGATTTTCAAAGGCAAACCCTACCCATGCCTGTAACTAAGGCTAAAGTAGAAATCAATGTATGATGTCTATGATTTAATGTACTTCAGATTTTGTTTTCTTTAAAAGTGGCTGTCTAAGCTGTGTGCTCAGTGTAGTTTAAAAAAATGCCATGGTTTCAAAAAAGAGTGCACAGAACATGAGTTTTCTCTCAATTGTGCCTCCCACAGTTTCCCCCTCATTATATACGAAGTTCCAGGGATGGGACAGTACTTTGCTGAACAACTCCTTTGTGCCAGGCACTTGGCTACCTGCAGTCATTTAATCCTCTCTGTAACCATAGGAAGTGCCCATTATCCTTCACATTTGATGTATGAAGAGCCCAGGGTTCAGGCAATTCAGATAACGAGGCCAACTTCTCACTGCTAGTTGGTGATAGGTCAGTCTTTAACTCCAGATTGGATGCCCATTTCATGCTGCCTCTTGAAGGCTAAATTTGCAAACTGAAACTACAAAGGGTCCCACTACATCCCACCTCCACTCTGTTGCAGCCTGTTGCTGCCCTAGGATTCCTCTCCTCCCTCAGGTGACTGGGTTGCTCTTGTTGACCAGCTCTGGTCTATTGGAAAGGCCTTTTGCTTACACCCCTCTCCCATAGCATGATGCCACTATGCCTACTGCTATTACTCCTGCCATGACTGATGCTACTGCTGATGCTCTTCTTCTCACTCCTCCCCTAATAATATTTTTTGCTAATGTTAATGAGTATGCTCTCTGGTTAGGCTCATCTCAGTGCTCTATAAACATTGTTATGAGTCTTCACAGCATGCCTTGCAGAGGGTGGAGGGTGGAGGCATTTAGATAAGTATTTTAGTTTAAACTGTTAGTTGAATTCTCACATTTTTATTTGCAAGCATTTGTCTTCATATAAACAGAAGCTAGCATATTTATTCCTGGTTCTGCCAGATCTGCCATCTTAACATTTTCTTGCAGCTTTCCCTTGTGTCTTAGTCAGCTAAAACAAAAGAACATGAAGTAGGTGGCTTAAACAACATAAATATCTCATGGTTCTACAAGATAAGATGTCCAAAATCAAGATGCTGGCAGATGCAATGTCTGGTGAGGGCCCAATTCCTGCTTCTCAGATGGCTGTCTTCTCGTTATACCCTTATATAGCCAATGGGGAGCTAGGTCACTCACTGGTCTTTTTTTAAAAGGGCACTAATTCCATTAATGAGGGCCCTACCTTTGTGACCTAATTAATTTCCAAACGCTCTACCTTCAAATATGATCACACTGGAATTAGGGTTTCAACATATGAATTTTGAGTGGATGCAAAATTTCAGTCAATTGTATCTTGTATCAGTTGTATCTTCCTAAACCTATGGAGACCACATGTCCATGTCCAGTTTATCTGAGTGTATTAGTCTATTTTCATGCTGCTTATAAAGACATACCTGAGACAGAAAAAAAAGAGGTTTAATTGGACTTACAGTTCCACATGGCTGGAGGGGCCTCAGAATCATAGTGGGAAGTGAAAGGCACTTCTTACATGGTGGCAGCAAGAGAAAATGAGGAAGAAGCAAAAGTGGAACCCCCTGACAAACCCAACAGATCTCATGAGACTTATTCACTATCTAGAGAATGACATGGGAAAGACCTGCCCCCTCTATGATTCAATTACCTCCCCCTGGGTCCCTCCCACAACATGTGGGAACTCTGGGACATACAATTCAAGTTGAGATTTGGGTGGGGACACAGACAAATCATATCACTGGGACAGTCTAGTTTCATTCCCAAAAGTATGTGGTCACCTTAGTAAATCTGCCATTTTAGCTGAGGGAAAAGAGCAAATGTTTTGCAAGGATGCATTGCTCACTGCAGCCTTTAACTCAAAACTGCTTTCAGAAAACCCTGCCTGCCAGAGATCTTTGCAGCAATCATAAGTGTCATCTATTTCCTTCTCCTGCCCAGATGCAGAGGGCTTTGTTCACATGAGCATGCTCAGTGCATATGCACTGTGGCCCCTTCCATAATTAGTGGGTTGCACTAGACCAGAATTGGGCTATAATTTCTCTTCACAGGATGAAGAAGAAAATGATGTGATTTACAATTTATACTAAGGAAAATAAATAGCCAAAGAAACACAGGGTTGGGGAATTTTTATGCCCACATCAAGATTAATTTCCCTGGCCTGATATTACTTTTTCTACTGTCATAAACTCTTACTTAGAATGTATTCATCATCATCAACTTGTGCAGGCTCAGTTGATGCGTTGATGGTTGCACAGAACTTGATTTGGTAATTGCAACATGGTCAAACATTAAGAAGTTTCTTTTCTTTTTTTTTTAACTTCCATGTGCAATTAGAAAAGCATTGAGCAACTTTAGCTGTTAAAGAGCAATTACCCCCTGATTAGGGGGTTCCTGGAAGAAGAGAGCACCCCTAAGATATTCTTGCCAGATAATACAGCCAAGTTAAGGATATCTTGAAGACTTATACAAATTTTGCAGTGTTGGGCAGATGTGATTGTTGTTTTATAGATGTTGATATGATTTGGCCGTGTACTCATCCAAAACTTAACTTGAATTCTATCTCCCAGAATTGTGGGAGGGACCCGGGGGGAGATAGTTGAATCATGGGATGATTTCCTCCACAGTGTTCTCACGGTAGTAAATAAGCCTCATGAGACCTGGTGGTTTTATAAAATGAAACCACTTTCACTTGGTTCTCATTCTTTTGTTTGCTGCCATGTACGATTTGCCTTTTGCCATCCAACATGATTGTGAGGCCTCCCCAGCCACGTGGAACTGTGAGTTCATTAAACCTCTTTTTCTTTATAAATTGTCCAGCCTCAGGTATGTCTTTATAAGCATATGAAAACTGAGACTTGGAGTTAGCCCTAGATTCTCCCACATAAACTCAGGTTGGATCCGTGTATAAATGTAGCCAAGTTACTTGAGCTTCTGTTTCTTCATTTATAAAATGGTTTTACTAATAACTAATCCATGGAAATAATAAAGGTGGTAATGGCTTTGCCAACAAAAAGAGTCAAACTCTGTAAAATAATTGAAGAGATTTATTCTGAACCAAATATGAGTGACCACAGCCTGTGACACAGCCCTCAGGAGGTCCTGAGAACATATGCCCAAGGTGGTCAGGGTGTAGCTTGGTTTTATACATTTTAGGGAGCCAAGAGATATTAAATACAGCTAAGAAATACATTGATTTGGTCCAGAAAGGCAGGACAACTCAAAGTGGGGGCTTCCAGGCTATAGGTAGATTTAAACATTTTCCGATTGACAATTGGTTGAGTTTGTCTAAAGACCTGGGATGAATAGAAAGGAAATGTTCAGGCTAAGATAAGAGACTGTGGAGACCAAGGTTCTTTTGAAGCTGTATAGTGACTGCCCTTAGAGACAACAGATGACAAATATTTCCTCTTCAGACCTTTAAAATGTGTTATACTCTTACATAATCTCTTCAGGATTGGGAGAGCCTGGAAGGAAAAGATCTAGCTATGTTAATAGAGATTCTTTACAGATGCACATTTTCCCATACAAAGGACAGCTTTGCAGGACTATTTCAAAATATGGCAAAAAACATGTTTTTAGGGTAAAATATTTTGACTGTCTTCTTTGTCATATAATGTCTTGCCAGAGTCAGATTGGAAAGTAAGTCAAAATATATATGGTTGAATAAAATCTATCTGATGAGAATTTATGGTTTGTGGGGCATTACTCCCCAGAGCCCTCAGGTAGAAATTTGGGCAAGGTTTAAAAAAATCAGGGCTTAGGAGAAGAGCTGGGGAGAAGATATGGAAAAGGGGGTATATATGTGATGTGCCATCACCCCTCCATGATTTACAGTAGACCACCTGCAATGAGAGGGCTAAAGTGTGTGACTACAGGGTTGGTAAGGAAGGGGGTGCTGTACCCCTCCTAGGCACATGCCCAGAGATCAGGGAAGCCCTAAGGGGCAGAGAAGACAAGGCTGGCATTAAGAACCAGAAATAAATATTGAACAGTGGGTGAATCTGTAGCATTTTCTGACATGAGAACAGGTTGGGTTCCCTTTCTGGGGCTCAGCTTCTTCACCTTAGTGGGGTTGCATCTATGTTCCATGCTTACTTCAGAATCACTGACATAAATTCTTCAGATTTCTTGGAGCCAATACAATCTGGAGGTGTAAGCTTTGAATAGTGTCCAGGGCCATATGTCTTGAATTGATCTTTATATAAAGTTACATTGATATGATTTTTAAGGTCGTAGGACAGGGTTCACTTGGCAGGAATATTATCTCATGCAAAAGTTTGGAAGTTTAAGGAGGAAGAGGATGACACATTAATATGAGCCAACTGTGATTGCACTTACTGTGGTCCAGATGCTATTCTGAGCCCTTTATATTAGCTCATTTTCTTAAACCTTGCAACAACCTCGTGAAGAAGACGCATCTGGGAGAAGGTGTGCCTGGAGAGAGGGAAGCATGGAAGAATAAAAGCAATGGACTGTATTCCTCATTGGGTCATCAGATAGCAACTTGTTTCTTACCTCTGGGTCTACTTCCTAGTGTATAAAATACAGCTAGGTGCACCACTGGTGCAGATGAGTACTCCTCTTCAGAACAATATTTTCCAGAGCATCTGGTCCATAGTAGCTGCTCAATTAGTGGTACACAAGGAAGCATGCAAGTGAGCAAAGAAGAGAGACACTTTGGCTACATAAATATTGAAAGTTCCAGGATTTTTCTATGCTTGACTGAAAGTAAGAAATGTTTAAAATCAGGACCATCTTCAACTCCGAAATATGTAGCTTGGCTTGCCCATAGCATTTTATGTATTTATCAAACAAATATCTACAGAGTATCACACTGTGCTAGCTTCATGGAAGGCAACATTGAGCCAAACAAAGTCCCTGACATCATAGAAATCAGTCTTCATGGGAGGTGTCATTAATCCAATAGCCCTGTATGTAAATGAATAATTGAATACTAATGTGTCATGAAGGCAAAATTCAAGAGTCATGGGAGAAAACTTAGAGGAGCCTTTTTGGTATAAGAGGGGCAGGGGACAGTGGATTCTCAGAGGAGGTGACATGGTGGCTGAGATCTGAAGAATGAGTTAAAGGTGCCAGGTAAGGAGCTGAGGGGAGAGGCATTCCAAGAAGGAGGGCAAGGTCAGGTGTTTACCTCCACCTAAGCTACAGTTGTTAAAAGAAGCAAGGATATATACTGCAGCACTGTTTACAATAGCAAACACCTGGAACCAACCCAAATGCCCATCAATGATAGACTGGACAGGGAAAATGTGGCACATATACACCATGGAATATTATGCAGCCATCAAAAACAATGAGTTCGTGTCCTTTGTAGGGACATGGATGAACCTGGAAAGCATCATTCTCAGCAAACTGACACAAGAGCAGAAGATCAAACACCGCATGTTCTCACTCAAAGGCGGGTGTTGAACAATGAGAACACATAGACAAAGGGAGGGGAGCACTACACACTGGGGTCTGCTGGGGGGAAATAGGGGAGGGTCAGTGGGAGGTGGGGAGTTGGGGAGAGATAGCATGGGGAGAAATGCCAGATATAGGTGATGGGGAGGAAGGCAGCACATCACACTGCCATGTGTGTACCTATGCGACAATCTTGCATGTTTTTCACATGTACCCCAAAACGTAAAATGCAATAAAAAAAAAAGAAGCAAGGATAGAGTGGAAGTCAGATCCTTAATCATGAGTGGGTGTGCAAGGCCACTGAGCAGGTTTAGGAAGCTGGAAGAGTTGGCACTGTCTTTAAAATGTCATCCTGGTTTTAATGAGGAGAAAGATTAAAAGAGGGACAGCAAGATGATACAAATCTTTGGGTAAGGCACAAATGTGCCAAATATCATCTTTTTGCCTCTCCAGATTTACTCTCAACCGCTCTGTGTCTTGGGAAGCTAACATTGACTTCCATCAGTGGGCTCCTGTCCCTTCTGGCTTCCACTTAGGTTTGGTCCAGGGGGAAGCACCTAAAGAAGATGGTAGGGAATAGACTAAGGTCGGGGTATTTATCCCTCACCTCAAGTCGATGCAGGCAGGCCATCTCCCTTGCTTCCTTAAGCTAAGATTACAGCTTGGAATTACAGCTTTGTAAATTGTCCCTTTGTTAACTTCTCAGCAAATTACTCAATTTGAGTGTGTCTTCTGTGTCCTGCCAGGATCCTGACTGACGGCGGACTAAGGTGGTGAGAGTTGGAGAGAAGTGAATGGCTCAAGAGGGAGTTAGGAGGAGTGAGAGTTCTGTTGATCAATCGGCTTATATTGTCAGCTCTAAAATAAATAATGGATGTTGGTTCTTTCATCAGTTTAGGTGCTCTGGGAAGCAGACATCAAGACAGAAGTAAAATATTTTTTAGGGGAAACTCCTGTAAAGGTGAGAGAAGGAGCAGGCACAGGCAGGGAGAGTTCAGACTGATGGATGTGTGACGCCCCAAGGAAGAACAGTGGAGAAGGGAGAGTCAGGAAAAGCCTCAGACTGCAGTGCAGATTCCAGGTGATGGTAAGCCCTAGAGTCTCCCTAATAAGGAAGTCCCACATTGGGCAGAAGTGGCCCAGCTCCAGTACTCCTGCCATGTGCTGTGAAGGGCTGGGAGCAGCCTGGGGAAGACTGTGCAGGTGCACCCTTCCATGGATCCCAAAGGCACACTCTTGCAGCAGGTTGTAGAACATGAACAGCAGCACACCACAAGGACTGCCACAGTTCTCCAATGAGACTATGTGCTCTTTAGGGCACAGAAATAGGAACTCAATAAGCCCTGGAATGAACTTAGCGAGGGATGCACCTTCACATACCTATGAGGATATGCAAGCAAGGGCATACCCTGTGAAAAACCAGTCTGTGGAAGCAATGCCACCAATCTAAATTTTAAAATCCTGCCATAGCTGATTGAAATTGAAGCTGCTTTATCTCTCCCCTCAGTGCCAGCACCTCGACCCCTGGGTCAAGGGTTACCCTATAGAGAATGGACCTTGTCTTCCCCCACAGAATGTCAGTCGTGGTGATTTTGCTTGGTAGCAGTGGAGATCAGACAAACTTGGGCTTACATTTCAATTCTGTTACTGATTAGTTATGAGCTCCTGGGCAAAGCTGACCTCTGTCATCCTCAGATTCCTCACTGTAACAATAATTTATTGAACATCTAATATATGCTAGACAGTAGTCCACTCTAGGAGTGTTATACACATTATATAGTTAACCTTCATTTGACAGGTGAGGAAATAGTTTCAGAGAAGGTCAGTGACTTGCCAACAGTCACACAGCTCACAAAGGACAGGACCAGGAATCAAACCAAGGTTTGTTTGATGACAAAGCCCATTCTCCCTATCTCTCTACTGTCTCCAGATAGATTCAAGACAAACATCAGAATCCAAGGCTGTGAACCTCTCCATGGATTTCCAGTATAATTTTCTTAACTGTGTTTCTCGTCATCTTTGAAAACGTGCTTGGCATGTGGTAGGACACAGTGAATGCTACGCACTTCTCATTTCCTTGCTTCTCTCACTCTCCATTTCTCTCTCCTGTGGTTCCTTCACTTCCATTCACCTCCTCACAAAAACCTTTATTCCTTTGCCCCCTCATCATGCCAGCATCCCTGCCTTCCTCATCTCCACCACTCCGCTCCCTCTGCCCTCCGCCTTGCTGGGCCATACTCTTCAAACACCTCATTAAAGTGAGCATTGACCTGAATTCCTATTCCAATGCATCTCTAATTATGCTGCACGGGAAACGCTGGGGGATTCAAAACAGACTCTTAATCTATTCCACATGGATCAAAAGCAACTCTCAAGAAAGCAGTTTAATAGCCACCATGAAAAGAATGCTGCTTGGCTGTCCATGGGAGATGTCCAAGCCTGGCACTGCCCACCTCCCTGGCATCGGTGCTCAGAGACATCAAAGGTCCACAGCTGCTTGTCAGTTTCTCCTAGGGGAAAGAGGCGGGCAGCCATTAAGCCCCTTGTATAGTATTATACTCTTGAATCTTGTTTCAGAACCTAATTAGAAACCAAAAAAATCGTTTTTTGTTACTGTCATTATACAATGGCTGTCATCATGATGCAAAGTCATTATGAATCACAGATATAATTAATAATTTATGATGTTTTTTCTCTGCAATGGGATGAGAAGCCGTCTTCTCCAGTGACAAGGACACAGACACATTTATCAGCCCCCCCACCCTGAGCCACACAAGGTCCTTTTGTGTTCAGGGCTCTGTCTCTAATAGGAGCACATGGACTCAGTAAGGAAAGGTATGGGTGTCACCCTACTGGGTTAGGGACTCTTAACAGCCTGTTAATTTTCCAGCAATTCCCAATATGCTACTGTAATGAAGGATTCAGCCTACATCGGTGTTGACTATATAGCCTTGAGTAATTAGAGAAGGCTTCCACATCTGTGTAGACTAAAGCCTTGTGAATCTACTTTTCTCGGCTATCATAAGTTAGTAACAGCTAAATTTATTGAACAACGTTATTTATGCAATATTATAGGTGATAATTTAGTGCTATGTTCCAATCACTGTTCTATGTGTTTTCTATATACTAACTCATTTAACATTCCTAATAACCCTCGGAGGTACTATTATAATCATAATAATCGCCATTTTATTTATAAAGAAGCTGAAACCTAGAGAGATTATGTAATTTGCACAAGGTCACATAAGGTTAGATGGTTAGTAAGCCACAGAGTGAGGATACAAATCCAGAATCTGCATGTTTAAGCACTATAGTATACCACCTTCCAGATTCTTAAAGTTTATTCACACCTGTGTCAGGTAGGACTTGAACTCATAAATTGGGAATAAGGGAGAAGAGGGCTAGTTCTTGTCCTCAAATCTTTTCCCTCTATAATTCTGGTAGTCTTTGCTCTTTCTGATCTTATAGGCCAGCTTTATGGAGTTGAAACCATTTCCAAAGTCCAAGAGATTTCAGAATTTTCTCTAATGTCATCACAGGACTCAATTCTGAGGCTAAAGATAAAATATTGAGGAAAGCTGAATTTGATTTCTTTGCAGCCATCTCCTCCTCTCATCCATCCATTTGTCTATTCAGGAAACAAATGTTACATTTGTACCACATTCTTGGTATAGAGTTGGAGTCATTCTACCACTTTTCTAGGAACTCAAAATATAGTGATACAGACCAATATGATAGCAAAAAATGCACAGAAAATAAAGTGTTGGATGTAGACGTGATGCTATAATAGAGCACAACAAAGAGCAGTTTTTTAATTAGGGTGTGAGAGTCACTAGAGAGAAGATCAGACCTGGGCCATCTCCGTTCCCAAATCACCTGCACCTCTAAAACTGTTTGATAAGTACTTGATGGGCCAGGTAGAACCAATGTGGGAAATTAGAGAGGACTCCCAGAAAGATTTAGCATCTCAGCTGGGTCTCAAACAATCATTAGACTTTTAATTTGTGGACATGAGAGAAAGGACATTCCTGGTTTGAGAAACAGCAAGAATACAGACAGGAAGTTAGGAAAATGAAAGAAACTTTGAGGGAAGCAGTGAATTGACTGTTATTTTGATTAGGAAACTGATGCTTACAGAATCAATTTGCAAATTACTACCAAGAAACAACAACAACAAAAAACTACGGTATTTAACCTTTGCTCTTTCTTGGAGCATTTCTGATACTAGGGTGGGTGTAAATCAAGTTCTCTTGCCACAGCCCATGATGCACAAAAAGCCACCTTCTTCCCAAAAGTATTCCCACAGTTTTCCGGCTGTCCAGGCCTGCCAGTGAGGTCCTAAAACTTTCTCATTCCACACTCGTTTCCTCCATTAGAAGGCTTCTGCCTACACTATCGCCTTACTCATCTGGAGGTTCACTTTAGGGTCACAAACCAATCCAGCTGAACAGGGTGGTAAAGGATACCCAACACACATTTGTGGCTCACTGGTTGAGGAGGTGGCAGGGTGGGGAAGAGTGTACTGCAAAAATCAATACTAGCCAGCTTCCTCTTAAACCCTTGCATTTCCCTTTCCAGGAAAAACTGCTTATTTGTGGGAGCTGCTGGAGAAGGCTCAAATCAAAAGGAGCAAGTAATAGAATATTGGAATAAATGTAACAAAAGCGATTTCTTGGAAAGAAACGTTTGAATACCAACTCTTTAGTATTATGCCAACTTCCCTGAAGATGCAAATCCTGGAGGTGCTTATTAAAACCACAGCCTCGTAGGTCCTCCCCAAAGACCTTCTAACTCACAATTTCCAGGAAAAAGCCCTGAAACTCGACAATTTTTAGGCACTTCGCCCGATTCTTAACAACAGCGAAGCAGGGCGAACCCAAAGGATAATCATCTATTCTTTCAGTGAAGAGGGTCACGCTCGTTTTCCAATCACAGCAGCTGGTGGGGGTGGGAGGCTACCTTTCTTGCTCGTGCTGTCTACAGCCAGGCAATAAACCTCCACGTCTTCTTTCTGCTATTGGTCACGTGGACGGGGAAATGCTTGGGCTGGGAACAAGCTGTTGATTGACAGTAAGAGAGCCAATGAGAAACCACAGGAGTAGCTGCTCACCCAGAGGGCTTTGGGGCTGGGGGGGGCGGGAACTTAGCCTTCACCGTCTATAAAAACGCGAAGGGTAGTACAGACTTCCTGCAGTCAGCGAAGCTTGTTGCTGGGGGAAGTAGGGTGGCTGCGTTGCAGTGAAGAATGCAGGGGAAAAGCTTGGAAGTGTTCATATAAAGTTTCTTTCTTTCTTTCTTGCTTTCTGTTTCCAGATGGGGAGGTTATGGGAAAGAAAGTAGGGAAAAGTTCGGAAGCCTTTTTCTTTCTTTCAAAGTAGGAAGGTTATGGGAAAGAAACTATGGAAAAACGGGGAAGTGTTGGTTTAAAGCTCTTTTAAAAGAGGAAGGCTGTGGGAAAAAGGGAAAAGCTGTGAAGTGTTAGTATAAAGCCTTAGGAGAAAGTGTTATGGGAAAGGGGATTGGAGGTCAGGATGGGACGGTGGTCTCAAAGCTGACTTCCCTGCGTTTTTTGGGTGTCTTTCTTCTTGCCTGTGGAGTAAACCTAAACCGTAGTGCGTGAAGCAGCATCCGTTTGCTGGCCTTCTCCATGTGACTTTCGGGGAACTACGTGCAAGCTGACTTACTCTAAAGGCAGTAGCCCTTATCGGGGTCTGCTGGAATCCTGCCCCCGAACCCATGGCTTTTTTTTTTTTTCCTAGTCTCTGTAGGAGAATGTCTCCTCATGGGTATTACATGTACGACTCGGGAAAACGCCTAAAACACTAATGGTAGCTAAAAAACGAAGACTTTGCTTGGGAAAGCTGTTTTTCTTTCCTTGAGTGAACCTTGTTTAGGAGTGGGTTCGTTGGAAACTAGGTGCGCTCCTGTGGGTACTTGAGTGGGGAGACTAGCTCTAAGGTCCTTACAGCTGTAGGCTTTCCTAGGCAATAGGGTTTGTACAGATAAGTTTGAATTGCAATATACTAGCTTGAGGGAATTAATTGCTGTCTCAACTTGGAAACCAAAAACTCAAAAGCTTCCAGCAGGCAGTGACCTCTTGGCCTTTTACTAGATGACAAATGAGACTTCCCTACTGTAACGGTTTTCTACCCTTGAGCAAATCCATAGTCCGGCTTCTGTGACCAGGTCTTGGGGACAGTGGCCCCTTGCTTATTTTTCTGTCCTTTAAGCTTTCTTATACACTCTTTTAGAAACAAGCAGCTACAGGGTTGCTGTGAAAAACCTTGTCCTAACATCTCATTTTCTTCTGCCACTGATAAAAGGGAACAGGTGTAATGCAAAAACCCGACAAGCACGATTTTGAATCTGCCTAAATCTCTTAAACCTGAAGACTAGTATGTTCTCTCCAGCTGAAGAGAATACTAGTGAGTTGAACTGGAACACCAGATAATAGTTCCAGCATTAGTCTTAAAAACTGGGGTTTTCTACAATGGGTGTGGTTCAAATACCTTAGGTACTACTCTGGGATATAGATCATCTTTAGGAACTTAACTGACAGGAATGTCTCTAATACGAGCATAACCAAACGGCTTCTAGAAACTCCCTGATGGCTTAGGTCCAAACCACTGTACTCATTAACTTCTCTTGAGAGGAGCTTGGCATCCACACCACAGCTATAAGTGATGGCCTGGCGTGTTCTCTACCTGGATGAGTTTTTCCAGTCAACAGCTATACATGGGTACTCTACCTGGCAGTTCCCAGGAATGGGCCAGATAGCAGTCCTAATGTATAGCTAATGTGGAGGGACCCAGTTTTATACTAAAACAGGCAGAAGGCTTTGGAGAAGTAAAGCCTAAATGTGTGCAAGGGTAATCTGAGGAAGTTGATAATCACCTGGCCGCTAGAAGCGGCTGTCCTGGGAAGCAGGAGAACCGGAGGCCTGGAGGGTGGCTCAGCCTGCTGAACCAGGAAGCTGTGTGGGACATGTTGGCCTGCCTTCAAAACTGGGTGAGGGGAGTCATTGTGGCATTTGCCCAGCCGTAAGTTAGTTCTGGGCCAAAGTATGAGAACTTAAAAATCCTGAAGTATCCCCTCTGAAAGCTACTTCAAGTGCTAAAGGAGTGAGTAATTTCAGATTGGAGGTGGGAGTGCTAGAGTGTGCATTCAGGACTAGAGCTACTCTTGAAGTACTTGACCAGGGCATCAGTCTCTGGTTCTGTATATGGAAATAATTTCACAGCAGTGCAATGAGTGGTTTGGGGGATAAGGGCTTTAGTTAACCTGGGATGTATCATTTAATGGCTTTACTTGGGCAAGTTACTGAACCTGTAAAAGTCACTTAAGCTGAGGTTTGTAATTATCCCGGATGTAGTGTAGTGTATATCGTAGTGTGTGCTCAGCAAACGTTAGCTGGTACAGTACTCCTACTCTGAGCTTGTTCCGGATGTGTTTAGCATTTGCACTTTGTATAATAGCACTAATTGGTAACAAGTACATCGCTAGAATCAAACTGCCTTATACCTTATAGCCTGGCAGGTTCTCTTCATTCCAGCTATGGTGTTTCATTGTCTGCTTAGCACTCACCTGCCCAGATCTTGCACCTGGGATTGTATGGCTGTTCCTGAAATTTTTTGAAGTGTCTTTAAAGCATGGATGAAAAGTTGCTTAGTTTGTCGGAGTTCCCAAAGAATGGAGATAATCTTGTAAGGTCAAACTTGGGCCAGTAATCCAGAAAGGTTCACTCAAATTATTTAGCTGCCTTAACGAAAGAGTCTGAGAGGAATGGATAGAATCCTGACTCTTGAAGGTTGAATGCTTGCCAGTTACACTCCACAGGTACTATTGGCCTCACCGTTGGCCACGGCTGAAACTTATGATTAAGGGCTGGGGAGATGGCCAGGAATTCATACAGACCTTCAGCGCTAGCACTTAGTTGAGCAGCAAGTTCCTGGGGACAGGCAAAAGGGCAAGGATGGAGGACAACTGACAGTGACTTAAACCCAGGTCCCATAGGTCCCTAAAACCTTATATGGCTGAGTCAACTTGGGAGCCTAGAAGCTATGTGGTATGGATATGGAACCAACATCTGTTGAGGGATGTTGGGCTCTACCAAGGTCAAATCTGAAGCTCGCAGAATCGAGAGGTTCTAGTCCTGACAGGGTCCTAGCCTGTTCAACTGATTGAAATATGCCGAATCCATAAGTAGACTTTGTGATGCGGGTGAACTCGAGGCTGTCAGTTGTTACTGATAAGCTAGTTAACGCAGTTGTCTAGGCTTCCTGTATTCTAATTTAATCATGCCAGAACTGGTACATGGGTGGCTCCAGAACTAGGTAGAACACAACTTCTGAACTTCGTACAGAAAAGCCACTCATGACAAAGCTTGACTTCCAGGCTTTCCATAATAGACCCTCAATGGCAGGGAAGTGTGATAGGTGATATGGCCAAAATGCTCGTGTCACAGACTTTGGGGCCAGATGTAGTTTGGGTCTAGATTCTGCCACATTTCTTGTCTTGAATGAGTTACTGAAGCTCTTCCAAAAGCTGAGAATGTGACCTCTGTTTTCTGGGCCTTGTGGCTTCCATGGTAATAGGAAGCTGGGCATACTGACAATTCTAAGTAGCTATTGATGACGGCCCTGCACTCCCTCTACCTAGATCGCTTGGCTTCAGTCCCAGGTGTGGTTTGAGAGAGGCTCCCTTCTGCATAGCCCCATGCCTCAAGTCTAAGCTGTAAAGGCTTGGCAGCATCTCTTCCATGTTTGTTCCGAGTGTTCCATTCTTTGCCACTAAATTGTGTAGCTGTTGAGTAATTCATACTTAAACTAGGAGTGAGCAACAATGAGAAAGGGGTTTAATATGGCTGGTTCTCAAAGTAGAGGCCTCTGGCAGGAATGATCTGGGAGGCCCTGGTTATAGGGGGCTCTCACTTTTCAGACTACTTTGTCATAGCCTTCGTGTTTCTACAGAGATGGCCAAGTGTCCAAACACTTGGCTACTGCTCCTTTCTAGTCAACTGGGCTCCCTTCGTAGACCTGGTAGTAAGGTTTGGACTAGCTCATAGCATGTGTAGCCTAGCCTTTCCCAAGAAGTGTAGCACAATAACCCAAGCTCTTGGCGACTTGAAATAGTATAGGGTCTTTCATGAAAATCTCAATCTAAGAGGTAGTAGCCCAGGGGACGGAATAGTGCTTTGTACCATACATCAATTCTTTGGGAAACCATTAGAGGGCAAGACCTTGTCCTGACTTGCTGGACTCTTCAGAATCACTGTCAGTCTCTGGTCTTGTCTACTGCTCTGGGATAACCCTGAGTGACTTTCCTTTGTGGAAGCTCTGGCAGGGATTGATGCTTTTTTTTGTCCTAACCACTTTCCGGGAGACCAGGTGTTTCCCAGAAGACCTGAAAGCAGAGCTGGTGTTCTCCAGGTCCCCACAATCTCATGTACACATAAACTTGGCAGGCATTCTGTGTTCTCATTAAAAAACCATAAAGAATAAAACCATAGATGTTTTACCTCAAGATGAAAACCTCAGAAGTCTGAGATCCTACGAACAATACCTCAATTGAGAAATTTTCCTACCTTAACTCTTAAAGTTGTGAAAAATTTCATCTTTGTCTAGAAAGGAGCATACTCAGAATGTTGTAAGCTTTTCTACCCACCTTACCCTTGTAAAGGGTAAATTAAAAGCTTTCTTCATAGGCAGACTGCCAGTAGCTTTTTAGTTTAGGAAGGCCTCCTTTTTGGTTAATGGAATGAAACCTAGGACAAGTTTAGGCTCCCATCTTAAAGGGGACTCTAATCTCTAATCTTAGTTTCAATAACTGTAATGAACCAACATTTTCTCTGACTCGATGCTCTTACTCTAACCTTTAGTTTATAAGTTCAATTCTGACCTTAAGAAAACGAAACTAGAAGCTCTTCCTGGGTGGATCGAAGAACGTGTTATAGGGAAAACCTTTGCCCGGAAAACTGGAAGGACAGGGCTAAAGAGTTAGCTTTTCAGAAACAAAATCTGGGTGGGGCTAGCAACCAACCATGGAAGGGTCTGGGGCGCCCAAGAGAAGCAGCCAGCGCAACCGAAGAACATTGTCCAGGATATCTATCTTACCTAGCTGGGAAGACGAACCCAAGCCTTGCTTGCCGGAAAAGTAGAGAAGTGTCAGCCTTGAGGATTCATGAGCCTCACCTGGACTTAATGTGTGCCAGCAATGCATACAGCTGGAGTGTGGGATGGGGAATAATATCAATGAAGGGCACATCCAGGAATTTGTTCTGAAAGCTCTTGCAGAACTTGGAGTGTACTAACTTATTGTGCTTTGGAAAGTCGGTTCTGTTTCCACCCCGTGGTCTTACATATTCTCTTCTGCCTGGTTATTTAAAGAGCTGAAGTTTTTAATTTTCAAATATAGTTGCCTTGGGTCGCTGGAGTAAATTTGGATTTCTATTCACCAATTCCTAGTGTTTGGATAGATGGAAGTTGAGCAGAAATCGGCGTGGTGAGGAAAGTTCATCAAAACTCTTCAGGACTAAGTTCTCCCTTCCGGCTAGTAACTTAAACTGCTTTGTCCAGAGGAAGCGCTGCATTACCTGACCTGGTCACTTCAGACTTGTCTTCCAGGGAGGGGACATGGCCTTTTCAAATACAGATCACTGATACCTTTCCATAGGCAAACTTTCAACCCAATTTCTGTGGTCTATCTTGGCTGTGGAAACTTAGGATATTTTTTTTTTCCTAAACTCATACAACAAAGGTCAGGCTTGTTGGCACTGTAGCTCCAGCTGCTATACAAATACCACCTGTAAGGCCTAGGACAAACAGGGAAGGTAGCGATACAGGTACATAAGGGATTAAAATGATACTAACTGCCTATATGAAGGGAATGTCCTCCAAAGAAATACCAGGCCCCGACAGCCATAAGATAAAACTGAATCGGATCAGAAACTAGAACTGGGAAGGTTGGAATAGTGGCTGAGGGGGAAGGATTGGGATAAATGTCTCAGTTGAAAATGTAACAGCGGTGCCGAGAAGGGTTCTCTGCTGTAGTATTTGTTGTGTGATGAGGTACTAGAATGTAAGATGCACAAGTGGGAAACCTTTTAGATGAACAAAACTACTTGCATTTTTGAAGCAAAGCTCAGACCCGTGTCTTGTACCTATCAGCCCTGGGCTGCAAAGTGGAGTCTGGGCAGGAATGGCCGAGGCTTCTCTTAACCATTCACTTGTGACTGGGTAGTCGGCTCTTGCTTGGTCAGACTCATTGTCTCCACTGATAAGAGCCCCCTATTTTGGTTTTAGCTGCTTCTCCCTATCTTCCTTTACCTGAAGACTAATGGATTAGAGCAAAGGTATGCTTTCAAGCTTGAAAGACTGGAAAGGTGACTGTTAGGATTGGAAAGTAACATTGACACTTAAGATGGCTTATGAGATTTCTAAAGTGAAATAGGTTTCTGAAAGTGTCGGTGTCTGGACATACTTTCACAGGATGGCTATCGTAGCTCCCTCAAAGGAATGTGCCTTGGACTTAGCCTTTGGCATGCTTCCCTTAAACCTGCTCAAGCCTCAAGCTCAATTCTGTGAACGCTTACAGAAAGTTGAGTTTCACTTGTGCTCAGTGCTCTACCAAAAGTACCATGTATGCACTCTGCATGAGTAGCAGATGGAGATTAAGATGGTCTATGAATCAAACTGAAGTTTGAAGTTTAATGTCTTTGAGGGAAAGGATTGAATATTGCCACAGTACTTTCAAAGGCTCGAATTGCATAGGAGTTGGGTAACTGAGCTATTAACACCTCATGTATAAACAAAGGCTCTGTGCAGAAATCCTTAAAGGAAGTCTTGCATAATTAAACAGAATATTCAGCTACTTGGTCATGCAAAATTCCAGGCTTATGGCTGTTAACATCTGAAGTATAGGACAGTAATGATGGCAGTGTGTAAGCTGAAGTTACGAATTAAAAACGTTCCATATTGAAAAGGGCCACTACACTGGCACTGAGGAGTTAACGAAGATTGGGAAAACAGTGTATTTCCTATCCTCACAACTGACCACTTCTGACATGAGAGGTATGTAAGGTGTTAAACACCAAGCAGCTCTCCATCAGAGACCACCTGAGTGTCTTGTAACTCCAATCTGATGTTGGAGACAATATAACGATCCCACGTAAGTGCTCAGTCGCACAAGGCTGCCACCTTTAGATGCCAGTTGCACATTATAGGCTGTCAAGTATGAGTCTGACAAATGGGCTATAAACTGATGTTCCCGATACACCCTTCTTGAGTTCGACTTGCTAGAATAGTTCACAGAACCCAAACATCCATGACCGTGGTTAGGGCAAGACCTGTGGAAAGGGGCTTTCATACCCTCTGGGTGTGCCACTTCCAGACACCTCTGTATTAAGCAATTTGACAGTAAGAACCCAGTTCTTGGTTTTGTAGAGGCTTCATATAGGCATAACCAACATCATTGCCCACCCATGATCAACTCGGTCTTGATCTCCTTCTGGATCATGCTTTGGTGTCTGACCAGCCCCATCTTGAAGCTATCTAGGGCCTGCAACCACCAGTCATAGGCCTGTCTTATAAGCTTATGAGATAACTATGGAGATTTCAACCGTTTAGAAGCTGTATGTCAGGAAATGAACAAGATCAAATGGATGTCACTAACAGTTCCACCAGTATACCTTTCTACTGAGACATCTTCAACTGTCTAATTAGATGGGCTTAGGCCCTCTTTAATATTGGCCCGTCACCTATACAATGTACTTGAAGACCAACCTTCTGAAGCTTGTGAGGCAGTTGTCAGATGGCTGCCTCTCACACGTTGAGTCTAACCATTCCATTTCTGACATTGACCTCCAAAAAGCCTTCTGACATGGCTTTTTAAAAGCCTAAAACCTAAGAAAATTGTGATATGGGAAAGCCAAGCTCTAAGGATGGTCAGTAACCAAGTAAGGAAGTTAGACTGGTGAGATCAACTCAATTGATTGCTAAGTCCCCTTGATTGGTGAAGTGGCCGAAACTAAGGCTAACCTGTTCGAAGCTCCTCAAGGATTAGAACATGGGCAACTAGTGGTGACCTGCTAGGACTGTCTTCCAAGCTAGAGGTGATCGGACATGTAACATGCCTGAGCAACGTTGGGAAACTTAGTTGACTGAAATAGAGGGTTTCTGATAAGTGACTTCTAATTCATAATTTACTCGATTACCTAGGCATATTCCTCAGATTTGGGCTGAGATGAGAGGTTTGTACGTCAGCTAGCTGAGTATGAAAGGTTCTTGTTAAAGTCTGGATTCCCGTAGAAACAATCTGACAGGAGTTAAGGCAGTGAGCCTGAATGTGGCCCTGAGAAGCAGGGGGGAGACATGGGTTCTGCTGGCTGTAGAGCAGGACTGGCTCTGAATTCTGCTGAGACCTCCCAGATGTGCTCAGTTTAACCCGGGAATTACTTGAGAGCAGCATCTCCTGTCGGCTTCAAATTGCTGTAAAGCTTAGTAAGCTGAATATTGAGGTTAGCGTTTGATAGATGGCTATAACAATTATAGAAACAGTGGAATCCAAGATCACAAGACAGACTGACAACCTCTAAACTGAGTACACACATTACAGAATAGAAAACGGCATAAATGTGCGGTATGAGTCTTGGTCAGAAGACACAACATAAGTAATCAGGATCCCGGAACTAGGATAGTTGAGGTGTAGACGGTGATGGACAGGACAAAAGATGGAGGGTAACAATGACCAAGAAGTGTAAACATTCAAGGAGCTCTGCCAACCCCCCAAAATAACTACATCTAGGCGTATAATAGCAAGACTACTATAGATCAAATAATTAAAAGCAGCCAAAGGCATGGGAAAGCATGCTATCTTGAAGATTCACAACTGTTCTGATGGAATGACAGAGGCCAACAGACATTGAACATTTCCAATGTGCTGTGAACAACTTCGAACTTCAAACACAGCTAGAACAAAACATCCTTCAAAAACAAAGACGGAAAGTCTCAGACAGGATTACATCCCTCACAAATACTAAAGGCTCCTCTGGGCAGAAGTGTCTTTCAGGAAATCACAGAAGTGAAAAAGCAAAACCTCAAATCAATGTAAATACACACTGACCTTAACTGTATAGAACAACCTTGAAGGACTTAAACCCAGGAAGTTAAAATGGCAGCAAAACTGCAAAATGCAAGGTCAGTGGATTTTTGTATAAAATGTAGAACATTGTCAAAAGCAGAATGATAACAAAAAGCTCCTACCTGCATACGTGATATTGGAGTCGTGGAGCAGAAAGCAAACATTGGAGGGGCTCATTTTGGGTAAAGTGTTGTCAGCCTGAAGGGAGTTGACGAATAATCCAGAAAGTGGCAGAAACTGGAAGTATCATGGAGCATGAGTTGGGACAGCATGTATGCCAGCTACAAACTCTGGCTATGTTGGTTGTCAAGTGGCCAGGGAACATGGCCTGGTGACCTAGTTATATTGGAAACAATTCCCAGAAAATTTCTCACTTAGAGAAAATGGGTTACTTGTGAAGGGCTAGAGTTAAAATGAATTCATACAATGTCCTCTACAAGGCATATTCCTTTCCCTATTGCCAGACAACTTTGATTGATGACTAAAACACTTGTATAGCATGAACCATTTTCAAACCTCAAACAGTGCTATGTTAAACGAAGCAAGTTGAAGAAAGGTGTTATAGTCACTGAAGTGACTCTTAAATAATCCCCAACAGTTTCCCCAAGCTGAGACATTGGTGCCTCCTAACAGGATAATGCCACCTTAATCGGGATTAACGCCATTAGGAAATGCTAACCATTAGAAAAATTGCTAACCTCCCTGGTAACAGGATGGAGAAACGATGTT
This sequence comes from Cebus imitator, assembly GCF_001604975.1. Lineage (NCBI taxonomy): Eukaryota > Metazoa > Chordata > Mammalia > Primates > Cebidae > Cebus > Cebus imitator. The sequence continues at coordinate 1,733,155 of NW_016107556.1, forward strand.
ACGGTTTGGGGGGCAAAGATGTGTGGCAGATGTACCAAGCCTTAGAGGCAGGATGCTTAGAACATCTAGGTAAAAGCTGACGGTGAATCGCCCAGCCGGAGAGGTCTCTACTTTTGCTAGCTACATGTGGCTTGGATTTCACTCTATTCTCTATTCTTGGATGAATATTGGAATTCTATCTCAATCAGTAATTCTGCCATGAATCCTCACTAAGTTACTGGGGAAACTCAGCTTGTTCCTTTGTCCTCTGCTCCAGTCCGTTTGTTCCTGCCTGTGTGGGACTTAAAGGGGTACAGAGCCCTATACCTTGTCTGCTAAGTGTTTTACAGCTTACCCCCTTAAGATGCTCCCTTGCCTATTTGTCCCCAAGTGAGCTGGTTATTCTGACCCTCCTTAACATCTGTTCTGCACTTGGCTCTGTGCCCTCAATTAAGCTAACTTGTGAGCTATATCACCCAGTCTCCCTTGGAAACATACCTAGGTGGGTTTGGCCACTGGGAGACCCCGACTAGGAGAGGAGGTTGGTGGGAAGAGGTTTAGGTTCTAATTATTCATTTTCTCTTGGCTTCAAAGCTGTGTCTTATACAGTAACTGTGCAGATCTGTTTCTTCCAAATGGGATCCTCCTTTATAGTTCCAGCCCTCATTGGGCTTTCGGTATCCTTTTCCATCCTTAGGTCTCCATAGTCGTCAGTAGCTTGGTGTTGCTAGGCCCTGATCTCACCCTTTCTTTTAATTGACGTTCAATGAAGGTTTCCTTTGACTAAATTCTTTGAGAAGGAGTTTCACTCTTGTTACCCAGCAGGCTTGAGTGCAATGGCACGATCTCGGCTCACTGCAACCTCCGCCTCCTGGGTTCAGGCAATTCTGCCTCAACCTCCTGGGTAGCTGGGATTACAGGCACGCGCCACCATGCCCAGCTAACGTTTTGTATTTTTAGTAGAGACAGGGTTTCGCCATGTTGACCAGGATGGTCTCGATCTCTTGACCTTGTGATCCACCTGCCTCGGCCTCCCAAAGTGCTGGGATTACAGGCTTGAGCCACCGTGACCAGCTTGACTAAATTCTTACACGTTTTAGTTTTTTGTTGGGACCCTGATACATAGAGCTGTAAGCTTGGAAGGTAACAAGATTGTTGTATGTAATAAGGAAAGTGGAACCCCACTTCTCTCATCTGGTAGATAGTCCATGTTCTCTTGGCATCTTGGTTGATGTACTTGATAGTCTGAAAGAACATGGAGTTTCCATGAAACAGATTGGAAAGACCCTTCATCCATGACATAAAAGGGATGGACTAGGGGTTGTCTTCACTCATAGCTGATAATGGATCTGAATGTCCATACACAAATGCATGTCCTTAGCTGGGAGGAATCGCTATACTGCTTCCCACAATGGTGAACTAATTTACACTCCAGTGTATGTGTTCCCTTTTCCTATCTACCTTAATCTGTTTTTTGACCTTAGCTGCTCTGACTAGCATGAGATAGTATTCTGTTATAGTTTTGACTTGGAGTTGTCTAATAAGTGACACAGTTCTTTGACCACATGTATGACTTTAGAGAAGTGTGTTCATGTCCATCTAATGTTTTTTTCTTGTATCTTAGGTTTTCAGTATTGTCAGATGGCTTGACATACTTTCTCTGGTTATATAGGTTGTCTGACTCAATTTTTGTTGCTGTGCAAAGGCTCTTAAGTTTAATTAGACCCCACTTGTTAATCTTTGTTGCAGTTGCTTTTGGTGTGTTTGTCATAGAATCTTTGCCTGTTCTTTTGTGTGCGGGATGGTATTGCCTGAATTGTCTAGGGTTTTTAGTTTTGGGTTTTAAGTCCCTACCCACCTTGTTTACTTCGGTGTAATACATAGGCTGTGAGGGAAAGGGGTCAAGGAATATAAATCATTCTACCACAAAGACATAATCACGCAAATGTTCACAGCACTAGTCACAAAGACATGGAATAAACCTGAGATGATCGATGACAGATCGGATATAGAAAATGTGTGTGTATACACTATGAAACACTGGACACCCATAAAGAATGGTCCTGCCTTTTTTCAGGAACATGGGTGGTGAAGGTCATTATCCATAGCAAACTAATACGGGAACAGACAACCCAACACTGCACGTTCACTTACAAATGATGAGCGCTAAATAACACAAAGGAGGGAATAAGACTGGGGCCTCCCTGAGGATGGAGGGTGCGAGAAGGGAGAACAGGAAAAACTAAACACTAGGCTTAGTACCTGTGTGAAATACTTACAACAAACCCCTGACAAACCTACGTAACTTTAATCTTGTGTACCTCAAGTCTAAAGTTAAAATGTATGCCTATAGTTAAAGCTAAACTTTGAAGCTGCAATCCAAAGGTAACGACTTGTAGAAAGCATACTGTAAGTCAGCTGGTAATGACACTTGTGGTCAAGCTTCAGCTCCCCAGTTGCCTAACCTGGGTATCTAGTTCAGAATCAAGTGTGCTTAATGCTACCAGGAGACTACAGGGCCGAGCCAAGTACAGGGTTAATAGTCAAGATTCTGAGCTTCACACGAATGACAGAACAAGATATGTAGACTGCCAGCTCCCATAGGTTTATTAACTTTGTCCTAGGGTTTCTTACCTCTGGTTTTTAAAATCATTTCATTAGTCTGATAACCTGGATAAGCTAGTAGTCACTGTCTCAGTATGTTGTCTATTTCTCCACCAACCACATGACCAAATAGAATGCTTGAGTCCTTACCCATGGTGAGGACACCCTCTTGCCACTTTTAGGATCTTGATTGAGGTGGCACTGCAGCAGCATATCATACCCAGGTGACTATCTTGAACTACAGTCCTTCCAGCTGACAGAAGAAAATACAAGGTATTAGGTGGGAAAGAGAATTACTGTAGAAAATGTGGGGCTCTGGGGCTGTTGAACTTCCATTGTAGAATGAATTCCTGAGGGTTCCCAGGCTTCGGTCTGAAACACTATACAGAAAGTCGTAGCTCTAGTTACATGGTCACATAATACCTTACTGTGTTAGCCCTAGTGAACAATAGTGGTATCTATTATACTTGCCTAAAATATAAATGCTCACAATAGAGATGTGTGTGCAGTTGGTGACTGGCAACAAATGCACAAAATACCGGTGTCAAGTACACTAGCATTATTGAACTCTTCAGAAAAGTTTTGTAACCTAATCTAGGCTGGCTGACATAGCTATCTAAACTTGAATGGCATTAACCTAATGGTGCTGATGACGTGGGGGATGAATTATCCTCAGGTCTGAGACTTGCTCAGGAAAACCTTGGGTTACTGATGGATATTCAGATGGATTCTGTTGCCAAGCCAAGATTCCAAGTTTCCCATCCACCGCTGAGGCTCCTTGTCAGTTCTAGCATCTGCTCCCTTTGGGTTTTAACCACACTTTGACTATACTACCTCTTTGTGTACCCCTCACTTAAGACATGCCTACATATTGGTATACAGGCTGTTTCTAAGTTGTGGCTATTCATCTTACCCGGCAGCTAAGGCCTTGAATCTCTGGACCAGAGTCCTGAGCAAGTTCTTTCCTTGGGTTTCTCAAATGAATACTCTGAACAGGCTGTCTAGGTTTATACTCGGTTCTTGAGGGTTATTTTGTGTGGAGTAGGCCCTGAGGGAATTAAGACAATTAGATTTTAACATTCAAGTGCAGGATAAGCGTGCCTGGGGAAAGGCTTGGGTGTTGCCTACTTAAAATCCTTTGCTTGCTTCTATTTCCAGAATGTATTTTGATTTCTAGACTTGGATTTTTAAGCCTGAATTGAAGAATGGGGTGAGAGGTAAAGGAAGTGACACCATGAGCTTGCCATAAAAACAGGTATCCTGGGAACAGGGTACTTTCACTAAGTCTCAAACTGACAATCGTCCCCTAAATGGCAGCTATACCTAAGGCATGTCGTGTGAAAGAACATCACTTGCTTGACTGTAGCTGTACAGATAAGCAATCACAAATGAACAAACATTGACACCACCAGCTAAGATTCTGCCTTGGCATCTACTGCCAAACAGATGATTTGGACTGACTCCAGATATCGAGGAGTTTCTTCAGGATATCAGGATGTTTCTCCCCAGAAACCGACTTATACCTGGGCTGGTATTTGGTTTTCAGTGGACGGGGGGAGTCTGTTTTTCACACAGGTGGGATAGTGTCTGGGTGCCTCTACAGGTAGCCATGATCTGGGCTGAGATAGACCTAAGGCAAGACAAGGAATTGCTTAGCAAGCAAAGCTAAACAAAGAAGTCCACAGAACAAAGTAAAAGCCCATAAGCTTAGGGAAAACCTCTGGAAAGGCCAGGAGACAAATTCGTGAAAGAAACAAGGGTTTGAAAAATGGAAAAAGTATAAAGGAGTAGAATATCCAGTTGATCAAACAATTTTAAGTTTGATGGGTCGGCAGGCTTGTAGTTGGGCTTGGCTTAGCCAGATTAAGGATGAGAAATTGAGGTGTTATAAATGGGAACTTCAGTATGCCATTCAGTGGGAATGTCACAGGGAAATGTGAGTGTTCCGGGCACTTTGGGCTCAAGATCTGCATAGCAGCAACTTTCCCAACGAAGACATTAAAGTGGTGGTGAGATGACAGGATATGGGCTGGCACTGACAGCTTTTGCTATGGCGTTCAAGGTAGGTGACAGTCACATAAACCTTTGCTGGTCTGAATACTGAAGGCCACTCCTACCACTGGGAACCCTATATACAGCATGTAGTCGGTTTGAGCTTGTGTAGGCACATGAAGTAAGGGGTAGATCAAAGATGTTTGTACTTAGTTGAGGCCAGCCGTGAGTCTGAGGAATGGGAAATGATCATAAGGTATGTCATCCAGCCTTCAGGATGGGTGTTTGACCATGGTTGCAAACATAAAAGCCAGCTCACTATTGCTTTTATTCACATGAGCACATGGAATGGTCAGTTACTGTCAAACTATTCTAAGTGGAACTGCAATGTTGGGAACTACGGTAATAAAAGCTGATTTGTGTTGGCCAAACTGGAATGTACTGCAGTAAAGGGATGGTCTACTCTGGTAGAATTATGCTTGGCATTACATGGGATGGAGGAGTAAAGGGCTTCATACTCATTTGTTTCTTTCATCTAAGATGAATGGTAAGGGGCTCTTAGCACTTGAAACAGACTCAAAAGCATTAGTCTTACCACCTGAGCTGTGTCTTAGGACTTTATGCCTAGAAGAGAATGAATATATTCAACTCATATGTCCTGAACGAGTTGTAATGGTTTCCATTATAAATTCGAGATACCATGGAAATAGGTCTTATTCTGAGGGGTAAGATGAGCTTAAAGCAGAAGTCATCTTCTAATCTCTCAGAAAATCTGGAGTTGGTCTAGAAGTATTCCAAGGTTCTCTGCCTGAATTCTGTGCTTTACTGTCTGCATAGACTAACAAAAATCCCCATCTTGCAGGGAGAATCTGGCTTCTGGCACCTGTATACCCTATGAAGAGTTCTCATGACTAGCCTAATATTCGGCCCCCTGCTCCTATGGGGAGTTGTCAAATTTCCCGTAAGACTAGTCAAATGGGGGATCTGAGGCAATGAATATTGTGTGAATGTTTCATTAGTCTAGTGTTTAGAAGCTCCTGTTACTTCCAAAGCTGAACGCTGTTACTAAGAAGTCGGGTGATGTCAAGGTGACCTGAAACCCAAAAGAATATTGCTGTATCAATTCTGGCAGAGCCACGCTATATGCAGGGATAGCCTGACCCAAGCTGGGCAGGTGCTGGTGGGGCCCAGGGGGTTCTAGTTGAAGAGGGCTTGGGTAAAAACTTTGGTCTTAAGCAAGGCTGAGATCTAAGGGCAAAGCCAGTGTTGGCTATGAGATTGAGGATAGAAAACGAGTTCAGATCTTGTGCTGGCAGTAGCAGAGACGAAAAACCCGAAAGTAGTAAAAATCCCATCCAGCCTAATGGCCGCACTGGCTAAAAGATGGACAAAAGGCTCACAAGCAAAAGCGATGTCTATATTGTGGAGACAAGAATGCATCTTTTTAAGGTGTGAATTTGTGTATCTACTACGTTGAGCCTAGTGAATCATTCTTTTCAAGCCTCCTGAAGCTTAAATTTAAGTCTCTTAAGGAAGTTTAGTAGGAATTTGCACTTTCATACCCTAAACGTAGTCTAGAATCCACGAAGATACACTTCTAAAAATTACACCATTCTGTCACAGCTTAATGCATGTGGTCGTATTTTGCTTTGCTCTTTTTTTTTAACCCCTTTTAGTGCTTACCAGGTATGTTTCTGGCTAATCCCGTTACTTCTAACCCTTTGTCAATATTAAGCGCGTGTGTCTTTAAAAAATTGGATGAAATAAAATTCCGCTGAAACCTTTCAATAGAAAACATCTACTTAGGTACCTGGGTGATTGGACTTGCATGTCTTACATGATTACATTCCTTTCTCATGCTATCTGGGACGCTTGCACCTCTAACGTGCCACTTGAGATCCTCTTCCTCACTACTCTGTCCGTGTGCAGCTGCTGGTGTCACCCAACAGCACTTAAACTCAGCTTCACAATGGCTGCCTCCCAGTTCCTGCCCCAGGATTTGCCTCCAATTTGGAGGCATGGGATGATCCTGTGAATCCTCTGGGCTTTCACTTCCCCCTGGAAGTCTGCAGGGGGAATTAGCACCTTGGGGGACAAACCTTGATGGATGGGAGTTGGGAGCCAAAGTATAATGTATCCCTTTATCTTAGATGTTTCCTAAGGCTATAGCTTTTGGGGTGACTCTAGAGTGGCCAGCTCCATAATGCAGATTTAAACTGGCCTTTCCTCTCTCCTTACTCTTCATGTTCCTTAGGAGCATGTCCTTGGACTGGAACACCAAGCTTTTGCTGGTTTCTATGAAACAGCCTGAGACACAGTGACTAGATCCGTTTTCTCCCCAGTCTCCTCTCCCTGTTACTTTGAAGCTTTCATTTTCTAACTTTACTTTGGTTAGGGTTACCTTGCCACTTCCCATGGTTGTATCCAATCTTGTACCTACTTTAACAGCCACCAGGTAGCTCTTCAGGTATCAATATCAATTCCAAAACATGGGGTGGAGAGTGAAGGGATGAAGCATTCTTAGGGGGGGATAGTCGTGGGATAGGAGGTGGGTGTCTCAATCACAGGACCACATGCCACTTAACAGACTAAACTATCTTAATGGAGCCAGTATGGCCACGGTGAACTTCGTAGTGAGGTCAAAATTCTCAGCTGAATCTCAGGTACTTGGAAGATTGAGGCAGAGTCGTTTGAACCCAGGAGGTGGGGGTTGCAGTGAGCCAAGACTGCACCACTGCACTCCAGCCTGTGTGACAGCAAACTAGGTGAAAAAACTTGACTTGGGATTCATTAGCTGGATGATCTAGGGAAGCCAAACTTCATATAAGGGCATCAGAAGGGGGCTTTGCTCTTCTTGACCTCATCTGGGCATAGCCAGCCTGGCTGGTTCTCCCGGAGTCCAGTTTTAGCCAAATGTAACCTGTTGACTGAGGAAATCTTGCTCGGTTTCTATGAAAGAGGGCTTGGGGGTGATGAAAACCACCATGCAGCTGATGGGGCAGCCAGACTTGTCGGGTTTCCCAGGAAGCAGGAGCCTGAGGCGGCACTTGGTAGCCGAGTAGATCCTTCTTCCTTCACCCCCATCAGTCTCTGCAGGGCCAGGCACCAGTCTTGAGCCACAGTCATGTTGAGGTTCTGGTAGATGCCTTGCAGCATGCTGATAAGGGTGATCTGCTCCACCATGGCCAGGTCCTTCTGCAGGTCCTGAAGCTCCTGGAAGAGGCATGGGGGGCGGAGGTACACTTTATTGTGGGCCTGCCCTGAGGCGGGGGCCTTCTTAGGGCCTGTATGCTGGATGAGTATGTTGTCCTTGTCAGGCATGCCACCATCCTGGCTCACCTCCACCACCTGCACCTGGGGCAGTGCCGTGTTCCACTTCACCACATACTTGGGCCCCAGGGGCACCAGGCTGCTGATCTCCAGCTGGGCTGTCATTAGCAGATACACAATGTTCAAGGGAACTGCATACAGCCCCTTCAGTCCATGGACTGACTAATAACTTGTGAAACGTGGGTGAGGGATTGTATCGGGCACATTCTACCAGAGAATCGGAAGCTGCAGGAAGGATATAAATATCCATAGGCCAGTTCCTTGTAGTTTTAGTACATGTGTCCTATGATTGTGGAGGCTGATGCAAGTCCAGAAATCATAAATCTACCAGTCAAGATTACAGGTAACCTGGATCTAAGACATGGGGCTGGGCTCTCAATCTTAGACAAAAAAGGAGGGTCATGAGCAGAAGTGAGTTTGGAACTGATCAAATAAGACTCCTAGATAATCAAGGGACCAAGTCAAAGTCATGACTATAGGCTTTAATTTTATCTCAATATACCTTCACATATAGCTAGACTATACTTGGAAGTACTTGACTAGACTGCAAACATAGCCAAGCTGACCTCAAAAGCTATAAGGATTGTGACTGACTGGTGCAGTTAGATGACTTTCTCACCTGTCCTTGGTCTGATTATACCAAACTGTCTATACCTGCCCATCTACTTCAACCCTAGGCATGTCATGGTTGAACAGCTATCGCTGGCTTCCTGCGATGGTTGCCATGCCTTAGTTAAGTGCAGCCCCTTGACTCCTGTTCTAGACTCCTATCCCCACTGACACCAGGGAATGCCATTCCATGGAAACATCTCCTATTGGCTCTGGCCCATGTAGGACGGCCACAACTAGGCTTCTTGGAGAAGCCAGTGATGCTCACTAGTGCCTTTTGCTGGCTTAGTCAAAGGAGGGATGCTCCAGAGAAATAGGGTCAGGTGGTAGGTTTTCTGATCTCATTGTTGATGCTACCATAATCACTTTTGAGTCTAATTCCTTGATCAATACTGATAATCCTCACTTACCACAGGCCACTACTGGGTGCAAGCATCAAGGAGGCCTCTCAGCAGTATCAGTTCTAGGAACCCTTCCTGAGCTACGCAAAGGTACTCATGATTGACCTTTTTGTATAGCTTCTGTCTTTCTTGAAGCATTTTAGTTCCTGCTTATGTTCTACAGTTCTTGTGGGAAATCTCCATTCACTGCAGACCGTTACATTCTATGCTATGACCTGACCCTGTTGACTAAAACTTCTACCTGACTTTAATCCTGGGTGCTCAGGTAGTACAAAGTAACACATCCTGGTTAGCCTCCTGGGCTACCCACTGGCTGTCTTCTGGACATGCAATGGAGGCCTGGTTTTAAGATTACTGTTAAAGGCCGGGTGTGGTGGCTCAAGCCTGTAATCCCAGCACTGTGGGAGGCCGAGGTGGGTGGATCACGAGGTCAGGAGATCGAGACCATCCTGGTCAACATGGTGAAACCCCGTCTCTACTAAAAACACAAAAAAATTAGCTGGACATGGTGGCGCGTGCCTGTAATCCCAGCTACTCAGGAGGCTGGGGCAGGAGAATTGCCTGAACCCGGGAGGCGGAGGTTGCGGTGAGCCGAGATCGCGCCATTGCACTCCAGCCTGGGTAACAAGAGCGAAACTCCGTCTCCAAAAAAAAAAAAAAAACTAGAATCAAGCCTGCAGGGACATGAATTTCTTGAATCACTGAGCTTTCACAGAACAACTTCAACATGGTCCGTGAAAGTTCCCTGGAGCTTTGTACCAGCATCTATCTCGGCAGTTTAGTTGCTATTCCCGACAGCAAGTTTGGTTTAGAAACTTTACCTCTATAAATTTTAACTAACTTGATGTAATAACTGTACAAAACAATGTACAGTTACTGACTTTTATACTGTTCATCTTCTGTCATAAACCATTGAAGGTCAATTCCTAGGTCTGTCTTAAGCAAAGGCATGGGGAGGGAAAGTACCATGGTAAACTTTCTCTACTGGAGCAGAGAACCAACCAAACTTGAAACTGGAGTAGCCATAGTTCAACTGTAGAATAGGGCAAAGAAGTCTTCAAAACAAGGTACAGTCTCAACTTTAGCAGGGGCAAATGCAGGGGAGTGTTCTCACAATGGGATATCCTGGAACAACATACTGAATGGGGCCATCAGAACATAAGTGGCCCACCGTGGGATCACTGCTCACTGAAATAGTAAGTGCACACTGATTGCTTTGGATTGGTGAAGATCCTTGGGGCCCCCTTGAATACATCGGCCTAGGCACTTGTGAGCATTAAGGTTATAGGGATGACTGAAGCCAAGAAGTGGTCTTACCTCATGGAGTAGCTCTTGGAAGAACTTAAGGGAAAGAGGTTGCCACCTCCTTGATGAGGTGTTCCAAAAGTGATTCTAGTCGGCTGGAATACCACTGTACACTATCCTATGAGTGTGGCATTAATTTTAGAATCCAAATACTTTGGATTTGATAAAACAGGATTTTTAACTCAGTTAAGTTTTATCCCACCAAATATTCCAAATAGGACTAGGTTAAAACACAATTTTATGAATCCAAGATGAATTCATGATACAGGAAACAATTTTAAGTGACGGAACTCAGGACAGTTACGTGACACAGAGCAAACTGATGATCTGACTGCATCCCTACTGGCTCTGAAGCCTTGGGAGCCAGCTGTCTCAGACTTAGCTTGGAGGATAGAACTTGAAAATACATCTTTGACTTTATGATGTTTGTAAACATAAGCTTTTCCATCAGAAAAGCAAGCAAGATGACCACCTGTATTTTCATGTTGGTCTACTTGTGCAGCTTGGAAGGCAAAGACTATTGAAATTCCTGGCAACATAGTTTAAGCAAAATAGAGATGAACCACTTAGGCTCAGTGAAAGATGTACAAAGGTCAACACAATTCAATTGGCCATCTTCAACTTCAGTAGTATAAATTACCAAACTCCTTTTTAGACGTTATAGTACCTAGTAGTCACTTCACCCCTCTTAATCTCTCCTAAATGGAGGTGGTGGGGTTGGAAAAACAGGCAAAACTCTAAAGCATGTTCTGTGGTAAGTTAGCCCTACTGAGACATACTAGGAATGATAGCTTTGTAATTCTCTTGCTCTCAGCTGCTTATGCTAGCTTCTTCAATCTGTAATTTCACTGTAGCAGTATGTTTTTTGTGATGGAGCCTCTCTATTGCCCAGGCTGGAGCACAGTAGCATGATAACTCCCTGCAGACTTAAATTCCTGGGCTGCAATAATCCTCCCACCTCGGTCTCGCAAGTAGCTGGAACTACACGTGCATACCACCACACCTAGCTTCCCTGTAACAATCTTTCAACGACATGCTTTATAGCAGTGTGAGAACAGACTGATAAAGTATGTGGAACTGGGTAATTTATAGAAGTTTGACTTCTGTAGGCTGTTCTGTTAGAAATATAGTGGCTTCTGCTTTTGGGGATGCCTCAGGAAGCTTTCATTTATCACAGAAGGTAAAGTTGGAGCAGACCTTACATGGTTAGAGCAGGAATGAGAGAGATGGACAAGGTGTGCTGTACACATTTAGAGGACCAGATCTTATGAGAACTCATTATCAAAAGGATGGTACAAGGAGGATAGTGCTAAACTATTCATAACAAACTTCCCCCGTGATACAATCACTTTTCTGCTAGGTTCTGCCTTCAACATGAGGGATTATAGTGGGACATAAGACGTGGAAAAAGACAGATGTAAACTGTATGCTGCCCCTGGCTCTTCCAAAATCTCATGTGCTTACATGACAAAGTGCAATCATGCCTTCTCAAAAGTCCCCAAGAGTCTTAACTCATTCCAATATTAGCTCAAAAGTCTGTAGTCCAAAGTCTCATCTGAGACAAGGCAAGTCCCTTCCACCTATGAGCCTGTAAAGTCAAGAACAAATCAGTTATGCTCAAGATACAATGGGGTTATAGGTATTAGGTAAATAATCCTGTTCTAAAAGGGAGAAACCAACCAAAAGAATGGGGCTATGGGCCCCACGCAAATCCAAAACCCAGCAAGGCAGCTGTCAAATCTGAAAGCTCAAATCTTTGACTCCTTGTCCCACGTCCAAGGCACACTGGTGTGAGGAATGGGATCCCGAAGTCTTAGGCAGCTCCACCCCTCTGGCTTCACAGGGTTCAGTGTCTACAGCTGCTCTCATGAGATGGTGCTGAGTATTTGACTTTTTGAGGCTCGGGGTGCAAGCTTTTCATGTGGATCTACCAGTCTGGGATCTTGAGGACGATGGCCCTCTTCACAACTCTATTAGGCAGTACCCTAGTTGGGGACTTTGGGTGGGAGGCTCCAACCCCACATTTCCTGTCCACAGTGCCCTAGTAGATACTTTTCATGAGGGCACTGTTCCTGCAGCAGGCTTCTGCCTGGACATCCAGGCATTTCCATACATCCTTTGAAATCTAGGTGGAGGTTTCCAAGTGTTAGCTCTTAGTCGCTTAACAGTACTTGGAAGCCACCAATGTTAAAAGGGTTAAGGCTATACCCTGTGAATTGGTGGTACAAACTGTACCTGGGACCCTTTGAACCATGGCTGGAGCAGCTGGGATGCAGGAAGCAGTGTCTGAGGACTCTGCAGGTGGGCGGTGCTCTGAATCTGGCCTAGAAGACCAGTATTTCTAGGCCTCTGGGCCTATGATGGGAGGGGCTGTTGGTTTTCAGAGGCAGCTGACAGTGTAGCCTGCCCTGGCCTAAGCTCTGTGTCTGTCAAATCTTCAGTATGTATTTCAAAGTCTAGTAGTTGAGGGTCACTAACTCACATATGGAGTTTAAGATGAAATCTCTCACACTCATGAGGAGGATTTCACTCCAAGTTCTCAGTGGAGTCTGAGACCTCACCTTCCCAAGTTGGATGGGGAGTATGCTCCAAGTTTTTACTACAACAAAATGATTCATCATTTTCTTAAACTGTTGGGCATCACTTCAAAGCCACATAAAAGCCCATTCTTAAACCAGAGGCAGGGATATATGTTGAAAAAAGTACTGAAAAATTTAGGTTTGCAACAGCTGCTGTCGACAACACTATTAACAAAGGATACAAGTTTCCCTCCATTGCAAAGTACTCCTTGTCCCTCTAAGAATTTATGGAAATCCATTTGAAGACGCCAACAGATCCTGAAACCAGAAAAGGGCAGAGGAAGGCTCTAGGCTCAGTATAAAAAAGGTACCCTCTTATCTGAATCTAATACCAAACTTGAGGCACTTCCATCTTCCACTGAAGTTGTAAATGTTATGTTCATACCTTAAATATACAAACGTTATGGGTTAAAGAAAAACTGTCTCCCTACTGGATTTGTTACACATAAATTTTTTAATGTCTTCATGACTTAAGTCTTGGCCAATTATGCACTCATTTATATATAGCTTTAACATTGGCATTGTCGTAGCTAGTGAGAAGCTGAGTCACCTCAGTTTTCCAGAGCTGATATGCGTAGTCATAACAAATACTACTTAAATCGGATACAACTGCAGGAAACTGAAACCCAAACCACAAGGACCTATTTTCACAAAACAAGTATCAGTCTTTATCCCTATTTCCCCAATGGTCATGGGTTTGTTTCTTAGTTTGTTTCTATTGCTCTTAAAATCTACAAATGGCCTATTTATAGCATCTAAAATTTGAGACATTGGGCATACCCGCAGAAACAACTATTGAGTCGGTGTTATGTGAGAGAAACTGCTCACTTTTTTGGTCGAGGCTTACAGCAGTCTTGAACCAGCATTCACATCTCTTCCAGTTAATGCATTTTCCCAAATGGCACTTTGTAGTCACAATTTGAGACTAGATCAAAATGGAGTCTTTGTAAAAGCTTTAATTTGACTTCATCTCTCCTGAGGGATGATTTTTGAGGGAAAACTAATACCAGGCATATGCCACATGTTAATTTAATCCAGGCTGCATGCAGCATGACACATGGCTAACTGGGCAATTCGTCACTACTGTAATAGGGTCAAATGAAAAACCCCTCTCTCTTCTCTGCTGTCCCCCAAGTTCCTGGGACTATTAAGATGTGGGCATTCAGAAAACATCAGAATGATGGAAGCTGTTTAGAAGTTTGCAAGGGAAACTATTGAAGTTAAAAGGGGAAGAAATACTGGCAAGAATGTTTGAAGTAGAACAATTTCAGGAGCTTCCTCTTGAAGAAAGATGAAAGGGTATCTGTGGGGAGAATAGTTAAGGTCTCTTACTGAGCAAAAGACTTAGTTACTCCTGGAGATCTTAGAGTTAAAGCATAGTACATAAGATGGATTGCCTGTTGGATAACAAGTCAACATACCAATGCACCAAGGTTGAAGCCAAGAAAGCTTAATGGTAGAGCCACTAAATGAGGTGGTTGGAAACCTCAAATCTACCTCAAGAGGTTTGGGGAATAACGTTAAGGGATCTACAAGGATGGTTGGATGGATGTTGGTCTGAGGTGTGAGGAATTGCTGTGATTAGCCTTAGAAGTAAAAGGTAGTCAGGGGGCAAAAAGGTGAAAAAGCATTTTTAGGCTGAGTCAGTTCCTTGGTTGGATTTTCAGATTGATTGGCACCAGACATCCTGCTGGAATTCGAAGGTCCGAAAAATAAGCAGTGTTTGAGCCTAAAGTCTTAGGATCTCTGCTGAGACTAGCTTATCTGTGGGAACAATGAAGGAAGCAGGTGGTCGGCATACTCCGTGACTCTGGATAGGCAACTGCAAAGAGTCCAAATAGGACCAGTGTGCCTGGGTACCTCCTAATTCTGCCTGAAGCCGGGCTTGTTAGTGTTAACTCTGAGGGTGGTCTCAGTATCCCCTCGACCTACTTATGAATCCTGAGGCAGAAATCAGTAAGGAATGAGGGTATGACTGTCAGCTTCCTGCTGATGGGGGTACAGATGGGAATACCATGATCAGCATGAGAGGAATTGAAGTTGTTTTGTAGTAGCCTTAGAGGTACTCTGGCATGCCAGGTCTGGGGCTCCTGCCCTGCATAATGAAAACATTAGTCATCTAATCTATAGTTTCAGCACAAGACTTAGTGCAATACTGAATTATGAGGTAAATTATGAGCCTTATTAGAGAAAAGGAAAGTTGTAATTTCAGGAGCTCTTGTGAAACTGATCAGAAGACCTGGGACATTTGTGAGAAGCCCAGAAAATCATTTGGGTAATTGTGGGGCTTCTGGAGAGTTGCTGTAGGCAGATGGCCTGTTGTCTAATCTTGTCCATGTGGGGTTTGACTTCAGCTGAGGCATTGTATGTACAGTTATATTAGCTATTGCAGACTGCATGCTATCCTGCCAAGACAGGAACAATCTTGCCTAATATAACCCAAGCCAATAGATTAAGTTCTTTGGGTGGCTACTGCAGATGTAGCTTCATCGGCAAGAATTCCTAAGGGAGAGGTTACTCATCACATGTTCATGGAACACTACTCCATACCACAGTAACAGTCTACCCAAAGAAGTACTCGGCTCCATCTTTGCACCCAGGCAAGTTCTGGCTTATGTATCTATAAAACAAGTGTGAGGAACCTTTTAGTTCTAACAAATTTCAGAGCTAGTCTGGTGCTTTGCCTCAGCAGATCTAACTATATAAAGAAAACTGGCCGGATAGGCAAGTTCCTCATACATACTAGCTATCAACATTTGTAAGCCACGGAGAAGGGGGTTCCCTAGAACTCTAACAAACAATAGGCATACTGTGGAAGCACTCAGGATCCTGGACAAGTTGTATAGGTTAAGCCTGGAGTCTTAAGCGGGGTTTTGGGGATTGGACTAAATCAAGGTTCTATAGCTAGTAAGTTGATTACCAAGCACTCCTTGATATGAGCTAATGAATTTGCCAAGACCCCAAGGTAAGAGTTCAGAGGTATGACTGAGTGGGACTTGAGGGAATGATAGAGATAAAAGAATACAGGCCACTAATATTCCTGTGAAGGTGACAGTCAACTAAACAGTGGGGAGAAAAGTATAAGCATTTCCTTGGCAAAATTGATCAAGGTAGTTCCAAGAACAGGTGCATAATGGTAGCCTCCTTTCATAGAGGATTTAAGTGGGCAGGAAAACAGCTGGGTAGTGATATCAACAGGCTTAGAACAGCTAATAACTTCAGGGTAAAGAGAATCAACTCTTCAATAAAGGAGTTTTAGAAGAAATTGAAGACAAAATCTTGGGTGGCTGTCTTTACTAGCTAGGTCACTTGGTGGGGGTCTCATCACTTTGACAAAGTTGGGAATGGCCATGAAATGACTGGCATGACTAAAGCATTATGGTTGCATCTCGTCCCAATCTGGAATACAGAGCACATCTCTATAGTTGGAGCCTGGAGGGGAAGGGAAGCAGTGAGGACAGAGCAATACATGTCTGACCACGTCGTCGCAAACTCTGCCCAGAGCCAGGAAAAGTGGCTGAAGCTCAGAATCCTTAGGACTCTTCTGTACCTCTCTGGAACTGAAGTGTGGGAATGGAGAGGCCTACCTGGGTGGAGCACACTACTATTGCCATCATCAGGACTATGACACTTTCATCCCTAACAGTTAGGTCAAGGACCTCTAATGTTAGATGCCTACACCCGCCCCAAATTTCCAACATCAAAACCTTATTGGCAGAGCCCAGAAAATTTGCATTTTTAACAAGCTCCCACATGGCTAGGTGACCAAGCGCAGCACTCAGCCTGGATTCTTCACATGACAAGGGCAGAAAGAGGATCCAGCATGATGGATCCTGGGCTCCATAAAATTCTGGGCTCTTCAGGAAAGCAGCTGGCAAGCTGAGGACCCCAGGCACCTCGTGGACATGCAATTCTTAGGTCACTACACTTTGTCCCTGCCGCACACCCCACGCTGGAATGAGTGGGGACAGAAGTAGGGTGCTGTCATCAGACCTGAACTCCACATCTAGCCCTGAATGTAGCGCTCTGAATTCTGGCCGTAATTGCAGATTTTTGAATTTCCATTTCTTACTAGTAAAATGGATCATAATACCTTTTCCCAAGACTCTTGTGAGGATTGAGACAATGCATAGCAAGCCCTTACTACGGTGCCTGGTACAAAGAAAGCACCAATGGATGTTACTTGATACTAAATTTAGCAACAGAATGTGACCTCCCAGAGGGTAGGCAGCAAGCCAGACCTGGTCCATAGAGAGCACTGTTGGTGTTTGTGGAACTGAAGAAGAAAGCTGTTTATCTGTTGGCACTAAAACAGTTTCATGAGTTTGTCCTACAGCTAGTGTGCCTCAGATCCAGGCTAGAGAGCATGTCCCTGGGCCGGGTGCTACACACCAGTGATGGGTGGAGCTGGGCTCTGCAGCCCCTCTGCCTTGCTGCCCTTGGAAGCATTCTGAATGCAGTGCCATGGGTTCCAAAGTGCTGAGATGAACCTCTTGTACTCCCTGTGGAAGTTCTGGTTCAGGAGCCCATAGATGATGGCATTCAGATAGCTGTTGAAATAAGCCAGTAAGTAGCTAGTGACAAATAGCCCCTCAGGGATCTGGGGAGCCATTTCTTGAGGGTTGATGGCCACAGCGAGGCCGATGCAGTCAAGTGGGGCCCTGCAGAAGGCAAAGATCACAAACACCACAAACATAGTTAGAAAGTTCCGCAAGTCACTGGGTCTCGGGCACAGCCTGCTCTCTGGCTTGGCTTCCCTGTGTGCCTGGAGCACCAGCATCCAGATGCGCAGGTAGAAGGACACGACAGTGATGAGAAGGAAGTGGATGACCACCACTGCTGCAGTGTACCTGGTGCTGGCTGGCTGGATGAAGGTGCAGGAGTAGATGGGTGGGTCATACTCCAAGGACCCCACAAAGTTGCTGGGCAGCAAGGCCACCACAGTGAGGAGCCAGATGAGGCAGATGTGTACAGGGGTGTGCCAGCACCGGTAGATTCAGTGGCGGGCCACGCTGTGGCAGATGTAGCAGTAGCGGTTAATGGCGATGGCCGTGGTGTTGAAGACAGAGCCGATGGCGCTGAGGCCCATCAAAGGTGCTGGCCTTGCGGTGCTCCTCCCCCACTGCCCAGCTGTCATAGAACATGGCCACGAGGATTAGCGGGTTAGGGGTACAAGGCCACCACCAGGTCAGCCAATACCAGACTCGGCAAGAACAAATTACCTGAAGCAGCAGACAGCAACAGTCAGCACGAGACCCCACAACTTCGATTCCATAGAACATCCAACCCATCATGGAGTTATTTTGGCAACGTGAGTGGAAACCAAGGCCACTCACTAGCTGTATGACTGAAGCAAGGTACTTAGGCTCTGAGCCCCATTTTTGTTTTGTGAACTGGGGGCAGTGATACCCACCTCTAAATATAGCTGTCAGTTAATGACGCAAAGTGCTGGTGGATTTAACAGGTGCTCACACATGCTGTTTCCGTGAGACACAGATGCTCAGGGGCTTGGCATCATTTCAGCCCCAACAAATCTATCGAAAAAGGAAAGTCTGAAGTTAGGAACATGGATTTCTAATCACTACAACCCCTCCCTCATTTCCTCACCTCCCTGCACATCTGCCAGTCTCCTTGTGCATTTTCTCCACATGGGCTAACAGACCACTTTCTAAGTGTCTTTAAGTGGGTTTTCTAAATGTGAATTGTGCTTTGCCACTGGACTAGAAGAAAGGTATTGAGTAGGAACCACCTGTTTCTGGTATTCCCCTTTGTGCCCTGTCTGGGGCCAGTACTTCCAGACTTGTGGCCATGTTGACACAGTTGGAGTAGTGGGACAGAGCCCCAGCCCTGTTGGGTGAGGAGGGGCTGTCGGAATTCCTAAGCTCACAGCCTCTGAGGGGCCTCCCTGCTTGCCTGCACAGTTACAGCCTTCCTGGACTGTCTAGGCGTTTGTCCTTTGAATGGAGCGTCTCCTTGGAATGGAGCTTATCCAGCGTCACCAAGCTGAGCCAACCAGAGTGCAGGAAACCATGCAGCCATCAATTAATATGCTTCAGGCATGTTCTAAGCTGGAGTCCTAGGGTGGAAGCAGGGCTTACTCTGAAGGAACACAATCTCTTTTCCTCAAGTGTTTGCATTGTAAAACTCAAACCCATGAGTAGAGCACCGAGAACCTAAAAGTTTAGGCAGTACAAAATTCAGTGTGAGCAGCTCCATCACTAATGCCAGTTGTTTCACTTCCTAAGTGTTAAACTTTCTGAATACCTACTGTATAGTCAGAACAGACCTGCCTTCCATCAGGGGCCCTGAGTGATGCAGTGTGCACTGGGCATGATGTTTCAAATCTTGGGATCTCTTGCCACATGGTGAAGCCTCCAGCCTTAGGGTGGCTAAATGCAGAGAGTGGTTGGGACAGATGTGCAAGAGGAAGTGGCAAGTCAGCAAAAAAGACATGGAAACTCCACTGCTGCCATGTGTCTGTCCCATTGCCAGAGAGGCTGGTGTGATGGCCTCGGGGTTCAGAGGGTCAGGCAGATGGAAAAATCCTCTAAAGCACACTATTGGACAGGCCAGGCTTATGGATGAATTCCAGGAGATACAGAAAAAGGGAGGCTGAGAAGCCACCCAGTTAGGAGTTCACCTGAGTCAGCCCTTCAAGTGAAGATGCCATACCTGGACTTACCCACAAAAGTAGGGAGAGAGGGTGGCCTACAGCCTTTCCACATTCCTCCTGTGTCAAGAGTCCCTGTGGCATGCTCCGTGTAGGGATAGGAACCTGAAAGACCCTCAGGCAGCCTTGATGAAGGGCCTGTTTTGGCTTCAGAGGAATGGGGTCAAACCCCACTGGGAACCCACACAAGTCTACTGGAGTCATGGGAGTTCTCAAGACTGAATGACAATACTGTGTCCACAGCTAGGTAGGGAACCAGGGAGACAGGACATAAGCAGATAAAAGGATTGTCTGGACAATTGGAGTGCCTGTAACATAGTGAGCTTCCCTGTCTCAGGATCGTCTAGCAGGTTGGATGGCGAAGGAGAATCGTGACTGATTTGAACTGCTGGAAACGTACCTACTCTAATATTTACAGATTTATTTACTTCAGGAGTTAAAAATGGCCTCATATTCTTTCTAGTTGGTACAGCAAGGCAAAAAATGCAACAAGGACCTGATTGGGATGTGGAGGGTTTCCTCACTGTCCATTTAATTCTCAACCTGTTGGCGGTCTCCACTGCTGGATCTGCATCTCTGATTGACCTACACAAACCTTACTTGGTTCCAAGAACATGAGGGATTCCCTCTGTCAACTTGCTTGGCTTTAGCTGAATCGGGAGCCCTTGTCTGAGAATTACAAGTGTCCTTTTGAAATCTGGAGGGTTATGCTGAAGTCAGAAAAATCTGGGATAATCTGAGTCTTGACACTTTCTGGCCAAGTGAATTTGGGCGAGTTTCCGAGCTCCTTTTTGGTGACTGTTCGTTCATGGGCTCCCTTTTCTTTTGGAGCCCTGCCATCTCCTCAGCCCTGCACATTCACATGGTTGGTTCTGTGAAGAGAATTTCTCCCCAGCACAGGATGATGAGTCGCAGCAGGACCTGCTGGGCACCTGGCCCAGCAAACATACAAGCTCTTGGCACTTGAAAGCTGAGCAGAGAAAGTCAAGAGCTGCCTGGAAGCCGGTGCCAGCTCTGCCAGCTGTTTCTCTGGGAAGGCAGAGTCAAGTTCTGCTGTGTTAATGTGGCTTATCCCCTAATAATGCCCCAGAGGCTGGCAAACAGCTTGTAAATAGTGAGAAGAACACATTCAACTTCACGCGGAAAGTGATCCAATTACTCTTCCCTGTTACTCCGGTTGTTTCTAAAAGGCTGAAATAAACCACTTCGTGCTGTAGATTGATCTGCCCAGACATCTCACTGTCTCCAGGCTTTCATGGCACAGTTCCAAATAGGTGAATAAAATTCGTGTTTTGTCTTCCAATCTGTAAGGAGCCAGGTCTAATGTGGACGATAGTCAAGGGGAGATGCAGTTCTCCATCCATTTCTTCCCCAGACAGGTGAGAAATCACTCAGTATGCACATGGCACTGCAGTCACCCTGTGCATAATGAATATGTCACAAGTCCTGGCATGACTTATTTCCATCTGCTTCCAGCAGATAGGGTGTATTAATGGAGAGAGGCTTTGACAACATGGCTTTGTTCACTAACATGGAATCCCCTTCCAGGATTCATACACAAAGCGCATCCTTTCACAGACACGACCGTCATGGTCCCACCCTCTTCTCTTCCTCTCTTTCTGGAAAATTTATTACTTAATGGAGATCTGGTAATCTAGGGAAGGACCAGCCAGTGCTGAGCTATCTAGTATTCGTCAGGAGAATGCTGGAAGATTGAAGCTCCCTGTATCGCTTGCCCCTCTTCTGTTCTTGCCCTCAGTGTGCAGAAGAAAAATTTGGTTAGATGCAAATTCTCCTTAGTCATTGAGCTAAGAAGATAGAATCATCGAGTCATTTGTGTGGCAAATTTTGCCGAGTATATACTAGGTTCTGCATGTGTCTCTGCCAGATGTAAGGGGAGACATGCTGCCTCCCCTTACAAACTTCATGATCTCTTAGAGAAGACCATTAAATAAAAACAGGGTGCAAAAAGGGTTATTCTGGGGAAGTCAACAAACGATCTGTCTGTTCAAACAGGGCTAAACTTGCTCTGCCTTGAGGTCTTCCTCCACTCTTCAATCTGTTCAAATGTGCAACATGTTTGAGTACCTACCACATTTAAGTAGGACACACTGATGGATGAAAAACATGGCCCCTGCCACTGAGATGCCCATGGACCTGTGAGGGAAACAGCAGAGAAACAGTAGCTGTTCAATCTGGTGAGAGTTGGAAGGCCAGCACAAGGTGTTGGGAGCAGTGGGGAGTCTCAGTCAACTTGGGACTGGAGCTGTGGCAGGATATGAGGCTGGTCAGGCAGGACAATTCACCAAGGGGCCAGACAACTACCAAGGCTTCTGCAACAGGACTTCTCCCCTCCCAGAATGGCTGTTTACCTCAAAAGAGAGATGCATGGGAAACATGAGAAATAATCTCCAAATAGGATATATTCTTATGTTCTGGGGATGGGCATTTGAAATAATTGAACATATAATTTATTGACAACTTGATTTTTTCAAACCAGCACTAAAAGTATTTAGTGTAAGCTCATAATTAGATTCCCAAATCTCTTGAGAGCAGATGCTTGCAAGGTCACATATTGATGGAAATCTTAGAATGTGTGGATGAATCGTACAGAAGCTAAGTTGATTTCTGATTTAATTAAAAGACCAAACAATAGTGTACACAGATACATATGGGGTTATTTCAACCACTTAAAATACATTAAAGAACATAGTATCTTATTTTAAATGGATGCTTATTACAAAACATTCTTCAATAACCATCAAAAGATCATTTTGAAATTCTCATGGGAAATATTTTATTACACTCAAAAGCAACAAAACAATTGATAGGTCTTACAGTTGATGGTATTTTACATAAATGGACTCTTGTTTTTCCCAAGAATTCCTTCATGTTGATAGCATGATTTGTTTTATAAAGAAGCAGACACCCATTTTGTGGGAATTGCCTATAGCCATAACACAAAGACTGAGAAAGAAAAAGGAGAAAAACAAGAGAAGAAACATCAAAGGAATTAAGAGAAAGGGTGTAGAGTTGCTTGGTCATCTACAAAAGTGAGAAAGGGCAGAAAAGTGCTTATTGGAACTGGCAGGCAGGAAGTCAGCAGTGACATCAGCAGTAACTACTATTTCCTGATCTCCAATTTTGCCCTGGAGATTGTTCTATCGGTTGTGTCTTCAGGAGGAGACAGAGTGGTACTTGGGAAGAAATATCACTTTGATAGAGGACTGTGGAGGGCTCTTTTTCCCTTAAAGACTAGAATATGGCATGTAATAGGCACCTAGTAATGTTAGCTATTATTGTTGCATATTAGCTGTATTGACATATTAAAGAGGCTCATAATGTTTGACTGTGATCCCTGTGAGAGAAGGTGTGAGAAGTAGGGTATTGCTTCTAGATGGCAAACTCCTGAAGACCTGGGACTTCGCTTTCCAATTCTCTATCCTCGGCTTCTCCAGCAATAAGTATTGTAAATTGTAAGACCCAACAGGAGCTTTCAGTATTGAGTTTTTCAGTACATGATATCCAAATGCAAAATGTAGCTTTCTGGAGATAGACAGTCAAACATCAAAGTCGTTATACCCCTGGGATACTGAGAGTTACATGGAAGGAATTAGAGGATTATTAGCATTCGTGATTTTTTTCAACTAAAGATGTAATTATAGGATATAAAGTGCCCATTTTTGCTCAGTGAAGAGGCAGTAAGGTATTTACAGCTGAAATGCAAAGTTGGACAGCTCAAACACTGGGGAAGGAGTCCAAGGGAGGCCAGTTTGGTCTTGGGCTGTTAAGGGCACTCTAAACATTTCATGCTGAGCATGACAAGACATCTGTTGCCAAGTGGCGTGTCAATGAGTGGTTGGTGGTAGGATAGAAGCCTGGATGGAATGGGCTCCACTTGATCCTGTAACTCCTGGAGAGTAGGGACTGTGGGTCTATTAGGCATGTCCCTCTAGGCCTTCCAGAACCACACTGGTTATCAAGCATCATTTGCTGTCCCAGTCAACAAGTGGAAAGAGAGGCAAGGAACAGGGGCCACATTCCAGACTTTCCTTATCTAACTGGGGAAGCAAAGTACTCGCATAGGCAGAATATTCCCATCAGGAAGCTCCCAAGCAGCTACTGGTTTTGGATACGAGGTTGGTGTGAAGTCTCCACACCACTGGGGCCTTGGAGAAGGGGCAGCTTTGCCAGCATAGAGTGACCTTGGACAAAGACCTGTGTGTTCAAGTGAATTCTCCATGTTTGTGTAGGCAATCTGAATATCAAATACTTCATATATTTGTTTTACCAATCATCAGTGCACCCCAGAAATGGCAATTTTTGCACTCAGTAAACCTCCCAGACAGCCTTTCTAACCCAGTTGCAGCACAAAAATCCATTGTCAGACCACAGCTTCTAACTGTTGCTTGGAAAACTAAGGTGGCTGTGCCTATGGAGCCAGGAATAACGGGTGCTGCTGTGCCTACCTTTGACAATGGGGAGTACTTAGATGTTACAGTGAGGAGAGAGTTCTCTCAGCTCTCTTGGATGGGCTGCATATTACAGATAGTTGAAGGTGGCAACCTCGGGCCAGGCCAAGAAGGGGGCTTTATTAGTGCATTTTCACACAGCTGATAAAGACATAACCAAGACTGTGCAACTTGAAAGAGGCTTAATTGGACTTAAAGTTCCACATGGTTGAGGAAGCCTCCCAATCATGGTGGAAGGCAAGGAGGAGGAAGTCGTGTCTTAAGTGGGTGGCAGCAGTCAGAGAGCTTGTGCAGGATAACTCTTTTTAAAACCATCAGATAAATCAGACTTTCTCATACTGTTCCCACTATAGTGAGTAAGACTTGCCCCTGTGATTCAATTACCTGCGATCAGGTCCTCCTGGCAACATGCGGGAATTCAAGATGTGCTTTGGCTGTGTCCCCATCCAAATCTCATCAGGGCAAACTCCCCAAGAGGAATCACTAGAGGAATACTGTGGCATGACTGGAACCTGCTGAGCAAATTAAGCCGTACAGGAAAATCGGAACAGCCATGCCTTCATGCAGAAGGTGCCAATAGTAAGCCTTTGAGGGCAAAAGTGAGATGTACTTTGGGCTGTTAGCTCTCAAAGTAATTCAGTTTAATGAAAACCTGTATTACTTATGCAGTGCTGAGTACTGTAACTGAGGTCTATCCCAGTTCGTGAAGCAAAATCGATTCATTTTCTCCCAGCACTTGGTGTCTTGGCCATTTACGATTTGTTTCATCAGAGGTGTGTTCTGTTACTATGTACGTGGCTCTGTGGTTAGAAATTGAACAAGTGTCTGCTTTAACAGGTGCACAGTCCAGCGGGAAGAGACACAGAACAAGAGTACAGTGAGGGGAATGCTGTACTGGGGAGGGCACAGGTATCCTGGAAGTCCAGCAAGGGAGACACTATGCCCTTCACGGAATTAATAATCAACATGGACAACCCTGCAGAAGAGTTTGGGAAGGGGTTGAAGGAGGAGCAGCTATTGACTAGGCAGAAGAGGCTGAGAGCGTACGTCTAGGAGCATAGCCCCTTTGGGAAGTGGCAGCAGCTCACTTTGGCATTGGTGAGAGGAGGGAGTTGAGGCTATAAGTGAGGTTGGCTAGGCCAGCCACAAATGGCTGTGGGAGCTGTGCTCTGGAGTTGGACGCTGTTCTGGAGAATGGGAGGCAGTTACTCTTGGCAGTGGTAACAGCAGCTGGAGGAGGGAGCAGGAAAAGCTCCCAAGCACTGCGGATGGCATTTGCTCAAGAGATGAAGGCATGAAGTGGGACAATAAGAATAAGGAGGCAGAAAAGGGGGAAATTGAGAAATAGTGGAAGGCAAAAATCATTAGGAAGTGTGAAATGAGAGGAGGAGGAACAAAAGATGACTTTCAGGTGACAGGTATCCTGGAAATGAAGAGAAAAAAATCAAACTAGTCCGTTAGGCCAAGGGAGTGAAAGATCCCACAGAGGGAGTGAATCTGTCACATACAGCACAGAGAAACATTTCCAGAGAACAGAGTCCAGATGACTGAGGAAGGATGGGAAGCAATGGGGTAGAGCCAGTGGATGTCCACAACCACATTAAAATGTCTGGATGAGAAGGCGGAGAGAGAAGGAAGTTAGGGAGGGACATGAAGGTCAAAGTCTTTTGTTTTAAAACGGACTGTATGTCTTGTGTGTGCATGTATGTGTGTGTAAAATACAGAAAGGGAAACCTGACAGGAAGTTTCCCGGAGAAAGCTCAAAAATGCAAGAGATCAAAATGAGTGAGGTGTAGATCAATGGTCAGGGTAGCAGTGGTGAGCCCAGGAGGGAAAGTTCTCAACTATTCTGAGTCCAAAGTGTGGCTAGTCACCTGGAAGCACATCCTGGTGACAAGACTGAGGTGCCAACCCAGTGCCATGGGCTGTGGAAGACTGAGAATGTAGCAGAGTGAACAGACAGGGCCTTACCCTTTAAGTTGGGTCAGTGCCCTGACCCTACCTCCCACCTTGCTTCCACTCTTCTGTGTCCCTTTCTATAGTGCTACCTCCGAAATCAACCCACCACATGCAGCAACAGAAGCTACAGATAGGATATTCCTGAAAAAAAATGACAATCTAATCACTCACCCTGCCATCGGAGCACCACTGTTAGGGATGATACAGCTGTGCCCCACCGAGGTTTGTGATAGGCAAGTAAAGGATATTGCTGTCTCCTGGGAAACATGCTGTCACCTCAATATGGGCTACATATCTTGGTTATTGGAAATACATATGTACGTTCGTTGTCACAGAATTTTTAAAATACCAATGATGTAAGGAGCCAGACTTAAGTACAGCAAGGTCTGAATAAGCCTTTCCACACTCTTCAGTAAGACAAGGCCTGATGAAGAGTAGAATGGGTGCTAACTAGCCAAAGAGCTGTAAGTTTTAAGCACCTTTTGAAACCTCACTCTGCTGAGATCTTTCAGTTCAAGTCAGTACTACAATTGTATGTGACCATCATCAATAACGCCAGTGGTCACATAAGAAATGGTTAAATTGCAAGACCGCAGCAGTGGCAGGAATTGATGTCAATTAGATACACTGTTAATTTTTTTTTCCCTGGTGCTGTGCTGTAGTGGACACATCAGGAGGCAGAAAAGATAGAGGATGTAACAGCAATTAAACATGCTCATGACCCTCCTCTGCCACACTCCCAAATGGGTAATGTTTCTGTAGACCTTGCCAGGATCACAGAAAAGACCAGCTTCTCTGTAGGATGCAGGAGGGGAGGGGTGCTTTTCTCCTTACAAAAAAAGGAAGCTCCTACTTCCTCAACCTTTCTCATGGTGGGCAATCCGAATTACAGAGCAGGGACTCATGGCTTGCCAGACCTGCTCTAAATACTCTAAGTCAGGGACAGGAGGGGCCAATAGCAGAAACATGAGGGCCCTTTCCACCCCCACAAAGCCAGGAGCTGTCTCCCTTCTGCCTCCCTGTGCAGAAAATGTTTATGATGGCTACAAGGGACAATGTGTCAAAAGTATTAAATGCAGTTTTCTAAACATAACCCGTTCCCTAATATTTTCTTCAAAGGACAAATATCTTGAACAAAGTATTCCAGAAAACATTAGCCACCACTACTGAAGTGACTGGGTTAGAAAGCTTATTTCTTAATAATGTTAGGTTTCCCATATGGTGGCCAGACACTCAAAGTTGGAGTGCTTTTTTTTTTTTTTTTTTCTTTGATAAAAATCCTAGCGTTGGCTGGGTGTGCTGACTCATGCCTGTAATCCCAGCACTTTCGGAGGCCAAGGCTGGTGGTTCACTTGAGGTCAGGAGTTCAAGACCAGCCTGGCTAACATGGTGAAACCCTGTTTCTAACAAAAATATTTTTTAAAAATTAGCCGGGTGTGGTGGCTCACAGCTGTAATCCCAGCTCCTCGGGAACCTGAGGCAGGAGAATCTCTTGGACCTGGGAGATGGAGGTTGCAGTGAGCTGAGATCTTGCTACTGCACTCCAGCCTGGGTGACAAAGTGAAAGACTCCATCTCAAAATAACTGAAAAAATAAATCCTAGAATCACAGGCCACACCAAATACATATTACCATTTGCTAAAAATGGTTGACTCTGTAGAAAAGCATTTTTAATCTACACATCGTTTTTCTGCTGTTATCTTTCCATTTTAATTCATTCTAATATCTGAAGTGGCCTTCTAAGGCCCATCTTGAGAAACTGCAAAATGAACCAGTCACTGAACTCCTTCCTAGGCTGAAATGGTCAGCATGTCCCATGACCTGTGAGGGCAACAGTTCAGATACTCCCCACTTCTGTGATTTTGTTTATTAGAAGACCTGACTATGGTAATATTGAAATGAGTGGATTGAAATGGGAAAAAATACTTCCAGGATTGGAACACGATTTAGCCAAATCATTGCTTTAATTTTCATACTTAACCCCCGGAATTCCCAGTCTTCAGAAAAGACCATGATATTTCAAAGCAATTGAGTTCAGTCCAAGCAGAGCCTGTAATTTCTGCATTTACACTGTCAACAGGAAAAGTTTTCAAATGACCTGGAGATGACACAAAACCCACTGGAATGCTTCCATTGATAAATTTTTTTTTCAGCAAGGATTTTCTAAGCAACTATTAAATGTACACTGGTTGGCAAAGAAGGAAGTTGGGGTGTCAAGCACAGGTGGTGGGATTTGTGTGGCCCGATGTGGGCACCTCTGGAAAGACACAAGGGTAGCGATGGCATCCAGCAGCGCGGGTTCCCACAGCGCCTGGGCCTGGCCAAAAGCACGCCAGTAAAACCTGACACAGTTGCATCTGTGCCAAGTGCGTTCTTGGCAGCCGCACGTCGGAGGGACAGAACTCACCCTAACTTTTGAGTGCAGGGTCAAACTTGGGGACTACGTTAGCGTGAAAGGAAAGGTAAGCCCGGACCAAGGAGGGAAAAGGCAGCGCAGATACCGGGGTTGGGGAATAATACCAACACAGGGAGGGGCCCGACCCCAGCACCAGGGGTGGTGCTCACCTGCGTTCCGGAGCTTGCGGTTCCGGTTCCTGAGCACCGAGAGGATCACCAGGAAGTTTCCCACAAGGTCCACGGCGGTGGTGGGTGGTGACGATGAGCACCGCGGATGGCGCAGGAGCCACCCAGGAAGGGAGGTCGAGGGGTCCCGGAGGGCCGCATGCTGCCTGCCCCCGACCAGCCCAGGTGCATTACCCACCCACTGGCCTCACAGCAGTTGGCAAAGGAGCCGTTCTCTGACATGGCAGACTCTACTGCGCTGTGCTTTGGCCGCCATGCGGCCCTGGACAGCCGCAGAGTGGCGGCAGTACTGAGGGGAGCGCTCCCTTCCCTGCCCAGCTCGCACGTGGAAGAGAGGCGGCCAGTGGGGAGAGGTCTGGAGGAGATAACTAAGCGTGGGCCAGGGATGGAGAAAAATACAGAAGTGGGAGGACGACTTGGGGTGCAGTCGTTGCAGAAAGGAGTGTGTCCCTCAGCAATGCACTCGGGAACAGCTGGGACCGCACAGCTGACTCTGCCACCAGGAGCCCAACAGGTGCTTGGCCCACCTCAGGCTGCGGAACGTGTCTTCCCTGAGTACACAGCGACATCCGAGACCCCGATTTCCTCCACAGCGTCCCCAAGAGAAGCTGTGTCCAGGCAAGGACATCCAGCCCAGGTTTACAGACTGGAGGTACTGATGGCCGGGATCTCCCATCAGTTATCAAGAAGGCAAGGTTTGAGGTCCCATAGGGGTGGTGCTGCTTGAAAGAGAATGCAACTCCTAAAATGTAGGGACAAAGCCCAGAACAAAGTAGGGTAGATTGTTAAATCACAGGGAGCTGCAGAGAAAGAAAAACCTAGCTATCTTCTGCGAACTCTCTGGGTATTGTGCGGCACCTTGGTGATGTCTCTACTGGATCCTCTTTCTAAAGCCAATACTTTAACAGATTCATCAACAAAAATTTACATAAATAGATGTATAGCCAATACTGGGAGTTATAATGTGGTTTTAGGAGGGGTGAGGACAAGAAGAGGCATGATTACAAGAAAGAAGGAACTCAAGTGCCCTTTATTAAAAATGTGAGTTGTGATCCGGTGATACTAACTTCTAATGCGGGCTAATCTTAGGCCACTTTTCACACCCACTTGAATCACTAAAGTAAAAATGACTGATTTTCCTAAATTTGTTTAGGAAGTTAAGCAACCAGAACTCTCCCACACTGCTTTTATGAGAACGCAAAATGGTACAGCCACTATGAAGACCTGTCTGCTAGCTTCTAATAAAGTAAAATACACACCTATCCTATGACCTGAAGTTCCAAGTGAAAAGGAAGGTACGTTTTCACAAAGATGTGTACCAGAATGTCCAAAGCAGCCTTGTTTATAGGAGCTCAAATATGGAAACACCCAATTTCCATCAACAGAAGAATGGATAAACAAATGGTGGTACGACCATGCAATAGAATACCCTCAGCAATAAGGACGACTGACCTACACGACAGCATGGATCAATCACAAATATGTTGCATGGAGCAGAAGCCAGATACCAAAAAGTCAATACTACATTTCAATTACATAAAGTCCCAAATCTGGACTAATGACTTTTTTTTTGAGATAGTATCTGTTGTTCAGGCTACAGTGCAGTGGTGCAATCTCGGCTGACTGCAACCTTCATCTCCTGGATCCAAGCGATTCCCTGCGTCAGTCTCCTGAGTAGCAGGGATTACAGGCATACACCACTAGGCCCAGCTAACTTTTTGTATTTTTAGTAGAGATAGTGTTTCACCATGTTGGTCAGGCTGGTCTCGAAATCCTGACCTCATCATTTCACCCACCTCAGCCTCCCAAAGTGTTGGGATTATGGTGTGAGCCACCGTGCTGCCCTGATTAGGGGCTGATTTCTAATTTCTATTAGAAAATAGATTAAAGCGGTTATGTTTGAGGGGTGGATATTGAGAAATGAACATCAAGTAACTTCTGAATAGTTATATAATTTTACATAATTCATACTGACCCCCCTTAAAGGTGGGGCAAAAGAATGATGATGCAGTGGTGTGAATGGATGATGAAGGGAGGGAAGAATGGAGAGGTGAAACGAGCTCATCTTTGAAGTGAGCTCATCCAAAACCCAAGGAAGGAATATTTGTTAGAGGCCTTGTAGTAGTAGAAAAGAATCAGAAGCCAGAGGCAAATTCAGATGCGCTTCTAAACTGGTGTGAGGAAATGAGAGAGCTCTCCCTAGATTCTGTATTCTCGGAATTGGAAGCTACCCATCAGCCAGGATTCCGAGGAACAGTGTAGGTGGTTTGAAGACCAAAGAAAGCATGAAGGAGCATTTCAGAGTGGGAACAATAGCAAAGTGTAACGGGTGTCAGGAGCACAAATGACCCTCTGCAGTTTGAGATGATGGCTTCAAATGATGCCTCTGAGCCCGCTCAGTAGTCTGCAACTTGGAGCTGCTCAGGACAAGCATGGAAAAGGCAGAGTGAGTTTGTTAGGATTGGCATCTACTGGGTGGGAGTAAATAAGTTCAAGGGCCTGGTGAGAAGCTGGATCCTGGTGTTTAAGTTAATGAGGAAACGGGCTGATGGGCTGTGAGACAAAGGAAAAGTCAAGAGATTGGAGACCCTGTGACTTCAGAGAATTGTGGCGAGTGAGTCAGGAAACATAGCTGTGCTGAAAGGGTGAGCTGCTTGAAATCGAGATGTCTGAAGGGTGTAAATTCTGTTGCTGTGAAGGCTCTGAGGGTGATGACAGGAGTGGGTCTCTGGTGGAAGGTGAGAAAAATGTTAGAGATGAGAAGGCGAAGGAACTGAAGTCAGGACTGAATATTATGGTGGGGAGAGTAAAGTAGAACGATGAGTCTGGAGGCAAATTCCCAGTAAATGAGGAGCGATGACTAACAGGTCTGTGGGAGAGCAACGGGAAAGGAGAAAGAAACGGATAGGTAGTGTGAAAGCCACTGGGCTTTTTCAGGAAAAAAGAGGCAGCCACGTTTTCCCCGTCTTAGAGGTGCGAACACATTATGGTGCTTGTCGGCTTTCAGAGGCCAACCTAGCAATAGGTGAGTTGGACACAGTGTAAGTTGCCTGCATCCAGACACACCCTCTAATACACATTTGGTTAACTGAGACTGAAACATAAGCATTTGCCCTATGTTGCTTTGGAATGTGATTGTCCATAATAGCATATCTCAAGATAGGCACAAAGAATTGGGATGTTCACCCACCAAAGAAGTCAATGCTACATCCTGGCATGGCTGGCTGGGCTATGCCTTAAAAGTCGGGGAAATGAGACAGCCACTTGGGAAGAAAGTTTGGAGATGCATTATAAAAGAGCACATACCCTTACCATAGCATGAAGCAATTTTTTTCCTTAGTACTTAGCCAAATGAGTTAAATGTATGTCCATAGAAAAACCTGCGCACAGATGTCTAACAGCTTTACTCACAATTGACAAACTTGGAAGCAACCAAGATGTCCTTCAATAGGTGAATAAACTGAGTTGCACATCCAGATGATAGAATATTATTCTGCATTAAAAAATGAGCCATGCCATGAACAACATGGAGGAACTTTAAATGCATATTACTAAGTAAATGAAGCCAAAGTGAGAGGGCTACATACTGTTGGATTCCAACTATATGACATCGTGGAATAGGCAAAATTGTGGCTAAAGTAAAAAGATTAGTGGCTGCCAGGAGTTTGGGGTGAGGGAAAAATGAATACATTGAGCACTGAGGATTTTTAAGGCAGAGGAATTGTTAGTGTATGATACTATAATGAGCAATACATGTCATTATACACTTGTCAAAACCCAGAGAATGTACAACACCACGAGTGAACTGTAATGTAAATTATAGCATCGCAGACACTGCTGTGCCCGAATACAAATGAAAAAGATTGGTACA
>NW_016107556.1:1765582-1845958 GCF_001604975.1 Cebus imitator
GGGAAAAAACAGATGTCAAAGTTCAAAGAATTCTAGATGGTTTCTCCAAGAGGTAAGTCAACATTTTCAACGCTTGCAGAGCATTCAAAAATCCTAGGATTTAAAAAATGTGAGCAAAACTGGTTTTGTCAACACCAATCCCAATTTGAAACTCAAATCAATATCTGACCATCGAAACAGTGTCATGCATCCCGACAGTATCACCTTTTACTCCAGACAGTACTTGAAACCCCTCCCAAACATCTTTGAACCAGGGTCTTACGGAGGCAGCAATAAGGAGAACAGACTCAGAAGTGAGTTGCCAAGGTTGATGGCTGACGAGTGACCAGCTGTATTATGCGATCTATTTTATTAAATGCGCAATGAGTTCCAGGCACAGTGGTTCACACCTGTAATCCCAACACTGAGGCCGAGGCCGGAGGATCACTTGAGGCCAGGAGTTGAAGACCAGCCTAGGCAACAGAGTGAGACCTTGTCTGTACAAAAAATAACTAGCAGGCATGGTGGCATGCACCTGTGGTCCCAGCTACACAGGAGGCTGAGGGAGGAGGGTTGCTTGAGCTTTAGAGGTCTAGGCTGAATGTAATTGATCATTCCATCGCACTCCAGCCTGGGCAACACAGTGAAACCCTGTCACTAAACAAATAAGATATGACAGCTCTTATTCCTTCTGTATGAAATGTACAAAGTATATAAAGAATACAAGCAAAATTTTATTTTGCTAATCAGCTTGCAGCATGGCTGACAACTTTTAATAATGCTATAAACAGTAACTAGCACACAGCTAGCATCTACTAATTAATCTGCATTATGCATAGGGGACATCTGGATTCTTTAATCCTCTCATCTCTACATAACATTACTGTGAAGAAACTGATTTAGACAGGTTAAGAAACCTACCCAAGCTTGCCCAGATAATGGTTTCAGAGCTAGGACTGGAACCTAGGCTGTCTGATCCCAGAATTTGGGGCTGATTTACTCAGTTTGGGGTATATTAAAATCTCCGCACCCTTCTTACCTTACAAGGATAGGGAAGCTCAACAATGTTGAGTATGTTGAACCCTGAGAGAAAATAGAATAAGACTCCAGATGTTCCTGCTGTCAGCTTTGGAAAGAAAATGGGATTTTATAGATCACTTAAAAAAAAATACACCACTGCCTAGCAACGTGAAGCTGCCCTAATCTTTCTCTGAAGTGAAGAATGTCCTGGAAAGGATGCTCTGCAATAAAAGTAAAGACAAAACTAGAAAGCCCCCACCTTCCCAGCACATGCCCGTGGCAGAAACCAGTCGGTGATCCTGTGGCTGAGCCAGGCTGGGAAGGGTGAGGGCAGGCACGTTACCCCTACAGCTGCTGGTGCGACCTTTACCTTTCCTGACTTTTTCTTCCCCTTCAGGGAAAACAGAATGGGAGTCACTCTGCCAGTTATTTCAGATTTGAATCTAATTTAACAGCTCAGTGTTGAAGCAGAAGGATCTGACCCTTCCTTTGGAATGCAGTGAACCCCAAATAAGCTCCGTCGGTGTTTATTACCACTGCCCAGAATTGTTTACCAAATATATGTATTTAAATATATCTACATATAAATTATGCATAATTCAAATGGTTTAGTGTTTTTTTTTTGGGGAGGTGGCTTTTTGGGTCAGTTTCCCTCTGTCACCCAGGCTGGAGTACTGTAGCGCAATGTCGGCTCACTGCAACCTGCCTTGTAGGATCAATGGATTCTTGTGCCTCAGCCTCCAGAGTAACTGGGATTACAGGTGTGAGCCACCATACCTGGCTTCTTTCTGTATTTTTAGTACAAGTGGGGCTTTGCCATGTTGGCCAGGCCAGTGTTGAACTCCTGACCTCAACTAATCGGCCCACCTCAGCCTCTCAAAGTGCTGGGATTACTGGCGTGAGCCACTGCTCCCAGCCTTATATTGAAAGTATTTTTTTTTTTAA
Source organism: Cebus imitator (assembly GCF_001604975.1). Classification (NCBI taxonomy): domain Eukaryota; kingdom Metazoa; phylum Chordata; class Mammalia; order Primates; family Cebidae; genus Cebus; species Cebus imitator. Next base: position 1,767,527 of record NW_016107556.1, read on the forward strand.
AGGTTTACAGTTTACTTTAAAAATGAAGTATGTAGTTTACAGCATACTTTTCTTATAAGGATACATTATTAGCTAAGAATCATAAGCAGAAAAACTCAGGTGAGAGGGCTCCATCAAGATTGGGATGGTTTTGACTTCTACAGAAGCAAATTGACTTTGGAAGCTGAATGCTAGCATTTAAAACCTAGCGGCAAGGGGACCCCACCATAGGAAGATGACTCCAAGGACAGGGTATTAAGCAAGGCTCTAGCAAGAACAGTGCAGTCCAGGTCCCATGTGGACTCTCCAGGGGCAGAGTGTGCTGATTCATAGTCCTGGAGTCTGAGCTGAAGAGGATGCATCGCCACCCTCTTGCAGGGGTCAGATGAAATCTATGCCCAGGCCCCCTACAGAGATGTCATTAGCACAGTAGGCTTCTTCCCCAGCCGTAGCTGGGACTGGGCCAAAAGGGTCAGTCAATATAGGCAGCTACGTTCTACCTATGGTTACTTAACCAGTGGTAATTTCTTTCCCAGTCCAGCTAATTGATCAGGGCCTAGCCTGTCTGTCCCCAAACTAATGTCCACAGCCAAGCTAAAGGCTTCTTTATTATTGAAATTTGAGTCAGTTCCTGTACATGGAGAAACAGCCCTGCATAGTACCTTAGGGGAATGTTAGTATCACTGGCTCAGATGCCATCTCTCCCGGACAAGCCTCGTGAGTCACTGAAGACATGGATGAAACAAAACCCAACTTGTTTGTAGGGGGTCTGCCATGACCTGCACTATCAATCGGGGCAGGGCAGTGACACTCATCAGTGGATTAGTTGACTCCCTCTAAGCCATCATCAAAAACATGGATTGTTTGATCTGGAAAACAGTGCATCATAAGGGGAAGAGTGGACTCTTGACTCAGTTCCTGAGGGCGTCAACAGAGTAGTGAAGACTTGGTCCTCAGCAACATTGATCTACTGCCTCAGTTTCACCCACTGTGTGCCCCCCACCCTGCTGGTCCCCACCTTCATTGTATACAGGATCCTCCTGGCATCCAGATCCTTCCTTTGCATTAACAGAGCACGATAAGCTGCTCCTCTTGAGAGTCTATGTGTACACTGTCATCCTCTCCTACACCCATACTTCCTGGACAGTGACATCCAATCACACCTGTTTATCAAGCATAACTAGGTAATGTGTTATCAACTCCTATGCATTCCCTAACAGCCCTCTCAGGTAGACATAATGATTCTCCATAGTTTGCAGACAAGAAAACGGAGGCAGCACAGAGAAGTTAACTGACTATGAAGGCTGTAGAGTCAAGAACTGGCAAACTGAGGCTTGTCTGACCCCAGAGTCTCCTGACCATGACTATCTTCCTGGTTAAGTGTCTCTGAGATACCTAGTATGATAGTCTGAGGTGTTTTCTGACACCAACAAACTCTCCTGTTCTCTAGATGCTAACCAGTAGTCTTCCTGGGGCTAGCATCAGACTCCACAAGTTGGAGGGACTCAGTTCCACAAATCTGTCCCCGCTTCAGATGAATCAGTCCCAGACCACCTGTAATTCTAACCAACCAGGTATAAATGAGAGGTTACCACGACCACCTTCTCAGTTCTAATAGTTGTCTAGAACAGCTCACCAAACTAGTATTTGCCAGTTTATTCTAGTCTACAACTTGGGAACAACCAAAAGGAATATGCACAGGGCAAGGTGTTACTTTGCTATTAAACATTAGAGGTTACACCTTCCATCCAACTGTATTTGTACCCATTACCCAATCTCTATACCACCCCCCACCACACACACACCCTTCCCAGAGTCCAGCCTCTAGTATTTATCATTCTATTTTCTACCTGCATGAAATCAACTCTTGGCTCCCACATATGAGCAAGAACATATATTTGTCTTTGTGTCCCTGGTTTATTTTACTTAGCATAATAACCTCCAGTGCCATCCATGTTGCTGCAAATGACAGGATTTTATTTTATATGGATGAATAGTATTCCATTGTGTATACATGCCACATTTTCTTTATCCATTTATCCAGTGATGAACAATTAAGTTGATTCTGTGTCTTTGCAATTGTGAATAGTGCTGCAATAAACATGGGCATGCAGGTATCCCTTTGATGCACTGACCTTTTGGATAAATGCCAGTAGTGATAATTCTGGATCATATGGTAAATATTTCTCAAAAAAACATACAAATGGCCAACAAGTAAAGTATAAACAATATTCTGGCATAACAAACTACCATGAAAAATTCAACATCACTTATCAGGGAAATGAAAACAAACCACAATGAGATACCATCTTACCCTAGTACAATAGCTGTTATTCAAAAGCTTTAAAGTTGGTGAGAATGCAGAATAAAAAGGGATTCACACACTGTTAATAGGTGTATGCATTAGTACACTTATTATGGAGAATAGTATGGAGATTTCTCAGAGCCAATAAACAAATGTTCCTGTTTCACACTGAAGTTCTTGGAGATTAACTGCCCTGCCCAGGGCTCTATAGCCTGTGTGGTACCGAGAGCTGGAACCAGACTTGCCAACCCCTCCAATCCACCTCTTGTCTCTTACTCTTGGAAACGCAGAGACAGATGGCTCACCATTTGTCAGAACACATCTCCGTCAGCCGGGCACAGTGACTCATGCTTGTAATCCCAGCGCTTTGGAAGGCTGAGGCAGGTGGAACATTTGAGGCTAGGAGCTCGAGACCAGCCTGGCCAATGTGGCACAACCCTGTCTCTACTAAAAATAGGAAAAAACGTATTTTTTGGATGTGGTGGTGCATAATTGTAATCGCAGTTACTTGGGAGGCTGAGTCAGGAAAATCACTTGAACCTGGGAGGCAAAGGTTGCAGTGAGCCTAGATCATGCCATTGCATTGCAGCCTGGGCAACACAGCAAGACTTGGTCAAGACTTTCTCTCTCTCTCTCTCTCTCTCTTCCCCCCCCCCCCGCCTTCAGATTGAACCTCAACTGACAGTTTGCTGTGTGCCCAGCTCACACATGTAACTGCCTTGGCAGAACTGGCTAGCTCTTGAATTCAGGGTCGTGGACCCACATTCCACAGGCATGAAAAAGCCAAGTGTAATCCGTGTAACTAAAAATGCCCATTGCACACATAATTTCTAAAATTCAAAACTTGGTGCTGCTATGTCTGACAGCCTGGTCTCTAAGAACATGAGGTTGTTGGTCTTACCTGAAGGCCTTTGACACACTGAGGGCAGAGAAGCAAATTTACAGCTTAGAGCGAACTGAAAGCTTAGCTACGGTTGTGGACAACCCAGGACCCCTCTTCTAACATGAAAACGAGCCATATTCTGAACATAGTCTCTGCTCAGCCCAACAGCCCCGTATACCTGCCAGGCCAGGATACACCAAGCACACCCTAAGCACCTCCTATGCTCTGCCTTCGCCCCTCAATGAGCTTTCTCTTCTTGCTAAAATATCCAGTTCTAGGACCAGTATTTCTCATGGCATCTCTTTAAGGTCAGGTGTCGTATTCTGTTGTCAGACCTTGGGTTCCTTGGTTTTCAGTTGGTTAAGTGCAGTCAGTGCTCCTTTGTCATTTGCAGTCATGACCATTCACTGGGCAGTCTCGGGTAACCCACCTGGCTGTTTGATTCTCACCTTAGAGCAAATGCAAATATGACTACAGATGCATTGAAGAGCACTGTGGACTTCATTTTAAATGTCTTGGGTGTACAGGGCAGGGTGTCATGTATATATCACCTGGAAAAACATTTTAAGGCTCCCCTTAAACTCTCCTCTCTTTTCCTAAAGTTCCTATCCCATCAGCACGTACCCTGTATCACTATCTTAGGCTTTTTCCTCCCCTTTGCCCCAGCCTTTCTCTTCCTCTCCAGATTCTTTTGTTCCACCTTTGAGCAAAGAAATGTAGTCCTCTACTGACCTACTTACCCATCACCCTTGTTGGCAAAACGAATGGTTGGTGCTGCTTTTCTTCTCTATTCTCCAACTGCAGAAAGGAAATTGAAACTTAGGAGTAGGAAAGATACTTAATGCTTATTGCTGACTTTGATTTTCTATCACACAAATATTTTATAATGGGAAAAAGGAAGAGGCTGAACAAATACCAAGTACTCATCACATGACAGATACATTTTCTTATACTCAAGTTAGTATGTATGTCTTATACATCCAGAGACACGGCAACTTAAGGGCAGGGCCCATTTTTTCAGGGAATGACACCAATTTTGTTTGACCATAGGATTATGGCTCCTAAGATCACGTCTAAATATTTTTATTAGATGCCAACAATTGGAAATACAAAGATCTCATAAAAATATGGATGTCTGGCTTCTCTCGAAAAAATGGAGGTCTGGTAAGCCTATCGTGACTACAGTCAGAACCTAATAAAAGATGCCAATCCCACCCACCTTAGACGGGGGCCTGGCTCTGCAGGACATCATAGTACGAACCACTCCCTCCTGTGTTCTTCATAATAAAGTAGAATAAATTGCCATCTATCATCATGCTTATATTGTTTGCTTACAGTAAACAGGAAAGTTTCAATATTTTAAACAGTTAACTAAAATGTGGAGTGCTCCATGCCTCTTGTTCCTACCCACTGGTTCATTGGTCTTACCTGCCAGGTCCCTGTACGCATTGGCATGCAAGAACCCATTTTACTGAGTGCTGCTCTTGTAGCTTCCCATGGTGCCGGTGCGCAGGGTATTTGGCAGGTATCGTACAGTTGCTGATGAATTGGAATGAATGGGAATAAACAACCAGAAAGCTTCACTGTTTCCTGTTTGCTCTACTGCTTGCCTTTCCTCTCCTTCCATCTTCCCTGCTGTGGCCTGGGGAAAAGTAGTCCTTTCTCAGTGCCAAAACCTCAGTGTCCTTTTGACCTACTTAGTCCCAAACCTTTTGAGACATGAAGGACCATGAAAGCAAGACAAATATTTCAAAATTATCTAAGCAGCACTTTTAATAAATCATGGCAGAGGACTCTAAATAGCTAGTTTGTTGCATGCCAAGTCTGTTAGAAATGAATAACTGTTCTACAGCCCCAAAATTGATTGATAATCTAATCTGAGTTTGGGCCTCCTTTCTCAAAGAGAAGGTCATGTTTTGGCAGTAAGGCCCAGGGAAAGGAACAGCATTGACAGAGCAGTGAATTAGAACATCTGCTGGAGATTTTCCAGTATGTCTAACTGTACCTTTTTAAATAGACAATTGGATGAGCGGGCACAGTGACTCACACCTGTAATCCCAGCATTTTGGGAGACCGAGGCAGGAGGATCATTTGAGGCCAGGAATTTGAGACCAGTCTGGCAACATGGTGAAATCTTGTCTCTACAAAAAATAAAAATAAAAAAACACACAATTGGCTAATTGGATAATCAAATGTGATATAACTCTTAGGCCTTTGTCAGTCTTTTCATATAAATTTAAGAATTGGGAAGAGGGGAATTCATAGTCACACCATCTGTCCAGATTTTTGTTGTAGAAAATGCGGGAGTTAAAACTATATAGCTGCACATGTATCCCAGAACTTAAAGTAAAATTAAAAAATACAATTTGTCACTAGTCCCAAAAACAAAACGGCAACCTATATGGTTTCTTCCCCAGTGAAACTGAAGCTTCCTGGAGAAAGAATTCTAAGGTTAAGATGAAGTGGGTAAACTCAGGGTCGATGAAACCTCCTTTCTTACTTACACCTGCCTCTCCCTATTGGCTACTTCATCTTTATTCTCTACCCCTCTTGGCTCCCTCCTGGCTGCTAATTAAAGTATATTCTCTTCCTGAATTAGACCAAAACAGTGTGAAGATGGATCTACCTTTTGCCTTTTTTAGCCTCATTAGTGCCTGTCATAGTACCACACATGCAACAAATGCTTAAGAATGCTTTTTGAATGAATGAAAATGTTTTCACACTGAGAACTTTCTGAATCGCCTTCCATCACTCTGTCCTCTCTCACATCTCTCTCCTTGCTTACCTCCTTGACACTGAGGGAGACTGGGTGAAGCGTGACTTTGGGAGGAAGAAGCTGGGGCAAACCTGCCTCCAGGTTTCCGACTTTAAGTCCTGCCCATTTTATCCTAGCTCTTGTAGACTCATAAAAAGGACTTATTGCCTGGCTGGGCACAGTGGCTCATGTTTGTAATTCCCAAGGCTGTGGGAGACCAAGGCAGAAGGATCACTTGAGCCTAGGAGTTTGAGACCAGCCTGGACAACATAGGGAGATCCTGCCACTACAAAAAATTTTTAAGATTTTCCCCAATTGTGAACACTCATAAGGATTTGTTCACTCTCTCCGCCCCCAGCAGTATCTATGGCACATTTTTCTTGGTGAGCAGGACTCTCTCGTCTGATAAAAGTGGAGCATGGAGAGGCATCATTGCAGCATTATTGCCTGTCATGTGCTACTGTGTGGGCTCACAGAAATGGTGGCCTGCTGCAGACCTGGCATCTGAATGAACAGCATGCTGCCCATAAGGCAGGACCAATGTAGCTTTTTTTTGTGGACGCTGTTGAATGGCCTCATATCACACCTCAAAGCAGTCCACCAGCACCTCATTCTTCTGCTATAAAAATGAATTTACCATACCCAACCCCAAACCTGCAGGTTCTTTCATTTCCTTCTAAAAGCTCTCCATATTCATCTACTTCCCATTTTGTTGCACGTCTCCTATATGGTGTAAGACAACAACTGCAAGGGCCTCTCATTAGTCTCCTTGCTCCTGCCTTGCCTGCCTCCGACCTATTTTTCACGCAGAAGATGGCTTTTTTTTTTTTTTTTTTTTTTTTGAGATGGAGTCTTGCTTTGTTGCTCAGGCTTCAGTGCAGTGGTGTAATCTCTGCTCACTGCAATCTCTACCTCTTGAGTTTAAGCAATTCTCCTGCCTCAGCCTCCAGAATAGCTGGGATTACAGGCACGCACCACCATACCCAGCTAATTTGTGTATTTTTAGTAGAGATGGAGACCAGCCTGGCTAGCATAGTGAAACCCCAACTCTTGACCTCAGGTGATCTGCCTGCCCCAGCCTGCCAAAGTGCTGGGAATTACAGGCATGAGCACCTGGCCAACAGGGATATTTTTAAAAAGTATAAGCCAGGCAACTCCTATCCTCAGAATCCTTCAGTGGGGTTTTTTTTGTTTTTTAAACACTTGGAATAAAAACTCCATTCTCCTCCCCACAGCCACATGCAATCTGTTGTCCTCTCCTGCCAGTGTTCCCTTTTGTCTTTTCATCCCAGTTCACCAGCCTCCCTGCAACAGGATCGGTGCTTCTGTTGCCTCTTCTCTCTGAAATGATCCACTTCCTTGCTCATCCCCAACTGTCTCCTTCCTAAGAAATGAAGTGTCAGCCAGAGGAATTATACCCCACAACCCCAAGCATTGACAGCCGGAGGAATTATAATACCACACAACCCCTAGCATGCCACCCTGCTCATTTTCCTCCTGGCAATTGGTATTAATTGCAATTATCTACTTATTTCTTGTTTTTTGTTTGGTCCCCCTTTATAACAAGGTACAAGGTACAAACCGCACACAGATATGCAGATACGTTGTTCTGGGTTGATATTCTCCTTTGGTGAGATGACTCCTATAAGGTGTAGTTGTATAAATAAACTCTTTAAAGAATAATATCGGAAACCTCAGAGTAGTTAGGTCTGGTCAGCAGAAATATAAAACAATTATTGGCCAGGCATGGTGGCTGACACTTCTTGTAATATCAGCGCTTTGGGAGGCTGAGAGGAACATCACTTGAGGCCAGGAGCTCAAGACCAACCTGGGCAACATAGCAAGACCCCATCTTTTTTTTAAATCAACAACAACAACAAACCAGGTGGTGGTGCACACTTGAAGTTGTAGCTACTCAGGCTGAGGCAAGAGGACCACTTTTTGCCCAGGAGTTCAATGCTGTAGTGAGCTAAGATTGAACCACTATACTCCAGCTTGGGCAACAGAGCCAGACCTGGTCTCTACCAAAGAAAAAAATTTTTTATGTGACCAATGGTATAGTGGTTATGTATCTAAAAAGTCTTGATCTTTTAGACATACATGCTAAGATATTTAATACTTACAAAATGAGATATGAGATCTGCTTCAAAATCAGGGCAGGACAATGGGGAATGAAAATGGGTAGGCGTGTTGGTGAATTGGCTGTAAGTAATTACTGAAGGTGGGTGTTATATGCATGGGTATTTTACTGATCCTTCTACATGGGTATGTGCGTGAAATTTTTCATAATAAAAATATCCTTGTTTCTAGATGCTTATCCTTGACATATCAAGGTTCTGACGCACATCTTAGATTGTGCAAACTCAACTCATCCTTGGATCGGGCTGTAAACATCTCATTTTAGCAGCAGGCAAAGATCCACGATGCCCCTCTAGAATGTAAATCTGTGAGAACAGGAAACTTAACGTGTAGTAGTCAAGTGCCTGATTTTTACCAGTCCCCAAACCAGTGACTGGAAACAGGGCACTCCATAAATACTACATAACAACTAAATTGCCCATTTTGGTTAATGGCCTTGTTATCATCCCAGTCATTCCAACTACACCTTCAGAGCCACCGCTGCTGCCCCCTGTTCCATGTCCTCCCTCACAATGGTTCCTTTAGCCCTCGCCAATGTCAATGCCCTTTATCATCACCTATCTCCACTGTGGCAACAGTCCCTGACTGCTCTCTGCTGCCAGCCCCTCTCCTTCAAAGAGCATACTGTAAATGCTACCAGAGACTTTACAAAGCATGCTGAAACCTGCTTGAAAATTTTACTGGTTCCTCAGTCTGACCCCATGTGACTAGTAGGCATATTTTATAATTTCACAATGTCTTACAGATGGCAACGCGCTCTCATGTCATTTGAATTAGTCTCTCTTGCCGTTTGAAGTAGAAGTGTCTTCCCCCATTTTATGCCAAAGAAACAAACTCAAAATCTCCAAGTTAAAAAGCTGGTAAGTGTTAGAGGTTGGGCCGGAATTTGGAGCTCTTAAGGAGTTACACACGTTTTATTCATTCATCTGTTGATAGACACTTAGGTTGATTCCATATTTTGGCTGTTTAATAGTGCTGCAGTAAACATGGGAGGGCAGGTATCTGCCACATACTTATTTCCTTTCCTTTGGATAGATACCCAGCAATCAAATTGCCACACCATGTGGTGGTTCTATTTGTTTTTAGGAACTTCCATACCATTTTCCATAGTGACTGTACTATGCATTCTCACCAACAGCGTGTAAGCATTGCCCTTTCTCCATGTCCTTGCCAGCATTTATTTTTTGTCTTTTTTGTAATAGCCCATCTAACTGGGTAAGATAATCTCATTGTGGTTTTGATTTGCATTTCCCTGATGCTCGACAGTGCCCGACAGCACTGAATAGTAATGTTGAGCGTTGTATCATATACTTGGCCATTTCTAGGTCATCTTTTGAGAAATGTCTATATGTCTTTTGCCCTTTTTCAAATTTGGCTTGTTCCAATTTTTGTTTTTTTGATTTTTCGCTACTGAGGTCTTTGAGTTCCTTGTAAGTTCTCGTTATGAATACCTTGCCAGATGAACAGTTCGCAGATACTTGCGTTCTGTAGGCTTTCTCTTCACTTACTGTTTTCTTTGTTGAACATAAGCTTTTCAGCTTGATACAATCCTCTTAAGCCATGAAAAAGACTGAAATCCTTTCCTTTGCACCAACATGGATGGAACAGGTAGACATGTTAAGTGAAGTAATTAAGGCATGGAAAGATACATACGGTGTTTTTCTAATAGGTTGGAACTAAAAAAGTGGACTCCTGGAGGTAGAAAGTAGAATGGTGGTTACCAGAGGCTGGAAAGAAAGGATGCAACTGAAAGGAACCTAGTGAAGGGTATAAAAATACAGCTAGATAAAAGGAGTAAATTCTAGCATTTGATAGTGCCATAAGGAAATAATGGTTAACAATAAATTATTGCATATTTCAAAATAACTAGAAGAGAAGCATTAAAATGTTCCCAACAGCAAGAAAAGATAAATGTTTTAGGCACAGTGGCTGTGCCTGTAGTCCTTACCTTGGAGGCTGAAGCAGAAGGAGCACCTGAAACCAGGAGTGTGAGGCTGTAAGGCACCATGATCATGCCTGTGAGGAGTCACGGCACTTCAGTCTGGGCAACATAGTGAGACCTTGTCTAAACAAAAGGGAAGAAGGAAAAGATAATTGAAGTGAAGGATGCCCCAATTACTGATTTGATCATTGCACATTGCATGCAGGCACTAAAATATTACATGTACCCCCAAAATACGTACAACAAATACCAATTTAAAATATATTAAGAATAAGGAGTTAATGAGAGGGAATGGGACCCGGTTGGAGGTGAGTGGGGTGGGAGTAAACAATGAATTAGATTATTTGCATCTTTTCTGGTTTCTTTATTATTTAAAAAGTACTGTGAGGTAGAGAATTTGACTTGAGAGTTCCCTTGGCTCCCAGAAGGGCTGTTTCTTTCAGGGAAACTGCTGGGGTAGGAGGTAAAGTATACTTCCCTGCGGGGGTGCAGGGGGGTGGTCTGGTAGGGCCAGGAGACGGGGAGGGAGAGCTTTTAGCAGTGGCTGCAAGTGCACTGCTCAGCCAGGAGCCACTTGTGGAGGCCTGTGGGAAAGCTTGCTGTATTGGTTCCCTCAGGGCTCTTTTCACCTGAGGTAAACACAAATGGGTCACAGACTGGAGGCCCGTGGTCCAGGTGCTGCTGGCACATGTGATCGTTGGTCCACATAGCATGAAACAAAGTTTTGAGGCAACATTTACAAGAGTCCACAGTCTATGTGGCTCCTCTTTAAAAGCCAGAAGCTCTGATAGCCATGACCTGTCTGCCAGCATGGCCACCACTGGCCTGGTGGCATGGCAGCTGCCCTCTGAGAAAGGGCTGTGCCTCCAACCCTGCCTAAGCTGACTTGCTTGTGCATCATTCCTACCTGGCTCCAGCAAGCATCTGAGTTTGGGGTCCCAAAATTTCTTTATGCTTGAAGACATTTGGAGTACATGCCACCCTAACAGACTAGGCTGTGAGGTTGCAGAGTTCTTTGTGGATTATTGGATCTTTTCAATAACACGTTTGTACAATGGATCCTTGAGCAACATAGTTTTGAATGGTACAGGTCCACTTATATGTGGATTTTTTTCAATAAAAGTTACACCGAGTATGTCTGCCTCTCCTGCCTCTCCCTCCACCTCCTCCTGCCTCTGCCACCCCTGAGATCACAAAACCAAGCCCTCTTCCTCTTCCTCCTCTGAACCTGAAGGCATGAGGATGAACTTGTACGATGATCTACTTCCACTTCATGAATAGTAAATATATTTTCTCTCTTTGGTAGACATGGGGTGTCCCTATCTTGGCCAGGCTGGTCTCTAACTCCTGGCTTTGATTCTCCCACCTTGGCTTCCCAAAGTGCTGGAATTGGAGACATTAGCCACTTCCCCCAGCTTTTCTTTATAATTTTCTTAATCACATGTTCTGTTCTTTAGCTTTATTGTAGGAATGTAGCATGTAATATATATAGCATACAACGTATGTGTTGATTGGCTGTTTTTGGTATCACACTTCTAGTCAACAGTAGGTTACTATCACTCTTTGAAAACTCAAAAGTTAAACCCACATTTTTAACTGTATGGGGGTCAGTACCCTAAATCTCATATTCAAGGGTTATCCATATATAAAGAGAAAGCTAATCATCCAATACTTTCTACCAGTCCACAGCTGCCTGACCCATACTTATACCATATTTCCCTGTGATCTCTGGTGACACAGGCTGTGCATGTCTACCCCCACATCCCTGCCTAAGGCAGGTGAATTGCTTGAACACAGGAGCCAGAGGTTGAACCTTGAGGGCTAATGCTTTTTCTCACCAAGAGCATCCTTCTCACTGATGGCCCAGAAAAAACAGGGAATCCTAATTGGGTTCATCCTTGTTTCGTTCAAATCATTTCCTACACATTTATAAACATACATGTTTATTCTTTTCAACCTCAATGATTCATACTTTAATCTTCAATTAGATGCAGGGCGTTATAGAATAAGGGCAAGGATTTTGCCTGAATTGTTCACTGCTATATTCCCTTCACCTGTGCCAGCGCTGGACATAAAATAATACTGACTTTTTTGTTCAGTGAGTAAAATGAGTACACCTGTTCTCTGGCTTATGTCTTAGACTTCTTTCCATGCCAGTGTATATATCTATACTGAATTACTTTGAAACCTGCATAGTTTCACTGTACGTTTATAAACACTGTGGCATTTCTTTGCTGTTTTGCAATATTTCAAACAGCATTGTGTTGATGCTGTGTTTATGTATAATACACATACATGCTAGTAATTTTGTAGAAATAATTCCTTCAAGTGGACTTTATGTGAGGGGTGGGGAGAGTTGGTCAAAGAGCATAATGTTTAAAATTTTGATACAGCCATTTGGTGCCTTTTTTTTTTTTTTTTAGACGGACTCTTACTCTGTCACCCAGGCTGGACTGCAGTGGTGGGATCTGAGCTCACTGCAACCTCTGCCTTCTGGGTTGAAGCAATTCTCCTCCCTCAGCCTCCCAAGTAGCTGGGATTACAGCTACCTGCCACCATGCCCTGCTAATTTTCATATTTTTAGTAGAGATGGCATTTTACCATGTTTGCCAGGCTGGTCTCGAATTCCTGACCCCAAATGATCCACCTGCCTCAGCCTCCCAAAGTGCTGGGACTACAGGTGTAAGCCACCATTCCCAGCCCATTTGGTGCTCTTAAAGGACTATGCCAATTTTTGTTTAAACAACAGTATGAAAGCGTCCTTTTTTTGTATTTCCTTTCTACCTTTAAGCATTCTTTGTTTTATGATTTATTATACTTCCCCTCTTCAGGGCAAGAAGAGAAAGAGGACAGAGGAAAAGTCAGACGGGGAGAGGAGGGAAGGGCTGTGAGAAAAGGGAAATTGCTGAGAAATCTGAGCTATGTGAGGTTTGCAAAATTTTTCAGGTCCAGACAGACATGAGCATAGGACTTCAGTCATGCCCCTAGTACCTATGCCTGGGGACAGTTGCTTAAACTGATTTTGTTCCTGACTAGCTGTCCCACCTATTATCTTCATGTTATTGGAATTTCTGATACAAAGAACAATGTATAGGCAATTAGCTTATCCACATGGAACTGCTGTTGATTGAAATGTATTACAGGGGAGCTTAAATCTGTTCCTGAGCTGCTTGGCTCAAATATATTCTGTTTATATTCAGTTTGCCTCAGCTTCTTCCTTTTAGTTCAACACCTGTAAAGGGAGTGAGAATGCTGTGCCCTGCATGACTCTACAATGAAGAGATGGACAGGAGGCATTTCATTTGCTTTTATACATGTTAGAAGCTTACTGTTCAATTTGGAACATTTTATTGGCTGCTAGTGCTTTTCGGCTGAAATACCCGTGGGAAGGTTTTCAGAATACAGGAAACTGTTGGCTGCATAAAAGAAGGGAAATTACAATTTGTTCTCCATAAATATTGCAAGATGACTACCATGTACATCAAGAAAATTTTTTCAAAGCACTTTCACCTGTATTATATGTAATCACAGAAACCATGTTGGCATGTTTCTCCATTTATTTTTCTTTATTCCTGAGACATGATCTCTGTTTCCCAGGCTGGTCTTGAGCTCTGGCCTCAAGCAATCCTTCCACATTGGCCATGCAAGGTGTTGGGATTACAGGCATGAGCTACCATGCCCAGCTTGTCTCTCCATTTGTGTTGATCCTCCTGAAGGACAGAAAATCGAAGTGATTAGCCCAGAGCTATTGGGCTAAGCCATTTTGTTGAAGGCATAGACAAGTCTTAAACTTCGGTCTCCTGTCTCTCATTCCTAATTCTTTTTCCTCCAGACTCTGCACATTTTCATAAATTGCCCTCAAGTCGAATGAAGTTCACAGAAACACATCTGCGATTTTTTCAGTGAATCTGTTCCATTATGCCTTCCACATAGTTTAGAACTGATCCTGCTGACATTACATTATGGTACCAAGAGGGAGAAAATAATTACATGAAAAGAGCTCCTCAGCCTGGGCAACACAGCAAGACCTCCATCTCTATAATAACAATAATAGTGGTACAATTACCTGGGCATGGTGCTGTGTACCAATAGTCTCAGCTACTTGGGAGGCTGACGTAGGAGAATCACTTGATGTAACAGTGAGCTACGATCCTGCAGCTGCACTCCAGCATGGGAGACAGAGCAAGACCCTGCCCAGAAAGGAAGGAAGGGGGAGAGGGAGGGGCAGAGGGAGGAAGGAGAGAAAGAAACAAAACAGCTTTTGTATGTACATTTGACTGGAATCAGATAACATCCTGAATGACAGAGCTGCTGAAATGATCATGGCTGTCAATGAAATGAATACATACAGCTCTAAGATGCAAGAGGTTCTGAACCCAAGGTTGTTTTAAAACAAAAATACAAACGTTTCCCTACACTATATTCTCCAGGAGAAAAATTATTTTATACACCTTTGTCTTGCCAGTGCCTGGCACGGTGCCTGCCATGTGTCCGGCATGTGTCTTGCACTATCTGCTAGACAATAACAATGACAGCACACTCAGGTTTAAACACATAAGTAGTAACTTCTCTCATATTTCTAAAGAGGAACACCGTTATTTGCCTAAAGTTTTTGCCTTTGTGCAGAGTATCTGCATGTTGTGAGTTGTATGGAAGTTATAATGAAGAGCGGTGACTTCAAAATCCGTATTTCTATAAAAAGTCTGCTCATGGGAATTTAGGCTTTCTCTAACCCTCTCCTCAAAACCTTCCAGCTTCATCCACTACCTACCCTCCAACATCTGTATTAGGTACCTATTGCTGAGTGACACTGTTACACGATTAGCATTTGAGAAGAACAGACACTTACCTCGCAGTTTCTGTGGGGTGTAAAGTCTCTGGCTCAGGGTTTCTCACAAGGCTGTAATTAAGACGTTAGCTGGGGCTGCAGCCATCTAAAGACACATGGGGGAAAACCCCCTTCCAAGCTCACCCACCTGGTTATTGGCAGCTAACAACTTGACAGCTTTCTTGAAAGCCAAAAGGGAGTGAGAAAGGTGCTCGAGACAGAAGTGACAGTCTTGTTGTAACCTGGGAAGTAAGATACCATCACTACTGAATTAGTCTCTCTTGGGCTTTACCGAGTCACTAGGTCCAGCCCATACCTCCTGGGGGAGGGATCATGCAAGGCATGAACACCAGAGGGTGGAATCGCTGGGGGCCATCTGCCACAGTTACCTTCTTGCCACACACGCCTTCCATTCTTTCCTTCCTTACCTTAACTCTCCATTCCTCATTCTCTCTCCTTCCTTCCAGGGTTTACTGTAGGTCTACCGTGACCCAGGAGATATACCAGGCACTGGGAATGCAAAGCTTATGAACGCTGAGGCGTGCAGCCCAGTGGAGAAGGTCCAGTGAAATAATGTTTTCTAAGCCTCAGCCACTCAGTTTGGGCCTTGTACATGGGCTTCTTAAAGCTTAGTGCTTTTCTTTAAAGCGATGCACGTTTAAAATATGGCCTCATCTTTAAGCCCATAGTTCTTGACTTTGGCTGCCCGGTGGCATCGACTAGGGAGGCTATTTAACCTGGAGGCATAGGGGATGTGGTTGATGCCAGGCAGCCTGTTCTCAAGCCCCACACTTTGTTTACCATGTACTTAGGCCCACCCCAGTGGGGAGGTCACAGCTTAGGAGGATACTCATTCTTTTACTCTTTGGAAACAGACTCCAAGCTTGCCCTGTGTTCCTCCATTGTACCCTTCATAACATCCCCTACCTTTATCCCTTTTCTGAGTAATCATCAACTAAGGGCAGTGCATCAGTGGAGGACAGATCTCAAGTCACAAAAAACAAACTTCCCATTTGTTTTATTAAAAAGAATTGGAGAATTATTGTGGACACTTGCGACCCTCAGTGGTAGAGAGGGGAAAATACATCCAGTGATGTCGGGGTAGAATAGAAGGGAAGGAAGCATCTTTTACCAGCTCTCTGGAGCCTTTGCTTACATCACAAATGCAAAACAATGTCTCTAGGGGGCTAAAATAACACAGACAAAACACTTCCACCTCTTATCCCTTGTCCTGGGCAGTTCTCTTCACGTCTAAGTAAGGTAGCAATAGTCACCCCCACCAATCCAAACACAGCCAGAAGCTATGTGTCATGTTGTACCTACATCTTGCCCTTGCCCTCTTGGAGCTTAAGGGACTCTTAATGACCACAACCACCACTACTCCGGCCTGCCTACCACCCTCAGTGCTGGTTTTTTTGTTTTGATGGAGTTTCAATCTTGTGCCCCAGGCTGGAGTACAATGGTATGATCTCGGCTCACTGCAACCTCCTCCCAGGTTCAAGTGATTTTTTTTTCCTGCCTCACCCTCCTGAATAGCTGGGATTATAGGTGCTAGCTGCCACGCCCATGTAATTTGCGTATTTTTAGAGATGAGATTTCACCATGTTGGCCAGGATGATCTTGATCTCCTGACCTTGTGATTCACCTGCCTCAGCCTCCCAAAATGCTGGGATTACAGATGTGAGCCACTGTGCCTGGCCCCTCAGTACTGTTTAAAAGCTCCATTCATGAGCAACCATCTATCCCAGGCTCTGGGCTAGCATGGAGTGGGGTGGAGCAAAGGTCAACCAGATGCCTGTTTTGTTCAGGTCATCTGTCTGCATGTCCCATCCCTCGTATATACTGATTCTGCCAGGCAAGAGGTTGAGGTGGTTTATTCATTTCATTTAACGAATAGTAATTCAGTGTCTACTGTATGTCTTGCAGTTTTAGGTAATGAACTAAAAAGACTTTTATATAAGGGAGCTTATATTCCCAGCTACTGAACCTCATATTATTGTCTTTACTTAACCCCTGGGCTCAAGAACCTGCCAGAATGCAAAGAAATCTTACTGATTGTGCAACTCCTGTCCTCTGCAAGTGAGGTTATTGACATCCAGAGGTAATGTGCCTGGCCTGACATCACAGAACGAGACACAATGGACTCTACATTCCAGCTTCCCAACTAAAGATAAATGTCAAGACACTCACAGCTGTGGGCATAAAGCTGTCTGGATGCATCTGGGGAAAGTTAGAGATCTAGTGAGCAAATGTATTTTAATATATCAATTTCACCAACTGGCAAATGAATCGGGTAAACAGAAGTAATTACATCTTTTCATTAAAAGGAAAGTACTCTGAGGGACTCACAGCCTTCTTATGAGGCTGTCTTGTCTGCCTCCCTGAATTTGGGCAGGAATCATCTGGAAGCATCCTCTGGGTGAAGGGAGCAGAGGCACATGGCACAGTGAGACACAGCACAGTGTAGCAGGAGCTTCTCCAACCGGCCAAGCACCCCTCCTGACCAAAGGGCTTATCCATATCCTTGGGGACCTGAGGAGACAGTCCTCTGCTGTGGGACCAAAAGGAAAATTGAAGTCTCATATTTTACTATAAAAACCACTATGACTATCGCATTCTGATGCACTAATATATCACTGTGCCTAACATAAAAATGATACATTTACCCAAATATCTGAATAAATTTCTGTAGAAGGATACACCATCTTTATACAGAACACCTTATCCATTACCCCTGGGCCTAAGTGTCCGCAGTTTGAGAAGCACAGACTTGGTTCCAAACCCAATTCTATGTAATGCTAACAAATTAATTCACTTTCATGAAACTCAATTTTCTTATCTGTGAAAGCAACAGAAAATTCTGAGCTCTACAGAGTCAGGACCACTGAGGATAATACCATTGTCAATACAGAGTGTTAAGAGTTATCAAGCATTTTCCATGTGTTACCTCATTTTCGCAGGAAGAGAACAGTGTCTGGAAGCCAGCTAACCCTTGGCGTTGACAGTGGCTCTGTGGTCTTGGGCGAGTGGATTAACCTTTGTGAGCTTCCACAGCCTTATCCTTGAAAGAGGTGTGATAATGACCCTATGTTACTGTGATAACCAAACACAATATAAGGTGCGCAGGCTTTAGTAAGTGGCACGTGTCATTAGTGCCTGGGGCAGCTGCTGTGGTGTGGGTAGGTGAGAACACCAATCCTGTATTCAGACAGGCTTGACTGTAACTGGGTGGCCTTGGGCAAATAACATCTTTTTGTCTGTTTCTTTCACCTGTCAAATAACGATGAAAATAGTACTCCTTTAGAAAGTAGTGGAGGTAAAGTGAGTGACTATAAGACACACTAATAGCGGCTGGCTCAGGTTATTGAGTATTCCAGTAAGTATCTGTGCACAGGTGATTGGCCTTATCATTGGCCTTTTGGGTTAGGGAAGCAGAGGCTCCCCTCCATCAACAAGACTTCTTTTCCCCACGTGGAAGATCTAGTATTTGAACCCAGATTCCCTAATTTCAGAACCAGTGATCTTTTCCATCAGGCCCCACACAGGAGTAGGGGCTGCACACCTTTTAGTAATTTATCTTCCACTGCAAGCCTTGAGTCACTTGCCAAATCTAAGTAGCAGACATTCTCAGGTTAATGCATTATTTCATGAACTAGAAGTAATTATTACCTCCTGGAGAGGCTGGAGAATAGACAAAACCTCTGTGCCCCATGACTCGAATGGAATTTCTGAGAAAAGCAACCTTCTCAGTTACCTTAAGATACCAGAGGGAGCCAACATTGCTCTGATAGCTACATTGGTCCAACAGATTTGTAAAAATTAAAATAGATCACAGATCATATCAATGAAAGAGGAACCTAGGCTTTTACAGAATAAAAATTAGTTTCACTGACTCTTCCTGAGCCTTGCAACCTAGGCAAATCTTGCCGTTTTGGTTAGACTGCTCCAAAGCAGTGTATGAACCCACAGCTTACATATTAAGTGGTGGAGGTTCTACGTCCTCAGTTATATTAAAGCGAAATCTGGGTGTAAGAGCACATCTGGTTACAGATTGCAGAGGCAAAAATCATTACTGTCAAATGTCACATACAAGAAAAGGCAAGGGCTGGAATTATTGAACCTATCTTTTCTAAAAACAGTGAGTCGGGCAAGAGACATGAGAACCTGGGGCATGGCTTCCTCACTGCAAGGCTGGCCAGAGGCAGATGTTTGCTGCTTTGTCTCACAATTATTTTTTCCCGATAAATAAGGAAATCGAGGTCTATAGCTCTTAGACCCCTTGGCCTGCATGGCTATATTTGATCTATTCTATTTGATAACCACAGGCTTTCTCATTTGGGCCCCACCATGCATCCTCCCCCACTGAAAAGAGAAAAACTCTGCTCTTTACTCAATTATTTCAGTTTTGACACCAGATGTGTGGGTTTTCCACATCAACCAATTCTCCTGTCCTCTGTAGACATTAACTGGGTGTCTTACAATTTAATTCTGAGAGTTAGCACAGACCCTCACGGTTAAAGGCCTCAGCCACACGAGTTGGCTCCCAATTTCAGATACCAATTGCAAGTGACCTGTATTTCTGACCAACTGGCCATAAATCAACGATTCCCATGACCTCCTCCTCAGGTTTAACCATTTGCTAGAATGGGTCACAAAACTCAAATACTGATGTTTACCAGTTTGTTATAAAGAATGCTATGGAGCATGTGATTGAACTGCCAGGTGAAGACGTACATAAGGCAAGGTATGTGGGAAGGACACGGATCTTCCATGCCCTCCTTGGATGCACCGTGCTCCAGGGCCCTCCATGTGTTCAGCAACCTGGAAGCTCTTGGAACCTTTTTGGAGGCTTCATAATGTAGTGGCGGTTGATAAAATCATTGGCCACTGGTGACCAACTTTGAGATTTTTGACCCTCTATTGAGGCAGGGGGCTGAAAATTCCAACCTTTGAAGTACATGATTGATTTCTGTGCCAACCAATCCCCACCCACAGACACTATAGGACATCTTAACCAAAAATCTCATTTGCATACAAAAACACACTTAGCCCTTTGGAGATTCCAAGCATTTTAGGAAAGGGGCAGGGGAGGATGAAAATAAAAATGTACATGTCTTAGCACATCACAGTGTTATACCCACCTATTTAACACGATCACCCACCCTCTGTCATACTGTGTCCAAATTTTTTTTGGACTATTACAAACGTTTTTTAAAGTTAAATATGAAACTGTACGTGATTCAATTTTTGCACCCTAGTGAAACAGACCCTTTGGACAGGGGACATGGATTCCTCTGCAGAAGTGCCATTATTTCGGCTTGTTCCAAGGCTCCTAACACGATGATAGTTTTCTCTTATTTCTGCTGTTCTAATACTCTGTTGCCCACTAATTGCCATCTTCACACATTCCTGTCATGAGATTCATAAAGTGACCCAATCCCACAGTATTCCTTGGACATGTCTGCCACCGTTTAATTTCAGTAATAACTTGTCTAAGTGTTGTTTTTTTTTTCCCCCCCCTCAATTTGGGAGAGTGAGCTTTGTTTATGATGTCTACTAAGCAGGCTCAGATGCCTTAAAATGGAGTTTATGGCCTCCATCACACTTGAGAGGTAGGCCTGGCATTTTGTGTCTGATGTCACCCATTCCATTAGCTTCCACAGACACATCTCCCACTGTGCCAACCCCTCAATCCATCCTGTTCTTGGAGGAGAGAGGCTCTCTTCCTATGCAATGTCTGGGTCTCACCCTGCCTTCTTGACGAGCTTACTCTATATTAACTTTATTCTCTTACAAATCTATGTCTTATTCTCTCCTGGCTTTTTCCAGTCAGCATTTGGGCAAGGTTCTGCTCTCCCATCTTAAAAACCTAATGAAAAATGAAAATCCTCCTTGATCTCAGATCTCCCTTCAGCTACTTCCTCACCTTTTGTTAGTGACCAGGTTCATTTTGTCATCACATAGCAATCCAATCACTGTGACGACGGATTTCTGTAAAAGAGATAACAGATTATTCACAACGCTGTTGTGCAAGGAAGCACAAGAAAAAATCTCCAGTGGGCCTCCCTGAACATGGAGCTTGTAGGTACTTAGGATATAGAAAGCAGGATCATCTAAACGGGGAAAAAATGACTGGTGGGCAGGAAAGGGGAGGCCGTTGGGATTTCTGCAAGCATAATTGAGCTACATGGTTCGTCACATGACATGTGTGCAGAAAATGGTGGTGGTAGCATGATGAGGGTGGAGCTTTTGGCTCTCTGACATTGAAAGGTCCCTCTTGAGTCACCTGCACAGGCTCAGTAGAAGGATCAGTGGTCTGAAGCAGCTTGAACTGGACAAGAGCTTCCCCCATATAATAACCGTTGCAACTTTAAGCAACCGTTACTATAGTGACCCACAGTCAGACCTGATCTGATGTTAGCTAGTGGGAGTTTTAAGGTCAACTAAAAGTAAGCAATTAAAAGCAAGCACAGCAGTTTGACGTTTGGCAGGCTGAGGTCTCGCCCACCCCACACGCTTCAGCTGGCCTCCCACCTTTATTACACAGTCAACACTGCTATTGCCAAGGTCACCAATCAATGAACTCTGTCAATTTATTGTTAAACCAAAATTATGGGAGGCCATTGTTTTGGGCTGAGCTCCTGTAGCGGGCCTCTATGGACCAGACCAAACCAAAGTGGAGTCACCCATGCTAAATGCCACATCATCAAATGGAAACATTGATAAAGCAAATAGAGCCTCAAACAGACCAGTTTTTCCAGAAAACAGGGTATTCTCTACCTGAGTCAACATAACAAATTTTCCTCTGCTGTAACCCTTACAACAAAGTAACCCAATGTTAACTAATCGGTTGCTTTTCTATTCTACTTTGTTTCCACCTTTATAAAACCCACTATTCTGCCATTGCCTGGTGGAAGCTTTCATTCTATTTTGTAGAATGGAGGTTGCCCCAATTCATGAATTGCAAATAAAAGCCAGCTAGATCTATAAACTTGTCATTTTGCCTTTTGACAATTCGTAAGTTAAGGATACACATTTCACCATCTACTGTGCTGCAGACACTGTGCCACACATTGGGAATACACTGTAAAGCAGACAGACCAAAATTCCTGTGTTCATGTGACTTACCAACCAGTCAATCGCGGAGTGTGAAGGGATCATGCGAAACCTTTCCATTTTCACTACTTCATTTCCAATGGAGCTGATCACTTGCTAACTGTTGAAATATCTTTTACTGGCTGTTTTGCTTAAGTGGCAGATAGATACCCATTTCAGTTTGTCAATTTTATGTTGACTAAGAATAAAAGCCAAACGTCTTTTATAAATACCTTTTTAAAATAGTTTTTCAGAAGGCTTCCTGAGGATTATAGACAGAGCCCTATAGCCCAGAGGCAGACCCTCTGCTGTCAGAAGTTCTGTCAGACCTGTGACACAGGGCTTCAGCCCATTGCTTAGATACGGCGGTGCAGGTTCAGTACATGCAAAATCACATCAAACTGGTGACGTTAAAGCAGAATCACATCAAGGCCTCAGTGTAAGTACATCTGTTCATAGATGACTAAAGTACCTTTGGTTATAGTTAATAAAAGCATAATCACTGACCTAGTCCGACATTGTCTTATGTGTAAGAAAAGCCAAGGGCTAGGATTGTTGACCTTGTCAGGAATTAGTGACTCGGGCAAGAGACATGGAGGCCATGTGCTCTCCTGTTTTGTCTTCAAAAACAGCTGCATGTTGTCACAGAGTAAGAAGTTGAAGTAGAAATGAGCAAATCTGACTAAAGTTTGCCACTTTGTTTCACACTGATTTTTAATTTTTTTTCATCCAACACATTTTTGTTGAAGACAGTTTGTGTTAGTCACTTTTCTAGGTGCTAGAAAACAGCAATGAAGGAAAAGATGACAAATCTTTTATCTTCATGAAGTTCACAGTTTAGCGGGAAGGTACAAGTGGAATCATATAGGGTGATCAGGGTCGCTTGCCTGCAAAGGTCACATGCAGCTGAGGAAGCAAGCCATGTAACACGAAAGGGAAAAGCATTTCAGGCAGAACGAACATCAGTGCAAATGTCCTGGTGCAGGGACGAGAGGGTGAGCACTTGACAATCATGTCAGTTAACAGGGGAAGTAGTGTATGTGCTGAATTGTGCAAGGCCTCATACTGCTCTGAGGTTTTCAGCTTTGCTTCTTAGTGAGCTGGGGGCTGCTGCAGGGTTTTAGGCTGAGAAGGTTTTTAGTTGATCTCGTGTGTTTTCTATAAGGATCAATTTGGCTGCCATGTGGGAGCAGGGAGGACAGCAGTTTAGACCAGGATGATGGAAGTCATTGAGTCCAACAGGAATTTACAGAATTCCTGAGGGCTCAGCCAACTCTGGTCTCTTCTTCCTGAGGTGAGAGTCTTGCGGTGAGACATTGCTTATGTGACCCCCATCTCTTCCTGTGGTGCCAGTCACCTACTGATTGGCAAGTCCAACCTAGGCATCTTCTCTGAGCTTCCTCTGTTTTCATTTGGCTTTCTCACCATCACCTCTAACAGCCTATCTTGTCCCCACCAAACATGTCCCACAAGCCACCCAGTGCTAAGCTGGACACTTGGAAATTTATCTGTGATACTTGCCTGCATTTGACCTCTGCATTCATTTCGCTCTGCACTAAATGAATGGATCTATTCATCCACTTCTCTCCGCATCTTCTCTAAGCCACCACTGTGTTTGCATTAGTCTCCCAACGGGGCTCATGATATCCACTCCTGTGCCCTTTCCCCGCATTCCCTTCTCTAAGCTTCAGGCAAAGGGAACCTTTAAAAATTCAGATCTTATCAGATTACCTCCTTGATTAAAATCTTTAAATGTCCTCCCATTGCTCCTAGATAAATATCAAAGTCCTTACAAAACAAAATCCTCATCCCACCCTGAAGTATCTTAGCTCTTCCTTCATCCCTAGTCATTTCTATACCATCTCAGTCTATTTACTTGAAGTATTAACTTGCTTTGGGTCCTTCACACAGCAGTGCCTTTGCACATGTTGCTCCCTGTGCCTAGAAGGCTCTCACTCTTTACCTTCTGTCTCCTACAGGCCTCGTCTTATGTAGCTTTCCCAGGAAAGCATATGCAACCTTCAGATGAAATTAGAGCTCTGTCTCTCTACAAGCTCATACCATTTTTGATTTCTTTTATGGTGTCATCAGTTAGGGTTTGTTGTTTATATTAAGAGTTGGTGAATGTTATTCCATCTTAAAAGCTCTATATCATGTCTATCTTCTCACCATGGTGTCTCCAGTTAGGAGTAAAGTACGTGCTCACAGAGGGGCTTACTAAGTGGTAATGCCCTTAGATTCAAACAAGGAGGCCTCTGCCTGTATCCTGCTCCTGCCTTCCCCCCACTGTGTGGGATAGTGTCTATAGGTCCAAGGCGAATTGTCCACCCAAGGCTATGTCCTCCTCCTAGCTGCCCAGGACTCTAAAATTATCTACCTCAAAGGCCCAGGACCCACTTGCATGGTCTCTATGTGCCTCTTACCTGAGCCTGTTCTCACAAAGGTGGATGATTTCATTTGAATGAGTGCTTCTAGGCCTGAGGCATGTTGGTGGAGTGGTGGGTGAAGCTGTGTGTGCACCTTGGACATGGAAGGTAGAGCATCCACACAGCAGTGTGCAAGGATGCACGGTACAGAACTCAACTTCGGTGGGAAAAAAAGTTGTCAGGCCATGGTTGTGGGCTAGGCTCAGCAATCCTTGTACTGTCACATTTGAGTACTGAACTCTGAGCATTTGAAAAGTTCTATATTCAAACCTAGTTTATCAGGTCACCTTCAAAGTGAATCGGTCAAAGTAGTATAAAATAATTTATATAATGGTTTATTACCTAGATTTGTAATTGTGAAATATCTATACACTTCCTGTGTGTGGACCTCAGAACCTGATTATTCATTCAATAAACCTGATTTATTGAATGAATCAATAAATGAACAGGTTTATTCCTGAATCTCAACATTTGCCATTGGGAGTGACTGGATGACAAAAATAAATGCTACATGCAAACAAATGCCCACAAAAGCAAATGCATTTTAAAGTGAAGGTCCAGTTGCCAAGGGAATTGATCTGTCTACCCAGGTTGTTGTTTTTCTCAGGGCAGCCTGACTTGGATGCTTCCATTCTACAATTCAGTGACAAGTATAAGTAATAATGAACATGTATTGGACTTTGTGTTCAGGACCGTTTTAAGCCTACCATATAGATTAGTTAAATATTCACCATCCTATGAGGTAGGTGCTATTATCATTCCCATTTTACCGATGAGGAAACTGAGGCTTATTAAAGTTAAGTAACTTACCCTAGGCCACACAGCTAGTAAGTTACAAAGCTAGAACTAAGTTCCCAGTCAGCCTGTGCTCCGTACATTAAGCTACACTACTTGCAACAAAGTCCTCCTGGGTCTCCCCTTGTTACCAACACCCAAGAGCTCTTGGAGCCTCAGCCAGGATCTATGGGTGTCAGGGCCACCCTCCCTAATACCAACTTGCCTTTGTAATGGATGAGAAATGATACGGAATTACATTTTGAGTTTAGTAAGATGATGACATACCCTTACAACGAAGCATTTTTAGTTTTTACATTAAATTTCCTCTTACAGCTTTATAAGGAAAGCAAAGGGAAGACAAAAGCATTCATGGTAAAGGAAGTTATTTTTCATTTACTGATGATACCAAGGGTCCTGAATGGGAAAATGTAACTCTTTAAAGGTGAATTTTTCACATGCTGTAAACTTTAATTAGTAAGAATATTTATGGCCTGCCAATGCTTCAGTTCGACCTGAGTGGATTACTGTTGTTAAAATGAGAGCTCAGTATCCCCTTCCTGCCCTCTGGCTGTAGGATCACCAGCAGTATCTCTAAGGACTCCCAGGGATGGTCTAAGCCAGGTGAGGACTAGAGATGGAGAGAACTAGGATGAGGGAGACAGAAGGGAGGAAGGACTGAGCATAGATTCGAGGTTACGGAGTGCTCAGAGTCCTGATATCCCCAACTGCATGTCTTCAACAGATACTGAGGTCTCCCCCTTGTGCGGGGAAAGTTCAGTATCACGTTAACAAATGTCCATCTCCAGGGGTATTCAGTTGCCACTGGAGTTTCAGGTACTATCAATGTTATGCAAAAATTTTTATCCAAATTTTTATTTAACAAAGTTTTTTAAATTTCAATGTTCTCTACTGCATTATTTATAGCAAAAACATATAACATGCCTTGTGAATTTTGTCACTCGCACTGAAATAACATCAATTTGCTTTTCCTTTTTTACTCATTCTGATTTTCCACTTCCAAATTTACAAACCTGTATTTCACAGAGCTGCTTTGAGAATAAAACATTTACATGTTCAGCACAATTCCCATCTACCAGTAACCACAATTCATTGAAATGACGTAATGTAAAATTTCTTAACACATGGTAGGCGTATAACACATTTGCTGAAACAAAGCAAATTTTTTTAAAGTTGGAAAATGGCTAAACTTAAAAGGATAATCCTCTTCTAGGCTTTCATGGAAGTGTCCCAAACCAGAGCAATGGAAATAAACCAGACTTCAAACTTGGGATGTTCCCAAGAATTCCAAAGAAGGTAACAAAATGCAGTCTTTGACATCAGTTCTCCTAAAACACAAGCAGCCTAAAGTACTCGGAAAAGTAACTTGCAGTCCTTAAAGCAATTTCCCATGTTCTCAGATGGTGGTTTAGAAGATCTGCTTGTCCTGCAGCAGCACACACTTGGAGCTTCCACTGCCAGTGGTTGTATGTGCTGCAGTAGGTAGCCAGTCAGGGATGAGCAGGGCAGGAGAGGGATCCCTTCAACCCCGCGCACAACAGGAGTGTCAGGTGACCACCAGATGACGGTCAGGTTAACTGTCTCAATAATTGGTCACAGTCACTGCTAGGGAAAGGCAGTCTCCCAATAGCTAGAAAAACCTGAAATTGGTGGTCAGCAGCTTCCCAATAAGATCTTTGGAGTTGGGCAGGTGGGCCTAAGCATATGCATTAAGAGGTGAAATGGCAGCGTTTAAGTGGTATATGACCTTCCTCTAGGAATACTAGACTGGGGGGGATGAAGCCTCAGCTGAGGCATGCGTTCAGCACCGGTATGCAGCCTGCATGTACTCCCCTCCCAAGAGCTAGCGGTCACAGCACATGGGAAGAGCCCACCCCAAGGGAAGAATCAGAGAACGGGAGACCTGAAATACGCCAGCATATAAAACCCCAAGTCAAAGGGCCAGATTGCACACTTGATCTCTGAAATTGCCCGCTTGGCCCTCTGCCAAGTATACTTATTTTCATTTCTGCTCTAAATGTTTTTTATAAACTTTCTAAAGCTTACCTTGGTCTTCTACCTTATGACCTTCAGATGAATGCTTTCTTCTGAGGAGGCAAGAACTGAGGTTGCTGCAGACTCGTACCCATATGAATTTGCTGCTAGTAACAGTTTCCATGACCAAATCTGATCTATGCCTTGAAAAAGTCACCTTGTTTTTCCCCTCTGCTGGCTTCCCACCCTGTTGCACAGAGGATTCTTCCCTGGTTGTCATACAGCCTGCTTCTGTAGTACACATGGGCCTGGAGTGGGAAGTCTGGAGGTTCTGACCTGCCCTGACCCTGCTTTACCAGTTAATCTTAAGGATGCCATTGTCATTTCTGAGCTTCTGTATTACCTGCAAAATTGGGACAGCAGGCTGTCTGGCTACCACCCATTGTTCTATGTTTGAGAACCAGTTGAACTGTTATTTCTTTCCTGAAACCTTGATTAGACCAACCCTCCCCACCAGCCAGCCACTCCATGGCACTGCCATCCTTGCCATGTATCCATCTCTTTTGAAGCACTATGGATGCTGTAACTGTTTCTCTTCCCTCCTCCTTGGACTTGGTCTCCTAGGTGCTTGGGCGAAATATTTGCTAAATGAGTGAATGAACGAGAAGACACTGAACAGCACAATGCTCTAGATCGGGGTAAACTAACTTCTGTAAAAGCCCAGATGATTAATAGTTAATGTTTCAGGACTGGCGGGGCTGTTGTAACTACTCAACTCTGCTGGTACAGCCCCAAATCGGCCATCCACATACACAAACGAATGGGTGTGGCTGTATTCCAATGAAACTTTATGGACACTTAAATTTGAATATCATTTTTCACACTGTAAAATATCATTCCTCCTTTGATTTTTTTCAACCATTTGAAAGTGTAAAAACCATTCCTTGCACATGGGCTGTACAAAAGCTGGAGGTGAGCCAGATTTTGACCTGCAGGCCATAGTTTGCCAATTCCTGCACCAAAGTAATAGTAAACATTGATTTTTTTTTTAAAAAATTTACATATGGTAAACATTATACATCATTATTTCATGAAGACAGGGTCTCAAATTCTTGGCCTAAAGTGATCCTCCTGCCTCAGCCTCCTAAAGTGCTGGGATTGCTGGCATGAGTTACTACATCTAGCATAGATACTGGATTTATTAGATATTACTGAGATTTCCTGTGGTCTCCTTACTTCCACATTTTAGATAATGGTGTGTGTCAAGTGTGTGACCTCAAGCTTGCCTGTCTCACAATCGCAGAGAATCTCCACTTTGCATCTGCCACTCAAAGTGATCCACTGTCTTCTCCCCGTTCTGTCCCAACAAAGGCTGTGTGGCCCTTCTACCCCTGGAGGGACTGGGCTGACCCTCACCACACAGGTCATCTTCCCAGCAGGGGTTCCTACATGAGCTGTCCGTGCTTCCACAGAATAAGGGTTACAAAGGTTCTGACATTCTTTGGACATGAAGTTTGGTTTAGAATTAGAGATCTAATTTACCTCTATCCTTTCTTATCCATTGTACAACCGTAAACGATATATCTGCCATTATGGAGCACTTCTTGTGTGTTCAACATTCTAAGAAATTTTTCATATGTTTCATTTATAAAATAATTTTAAAGTAGAATTGATTTATCCATCACTAAGATTGGTTTCTTCCTTTTTCAAGACCTATTTGAGATAGCAAAGTTTGTAAAGACCATTTTAGGTCCAAATGTGTATGAATACACTTTTTGAGATGGGGACTATAATAAACTATAATTTATTGAGAGTTTAACGTATATTACGCACCATTTTATGAATTCCATTGGAGTAGACAAGATTTCAACTTTTGGTGCAAACCAAGGCTTGCGAAAGCCAACTAACTTGGCTGGGTGTCGTGGCTCACACCTGTAATCAAAATGCTGATATACCAGCACTTAGGAAGGCCAAGGCAGACAGATCATTTAAGGTCAGGGGTTCAAGACTAGCCTGGTGAACATGGTGAAAACTCGTCTCTACTAAAAATACAAAAATTGGCCTCTGTGCCTGTAATGTGACAGGCTGCTGTGAATGTCTCTAAAATGCCTTTGAGGCATTTTTCTCATTGCTTTGGCTATTAACATTTGGATCCTCTTTAGAAAATATCTGCAGCTGACTTGAAGTCCCTCCAAAAAAATGGGATTTACTTTTCTACCACATCATGAGACTGCAAATTATCCAAACTTTCATGCTCCGCTTCCCTTTTAACTGTAAGTTCCAGTTTTAGATAATCTCTTTGCTCATGCATATGAGCATATGCTGTTAGAAGCAGCCAAGTCATGTCTTGAATGCTTTGCTGCTTAGAAACTTGTGTCACATAACCTAATCTCAAGTTCAATATTCCACAGATTTCTAAGGTCAGGGACATAATGCGGCCAGTCACTTTGCTCAAAGCATAGTAAGAGTGACCTTTACTCCAGTTCCCAATAAGTTCTTCTCCATCTGAGATCATCTCATTCTGGATTTCATTGTCTATATCACTATCATTTTGGTGACAACAATTCAAGTCCCTGGAAAGGTCCAAACTTTCCCTCATCTTCCTGTCTTCTGAGCTTTCCAAACTGTCCCGACTTCTACCCATTACTCGGTTCCAAAGTTGCTTCCACATTTTCGGGTATCTTTACAACAGTGCCCCACTCCTGGGTATAATTTTTATTAGTCTATTCTCACATTGCTATGTACTGCCTGTGACTGGGTAATTTATAAAGAAAACAGGTTTAATGGACTTACAGTTCCACAGGCTATATAGAAAGCATGGCTGAGGAGGTCTTGGGAAACTACAACCATGGTGGAAGGCAGAGAGGAGTCACATCTTACATGTCCACAGTGGGAGGACAGAGTTGCAGGGTGGTGTCACACACTTCTAAAGACGATCTCATGAGAACAGCAAGGGGGAAGTCTGCCCCCATGATCCAATCACCTCTCATCAGACCCCTCCTCCAACACTGGGGATTACAATTGGACATGAGATTTTGGCTGGAGCACAAATTTAAATCATACCAATTGATCAGAAGCATAAGCCTTCTATTTTCCCAGTCCAGGCCCAAGATGGCTGTGTGGGGTGTGGGACTCGCAGATCTGCCCAGACATAGCCTGTTTGGATCCAATAGTCACAGGCAGGGGACAGCTTTGTGTTGTAATGATGAGAAGAAAATGACAAATCACTGTAATGAAAAGATGATTCCCATATTTACAGAATCAACAATGACTAAAGGAATGATTTTTAACATCTGTTACCTTACCAGTACATTTTATAGAAAAGTGGATTTGCTGTAGGTCAAATCTGGGGATTTAAGAAAGTTTAGGGCATCGTTTGTGATTAGTGCCCAAGAAACGGGATGTGATTTGTTTTTACAAGAAATAGGACCATTATCTAATTCTTCTAAGGGTTGGTGGAAAGGCAGGAGGGCTGCTCTTCTGTTCTATTTTTCTATGCTGTAAACCAGTATTTTCCAAACTATTAGTAAGTTACTTCCATGAGTGCTTAATAGTGTGGCTCTAATAAAGGGTTCCCTAGTCAAAAATAGGTGGTGAACTCCGACTTCTCTTTCTATAAACCAGGGTTCCTGTGAAATACGAAGTGTGGATTGCTCTGCTCATACCACTGATGAGTCTGCTGCTTCATCCGTGCTAATGAAGACAACTCTTAGGAGATTACATTTTTACTGGCTTCTCAGGCACTTAAAATATACAGATTATAGCTCCATTGGGGTTATTTCTCCAGAACATTAACCTCACCAGTTACAAGTGAATTTTCCTATTCTTTTTCAGTTTTATTTTCCTAGAGAGAAAACGGGAGGTCCTCCACATACTGATGATGGCCTCAATTCACATGCCCAACCATATCCCTTGTTGCTTCTGTTCTTTTTCCTTCTACTTTAGTTGAGTCTTTTGAATTCCTCAGTACTTCCCTAAAAGTTTTGACCTTTTCTATTGACCATACCCTGCTCTGCCACACCCCTCATTCTCTGCATGAAGGCTACTATTGTGTATGGGCTAGGTTAAATGCCACTTCATTCATTCAGCTGTCAAACATTGAGTACCTGTTTTGAGTTTAGGATCTTTGTAGTATCTTAGTGAAAGGATTAGTGAATGCATGGCTTTACTCACCCATCAGAGTTGACAATGTGTTAAATAATGCATGGCTAGGCATGTTTATCTTATAGGACAAAAATGCTCTATAAATCAGGACTACTATAATTACATGTTGGTTTCACGAAAAATGATACCAGCAGTTTTCACTATAATGTAAATCCTGATAATTTGCATTTATCTAGCACATTATTGGCACAACAACTTGGTCCCTTTGAGCAGCTTCATTTACAGTGGTTTTGTTTTAATTATCTCTCGCAGAGAAGCTACAAAAATGATTGGAAAATAATTTGCAAGTATGTGTGATATCCATAAATGGTAAATAACAGTTAAATTATAAAGACAATGGAATAGAATCTGACATTTCTCAGGACATTTTAGTTGCTCACCTGATTGATGTCAACTCTGAATCATTAACATCTGGATTAGGACAGATGTGTGTCTGGAGAGGGAAGAGTGTGCACTTAGGAGCATCCCTTGTTTTACCCTTTAATTTTTTCCTGTCTGACAAGATATTCACAAAGCATGTTTGTGTGCACACTAACAATGTGAGTTCAAATGTGTAAGGTGTTTTAAATATTAACAAATGGACACTCCATAGACATTTGAGCATTTCATTCTATCCTTAGGCAATGGAATTGGTCTACTCTTGGCAAAGCATTGTGAATGGCATCTTGGAAACAGCAATCAATGAGTCATAATCTTTCAGCATCAGTGCAACAAAGGAAGCCTCTGGTAATATTTACATAATATCTTTTCTCTTCAGTGCTCTGAGGTAACATCTACATTCACCATCACTGCTGAGTTAAGTTTAGGGCTCCCAACATCTCACTTTGAGTGTAGTTGCTCTGTGGATTTTTCAAGGAGTTTCGTTTTGCTTCTGACCCATTATCAATTCTAAAGACTGGTTGAGGGGCAAGACAGGAGTTATCAGTCTTGTCCTACAGGTAAAGAGCTTATAAGTTGGTGTCAATAGCTTATTCAAAGCCACATAAAATAGGAGAACAAACCAGAACTCGGGTTTCTATAAATGAGGGGAGGGAAGGGTGCTAACAAATATGGCATATATCTATAATATGATTTCCTCTACCTCACATACTTGACTAAGAACTGGAAATACAGAAGCTCCTCAACTTAAGATGACTCATCTTTAGGATGTTTCAAAAGTCACATGCATTCTGTAGAAACCTAATTCAAGTACCCACACAATTCTGTTTTTCATTTCTAGTACAATACTCAATAAATCACATGAAATATTCAACACTTTATCATAAAATAGGTTTTGTGTTTATAGCAGCATGAGAATGAACTAATACAAAGACAGACCAGAGACTGCGTAATTTATAAAGGAAAGAGGTTTAGTTGACTGAGTTCCTCAGGGCTGCAGAGGCCTCAGGAAACTTAGAATCATAGCAGAAGGGGAAGCAAAACATATCTTTATTGACGAGGTGGCAGAAAAGAGAAGAATGAATGCCCAGTGAAGGAGGAAGCCCTTATAAAACTATCAAATGTCATGAGAGCCAACTCACTATCATGAGAACAGGATGAGGGAAACCACCCCCATGGTTCAATTATCTCCACCTGGTCCCTCCCACGAACATAAGGATTATGGGAGCTACAATTCAAGATGAGATTTGAATGGGGACAGCCAAGCCATATCATCCCACCCTTGGCCCCTCCCAAATCTCTTGTCCTCACAATTCAAAACAATCATGCCCTGCCAACAGTCTCCCACAGTATTAACTCATTCCAGCATTAACCCAAAAGTCCAAGTCAAAAGTCTCACCCGAGACGGGGCAAGTCCCTTCCACCTGCGAGACTATAATATCAAAAGCAAGTTAGTTACTAATACTTGCTAGATACAATAGGGGCACAGGTATTGGGTAAATATACCTGCTCCAAGTGGGAGAAATTGGCCAAAATGAAGGGGCTATAGACCCCATGCAAGTCCAAAATCCAGTCAGTAGTCACTAAACTTTAAATTTCCAAAATGATCTCCTTTGACTCCATGTCTCACAGCTAGGTCATGCTGATGGTAAAGGTGGGCTCCCATGGCTTGGGCAACTCTTGTCTACTGGTTTTCAGAGGATAGCCTCCCTCCCAGCTGCTTTCATGGTCTGGTGTTGAGTGTCTGAAGCTTTTCCACATACGTGGTGCAAGCGGTCAGTGGATCCTACCATTCTGGGGTCTGGAGGATGGTGTCCCTATTTTTACAACTTCACTAGGCAGTGCCCCAGTGGACACTCTGGGGAGGGCTCCCACCCCGCATTTTTCTGGACTGCCTTAGCAGAGGTTCTCCATGAGGGCCACATTCCTGCAGCATACTTTTGCATGGACATCCAGGTGTTTTATACATCCTCTGAAATCTAGGCAGAGGTTCCCAAAAATGAAATCTTGACTTTTGTACATCTGCAGGCTCAACCCCACATGAAGCTGCCAAGGCTTGCGGCTTGCACCCTTGAAGCAATGGCCTGAGCTGTACTTTAGCCCCTTTGAGATACGGCTGAAGTGACTGGGACACAGGGCTCCAAGTCCCTAGGGTGCACACTGCAAGGGGGCACCGAGACCAGGCTCAGGAAACGGTTTTTCCCTGCTAGGCCTCTGGGCCTGTGATGGGAGGGGCTGCCACGAGGGTTTCTGACATGCCCTGGAGCTATTTCCCCCATTGTCTTGGCAATTAGCATTTGGCTCCTTGTTACTTATGCAAATTTCTGCATCGCGCCTGAATTCCTCCCCAGAAAACGGATTTTTGTTTTCTATGGTGTCCTCAGGCTGCAAATTTTGCAAATGTTGATGTTCTGCTTCCTTTTGAATGCCCTGTCACTTAGAAATCTCTTCCACCAGATACACTAAATCATCTCTTTTAAGTTCCAAGCTCCACAGACAACTAGGGTAGGGGCAAAATGCCACCTGTCTCTTAGCATAGGAAGCACGACCTTTACTCCAGTTGTCAACAAGTCACTGACCTGCATCTAAGACCACCTCAGCCTGGACTTCGTTGTCGATGTCACTATCGGCATTTTGGTGAAAGCCATTCAACAAGTCTCCAGGAAGTTCCAAAGTTTTCCACATTTTTGTCTTGTGAGCCCTCCAAACTGTTCCAACCTCTGCCTGTTACTCAGGTCCAAAATTGTTTCCACATTTTTGGGTATCCTTATAGCCCCACTTTCTGTGATATCAATTTATTGTATTAATTCGTTCTCATACTGCTCTAAGGACATACCTGAGACAGAGTAAAATTATAAAAGAGGTTTAATTGACTCCCAGTTCCCCAGGGTTGGGGAGACCTCAGGAAACTTAAAATCATGGTGGAAAAGGAAGCAAACATTTCCTTTTTCACAAGGTGGCAGAACAGAATGAGTGCCCAGTGAAGGGGAAGCTTCTTATAAAACTGTCAGATCTCATGGGGAAATCACCTCCATGATTCATTGTTATCTCCACCTGGTCACTCCTATGACACATGGGGATCATGGGAACTCCAAGATGTGACTTGGGCAGGGACACAGCCAAACCATGTTGGTGTTACATGATTTTGCCCAACTATAGCCTAATGTAAGTGTCCTGCACGTGTTTAAGATGGGCTAGCTAAGCTATGATGTTAGATAGGTATATTAAATGCACTTTCCACTTAGGATATTTCAACTTAATATAGATTTATTTGGATGTAACACCATGGTTGGTTAAGGAATATCTGCGTATATTTTTCCCATTGCTCCATGAATGAATTAATGAACAAAGTTCTCTGACATTCTCCGACTCCTCCCTCACCCAAAACAAGCCGCGAGACATTCAACTTTAATAGTGCCCTTAGCATCCCTCACCTCCACCTCCTCATCCCTTTTTATTTTCCTCTTCTGCCCACAGAGGAAGGGAGTGTTGGTTCTTCCCTCAGACACTACCTTAAACTCTGGGACTGAGGAGGGGCAGCCTTTACAGTCTGTCTCCATCTGCTGTCTTGTCCTGGCTCTGGGCTGAGGTTCACAATCCAATTATTTTTAGATTTATATCTGTCTGGCCTGTGATCCAAAGTGAGTGGAAATGGGGACCCTTGAAATTAACTCTGCAGTCTTGGCAGAAAAAGATGTTGCCTCCAGAGCATTAGAGGAGGAAAATTGATTATGTAAATACCACCAGGGGCTTCTTTCAGTGGATGACTGCTTAGCAGAGGGAACTTGGTCAAATCAATCTGCAGGATCTGTTGTGGGCCTGTGCTTTTGCCACGTGTGTGGGTTACAATAGTTAGCCTACAGTGTGTGGGTGTGCGTGTACCACCCAGCTGGCTTGGCGGGATTCTTTTGGCATTGTTCTTGGCATATAAATCTTTTTGGTCTCAAATTGTTACTTAATCTAATTTGCCTGGGTCTCAGTTTCCACATCTAAGATGAAGATGCTTTACTAGAATGATGCCTAGGGGACTTCTAGAGGCAGCATGTCTTGGCTGGGGTAGGAATGTTTTAGAAAGGGCTTAGACAAAAAACACATCTTGATTAAAATTCCTGCTCCACTACCTACATTCTACTTCTCCAAGCCATCTGCAAAATGGAGGTCGGGGGAAAATGCCTGTCCATAGCATTGGGGTAGAGATTCTATAACACAGAGAAAGTGCTCAGGAAATAATTGTTGATGAATGATATTTGGATGGCTCCGAAGAAAAGCTTTCCACTCTAAAGGGGCTTGACCAGAATTCCCCTCACTGCCATGGCTCCCGAAGGTTGGCAAGCTGTGGAACACAAAAGACTCCTTCTGCCTCCATTCTCCAGGCAAGGGTTATTTGAGTAGAAAATCATTACTTTAAACTCACTAAATTGTTAAGTCCTTTGTCTCTTCCACTGTTGTGACTAACTTCTGAGGTGCAGTGTGGGTGAATCTGTCCTTATTTTCCCCTGTAGACTATTTTCTCAGTGAGGGCTGATACCTGTTTTTGTGCTCCAATACTGCCACATGAAACATGCTTCATAAGTATTTGTTGTGAGGAAATACCACCTCCCCCCTTAGGACTTGATTTCTTATTTCTGCAGGTCTGCAAACTAAGTATCCCCTGATTTAGGCAGCAGACTCTGGGAAAATTGGCTGTCCCTGCATGTTCCCACACTTGAAACTGGGATGCACTAGGTCAAATAATTCTTTAACTCTAGAAATTCTGTTTTCAAATTGGATAGGTGTCACACAGTTAGTAGAAGAATCGGAGAAAAGGCCCTCCACATGTCCACCTTCATCAAATCCCTCCCAGGAGACAAGAATCCCAACTTTCCCCAAACGGGAAGGTTTTATCCCTACTAGGGACACACAAGACTGTGTACAATGCAGTAATTCATCCCTTTGTGTAAATTAGATCTACTTAGCAATAACAAGGTTCTGTGCTTGTCCTAACAAAGCACTGTGGCTGTTAGTATTAAGTGTTAAAACTTCACCTTTAGAATTCCGTCACTAACTTCACTTTGTTATGGTTTGCTATTTCTAAAATATACTGGTGCTCTTGTGCAGACTCGGCCTATGTCTGTAATGGGTTCTCTGTGTCTAGAAACTTGGATAACATGAGAAATACAATAGTTAAATTGCTGCTCGCCAACTATAGCTGACAAAGGATAGTAGCAGTAGTTTGGTTAGTAGTTCTCCAGATCAATTAATTAATAGATGTGTTTCATTCTTATGCCAATATTGGCTACATCATCCAGTCCTTTAGGAATTAACCCTCCCTCCTTAGCTTTCAGCAGGAAGTGACCTCTCCTTGTATTTACGCAGTTTCCCAACAAGCACATCTTAACCACGTAACTTGATCTATTTTGCTGACTCCTCATTACATTGTGCTTTGTATTCCAAATGATTTTATTTCATCGTAACCATCTGAAGACTGCATTAGTCATTATAGATGCATTTCTAATTCTTAACCATCCCATTCCAGAAACTGACGACTTTATAAATTGTGAATAATAATTCTAATGAATTCATCCTTCTAATTTGTAAATAATGGGGATATTTCCCTAGCAATAGCCAATTGTATTAGACAAAAAAGTCATTCTATCAGGAACAGTTACCCTTTAGCTTATTTCAAGATCAGGGAAACCTCTGACTTTGATTATTTCTTCAGTTCTGCATCAGCTAACACCACAGAGATACTATAGTTTAACTAGAAGCAGTGTAATAATAATTCTTAATGAGGAGACAGCCTGGCTCAAAAGACTGGAAGCCTATATACTGAGAGGTTATCGTATTATTTTTTCATTAATTTATTCTGTAACCTTGGGCAAATCATTTTGTCTGTGTGAGCATTTTACCTCCTAGTGAGTGCAATCCAGCAATACAAGACAGGGAGAGAAAGCAGTATCTACAATAGTAGATACCAGTTATTGATCATTACCAAGTGGTAGACCCTGTGCCTGCATGACCTCTTCTAATTCCTAGGCTCAGCAGGAAGTTAGTTTCGTTCCTAGTTTGCAGAATTTCAGGGATACTAAGTTCACACAGTAGAGAAAGCAAGATTTAGACCTAGGTCTATCTGACTTCAAGGTGAAATCATCTTGTATACTGTATTTAATTTGCCTTTGTGCTGTTTGAGAGGCTGAAACTCTGCATGGTATTCCAGTAATTTCTCCTTGTATGTGGGGGGTGTGTTCCAATATCTCCAGTGGATGTCTAAGACGTTGGATGGGACAGTTACGAACCCTATGCACTATATGTACTATATTTTCCTATACGTATGTACCTCTGATAAAGTTTAATTTATAAATTAGGTACAGTATGATTAAAAACAATAAGAATAATTTTAACAATATCCTGTAATAAGTTATGTAAATATGTTGTCTTTCAGAATATCCTATTGAATTATGCTGTAAACTGACATGAGAGAAAGCAAAATCTCAGATAAATGAAAATTACTGTATAATGCCACAATAAAACTGGGTAATTTCAGACCGAAACAGGACAGTGACCAGCTCATTCCTACCGTGGAAATAGGCTGCAGAGTAAGGAAGGAACCTAGATTTGAACAATGAAGTCCTCTGGGAGCTTCAAGGAGGGGCTCAAGCCTGGCTTTGGGATAAGGGAGAATACCGTTGGAGGAATGTTTCCCATCCCTATGGCTATGTGCTGTAATTTAGCACCATGGCCTTGCTTCCCTCTTCCCATAACCCTTTCTAAATATGTCCCATGCACTCAACTGTTTTTGCCTGGCTCGGGCTCCATCACCTCCCTCCAGGACTCCTGCGTGGGCTCCTAAAGGGATCCCTGCCTCCAGTCTCAGTTGCCACTGAGCTTCTCACCACACAGCCAACAGATGACGATTTACTCCCTGTGGGCAGTACCAGTAATCAAGAGGTCTAGAAAGGCAGTTCACGCCTATAATGCAAGCACTTTGGGAGGCCAAGGCTGCAGTAAGCTATGATTATGCCACTGCATTTCAGACTGGGCAACAAAGTAAGACCCTGTGTCTAAATAAATGAATAATTAAAAGTAATCAGAAAATTTAGGAGGATTATATAATTAGATTTACAGTTTAGGAAAATTAAACTTTATGATTCTCCCATTTCCCCTCACCTCCTTAGCCAATACTTTCTCTCACCATTCCCTGCCCTTCAGGCAAAGAGAGTGTAGTACTCCACTGCTGATTCCTCTGCCTGGCAAGGGCTCCTCTCCTGTGGGCCCTGAGGTGCTGTCTTATCTTGAAGACCAGATACAACTTCTCTCTGAAGGTGTCCTTATTTCCCCACACACATAGGAATCTTCTCCCATGTGCCTCCTTTGCAGCCCTCATGACTCATTCATTACTTGGAAATAGCTCCTTTGAAGTCATCTGCCTTCCCTACCAGAGTTGGAGCCCCCCTCTGAGACAGAGGCCGAAAGGGGTATGGAGTGGGATTTTCTAATTTGAAAAGGTTCTTGCTTCTGATATGGTGAGAACCAGAAGGAGGGGTGGTGCAGGTAGGACTGGGCTCATAAAAGCAGGAGGCAAGGAGTTCACTCTATTCATTTGCTGTGGCTCTTGATCCCTGGATCAGTTCTGCTTCTGGTGTGTGTTTTTTAAAAGGAGTGAGGACTTCTAGGGGGCAAGCTGCAGTCTGCAGAGGGTCAGGATCTCTTGTACTAGAAATGGGTCACAGGTGGTGTGGATGGAGGTTAATTGGACAAACCAGGGGGTGTCTAAGCCCCAAGTGCTCTGGGGATGGCCCGTGCAGGAGAAAGGTCAGGGTCAGGATTGCTTGGAAGTACCTGATACAGCCAAGGAATTAGTCCAGGAGATGTGAGCCTGGGCAAGTCAGTTTTACTTTCCAGTTTAACCTCTCATGTCCCAGGCTCTGCGCTAGGTACTGAAATGGGAAGAGGCAGTAGAGGAGTGGAGGAAAGAAGGAATGGAGGAAGACAGGCCTGAAATGATCGTCTCACCATCTAGCTGTTTCGGGCAGCAATTATTTTAGTAAACCTACCGCCACGGGCAAAGAGAAGGCCTATATTAATATCATCATCATTGACCTTGTGGACTCTGGCAAATCCACCACCACTGGGCATCTCACAAATGTGGGCGCATTCACAAGAGAACCATTGAGAACTTTGAAAAGGAAGTGGCAGACGTAAAACTGCCTCTGTGTCTGGAAGTGTGTGGAGGCGAAGCCTCTTTATCGTTGGCAGTTCTAGCTGCAGAGCGCAGAAAACCATGCACTCTGCAAGCCTAAAATGCTGCTAAAGTGTGCAGTAGTGGATCTGTCTGCTGTCCATCAGCGCATTTATTTTCCTGCCCCTTCCCAGGTGGGCAAGGGCTCCTTCAAGTATGCCTGGGTGTTGGACAGGCTGAAGGCAGAGAGAGAACAAGGATCACCATTGACATCTCCCTGTGGAAGTTTGAGAGCAGCAAATACTACAGGATCGTTATCGATGCTCTAGGCCAGAGGGACTTCGTCAACGCCATGATCATGGGCACTTCCCTGGTGAAGCAGTTCATGCCCCCAGAACGTTCCTAGAGAGGGAGAAACTCAAGCTCTATTTCTGAAGCTTGGGGAAGGAAGATATCTTAAGGATATCATACAAATCTAAAGAAAACTAAAATTACGAGGGTTAATCCTCCAAGTGTCATAATATTTTTAACATTTTAATTAGGGGTCTCATTTTGTTGCCCAGGGGCCCGTCTTGAAATCCTGGATTCAATGGATTCTCCCACCTGGGCCTCCCAAAGTGCTGGGATTGCAGGCGTGAGACACTATACCTGGCCCGAGTGTCATATTCTCTATTCAGTCATTTCCAACTGTTCAGGAAAAAGGGGGAACCTCAAAACACCTAGTAGAATGAATATAACAAAATACTGGTAAGTGGGAAATGTCATCTCCTTGGAAATTCCAAGAACACTTCTCCGCAGCACAGCAAGCGTAGCACCACAGGACTGGCCAAGGGTTTGTACCAAACTGTAGCTACAGCAATGTACGCAAGGACCTAAGAACTTTGACCTTTTCTCAGAGAAAAAACTTTGCAATCATCTTCTTTTAGGCCACGAGGCCAGTGACTGTTGGTCCAGGGCCCCCTTGTAATGTTGGAAATGGATATAAGCCATATGGATCAGTTACAATTATTGGGTGGTTTTGGCAGATATCGGAGGGCCTCACTTGCTAGAGTATCCTCGCCTCACCCCCACCACCAGATTGCACAATGAAACAAGTCTCGGACTGAACTAGCTGGTCCAAAACAATCACGTGTCTGTTGTGTGGTTTGAAGTCTCGGCATCCTAGCCTTTCAGTCTCTGAGCATTTTGCAGGCAGGTGTGACAGGATCCTGGCAGCAGGCTTCAGCTGTCCTGGTGGGTACAGTCCTCTGGAAATGGTTCAGCAGGATGGAGTCCCTAGGTCTTGGCTGCCAGTTCAAAGGGTCAGGGCTACTGGGCTCACCTGTTTATCCACAGAAGTGCCTGTACAATAGTTGTAGTTAATCTACAGGTCTTGAACTCCACTCACTTCACCAATTAAAAAAATCTTTTCTAATATCTGACAACACCATCTGGTGCTGACTGGAGATAAATAAGGTTGAGCTTGTCTGAGTCTTGTGGTAATAGCCCCTGGAATGGAGGCTTCTGATTACTCTCTCACATGCGACATAACCACTGAGTGTGTGTTCCCAATTGTGGTGCTTCAAAAGTTAACCACCCCTACTGTCAAGTGTAAAACTATCTTGCAGACCACACATCTCATGGGGACATTCCACTAAAAGTCCTTGGATGCCCTCTTCTCTGAGAGGTCATGCCACCCCCGACACAGCCAGCCCACTTCCCAGAAGCTCAGATGTACTTGCCTGGCAGCGGCTTTCCCAACAGCCATGGGTCAGCCCTGGGGGAGCTCCTTGGCTCTCCTCCCATCACTCTGGTGAAAGCCTGCCGTGCTCTATAGTTTGCGCTCTCCCTAGTAGTCCCTGGCTGCAGAGCTTACCTGAACTGTCTCGGATCCCAGAGAAAACACTCTGGCGCTCAGATTTTTGTTTGTCCCTGTCAGACTTTAGAGCTCCAGAGCTTGAACAAAGTTCCTTTCTGGTTGACTCTAAGCCCATCTCCTCCAAGCCAGTGCGGGAGGCTGTGCAGCTCACTTGACTCCCTGCCGTGGTCTACGCCTGTGTGAAAGGAACTTGCCCTGGAAAGACACAGACCTCACCAGGGCCAGTCACTTCGCACCCCAGGCTAGAGTTCATGGTTTCCGATCCTTCAGACTCACAGTGGACACCCTGCTTTCCCCACCCAACTAAAGCCAGGAGGATGGTGTTTCAGCTATCCATTCACTGCCTCTGTTATCAGATTTCATTGATGAAAACTGGTTGAGCTGGGTTGAACAGTCTTGCCCACCCAGATCTCAGTCTGGCCAAGAAGACAAATAAGTATTCTCAGAAGTATGTGATGTGAGAAATGACATGATAGGACTAACTTCAGGAGGCTATGGAAGCACATAAGAGGGGCAACAATGAAGCTTGAGGTATCAGAGAAAACTGATTCTAGAGAGAAAAATGTGAACCTCTTAAAGACAGGGCCCATATGGGACTCAACAGGGAGGCCAGTATGGCTGGCTCTGGCTGCAGGTTGGCAACATGAACAGAGGGACGAGTTCTTGAAGGCCTTTGATGCCAAGCTGGGGAGTCTAGGTTTAGTGCTGAGGGCAGAGAGGAGTCCTAGGGTGCTCGGGTGGGTGTCTTTTCTTTAAATGAGAGGTGCAGTCTTTGCGCTTTCTCAGAAACTTAACTTGGATCCTTAGGCAAAAAACATCGAAACTAGACCTGACCTGACAGCTCCATTGGCTGCCAGGGTACCTCTGTCAACTTTCATTAGGCCTCAGAAGGCCTGGTAATGATGCCATCAGTTTCACTAGCGGCCCCGGCCTCCCAAAGTGCTGGTATTACAGGAGTGAGTCACTGCACCCGGGCCGAAGTGGACTTCTTTCTGTCATAGTAAACCAAGTCCCAAACCCTGGAAACAGAAATCCCAGCTGTCATTGCCCATTCATTAAACAATTGGTATTTTTGGCCTTGTAGGGGGACACACCAGCTTATGTTTACAGAGCTGTTTACATTTGACTATGACAACAGTACAACCGAG
Organism: Cebus imitator; assembly: GCF_001604975.1. Taxonomy (NCBI): domain Eukaryota; kingdom Metazoa; phylum Chordata; class Mammalia; order Primates; family Cebidae; genus Cebus; species Cebus imitator. The sequence goes on from NW_016107556.1 coordinate 1,810,354, forward strand.
AAAAGTCACCCTATGGAAAAATGTTTTCCTTCTGTTATAAGAATAGTCCCAGCACATCAGCCAGAACAAGTGTGTCCAGCATACATAGCAGCAGACTAAGACCTGTGAAGAAAAACCTGCCCCTCTCCATCCTGTCTACCTGTAGGGTCTACTGGGGTTTGGAAATATTTCCAGAGAAAAACTTCACATCTTACTCGTTCACATGCCCATTTTCCATAATCGGCCAAGTCCTAATTATTTCCTGCCTTGTCTCTGCCACATTAGTTTTGTGATACAATGGTGAGTAGGACAATGGTGCATAACTCAAACACAGGGCCAATCTAAATGAAACTGGCAGAGGGCTCACGGGATGATTGCATTATTCATGAAAAGACATCGGAACAATTGGACGATAACATTAGATCTTAACTCACAGCGGCAATTACAAGACAATTATCCAAAATGGTATAATTGCCACAGTTACAGGGTGTGTGGCAGAACTTACACCACATTATTGCCACCTCTTTCAATGCCATGATGAAAACTGGTCTGTACATGGAAAGAGGACATTCTGCAGAAGAAAACATGTATACTCCCTTCACGCCCCCCACAGCAAGCAACTAGAGACTCAGTGGAAAATGTAGCCCAAGGCCAGCCTTAAATCTTGCAGGAAGCTTTGTCTTGCTTATACCAAACTGTGCTGCTGTCAGTTATTTGACCCTGTCCTTGCGTGAATTTCAGTCCATGCCTGGAGCCTGAATCCCACTTCCAGATGCAGTCTCTCAGCCAAGGGCACCCCAGGTGTGGCAGTAGGAAGAAGGTATGTGCTTTGCAGGCAGCAAGCTGCGATTTACTCACTGTTCTAATACTTAAGGTGCAATTTAGCATCTGCTAGTATAAGGGGTAGGTACCATGCTACCTTTATACTAACAGATGCTCTCAGTGCATATAACATGCAAGATACTTTGCATATCTTCTTTACGTTAATATCCAAGATTGTTTTCATGCATTTATTCAACAAATATTTATATAACATCTTTGTATTAGGAGGCTCTGTTCTAGGAGGTTGGGTTACATTAATGACAAAAAAAAGCCCTTCCTTTATGAAGCTTCCCTAATGGGAATGATTTTGTACAACCCCAGAAGTCTGATAAGTACAACGTACCGTCTATAGCATCAGTAGAGCAAGACGCAAATTGGGATCAAAATATTCTCCTTTCTGAAACTCAATTCTTTCTTTCCCTTTCCATCTCACTGTCCTCTCCCCCTCTTCCATCTTGGCTTTAGAACTCTCTTCAAATCAATTTGATACACATTTCTTAAACACCTATTAACAATATCTAGCAACATTTAAAATAGGCATATTCTTTGATATTACAATTGTATTAGAACTTCATTGTACAATATACTGGAATAGGATTGTTAAAATGTGTCGAATTTTGCAATTCTGGTTGTGACTGTCCCAAACTAAAAATAATGACAAATCTGCATCAATAAGTGGGGGCTATTAAATAAATTAGGGTGCATTCATCCAGTGGGATATTACGCAGCTGCTAAAAGAATGCTAAGAATGAAATTATGTCCAGTGACTCCCACCAGGTGAAAAAGGCAAGTTTCAGAACAGTGTACAGTTGGACCCCATATTTGTAAAACAAATTTCACATATACAGAAGAAAAAAGACAGGATATGCATCAAAATACTATCGGGGGTGCATCTTGGGAGTACACTGGGGATAGGAAAGACTTTCACTTTCTTCTTTGTCTTCTGACTTAAAATTTGCACGGAATAGTTGTACGGTTAAAATACATTTGTCCCTTAAACCCCATGGGTTTGAAGTGCTTGGGCTCATTATTATGTGGATTTTTACTGATAAAATTATACCAAATGTAACTGCTTCTGCTGCCTCCCCTTCCACCTCCTCCACAACTTTTACCTCTCCACCCATGAGACCAAAAGACCAACCCCTCCTGTTTTTCTCATTAGCCTACTCAATGTGAAGGCAAGGAGGATGAAGACCTTTATAATGACCCACCTCCACTTAAATATATTTTCTCTTCCTTATAATTTTCTTAACATTTTTCTCTAGTTTCCTTTATTGTAAGGATACAGTATAATTTTTATGTGTGTATATACATATATACACAAAATATGTGTTAATAGACTTATTTGTAAGGCTGGTGGTCAACAACAGGCTATTAAATTTGGAGGGAGATGCATGAATTTTTGACTGAGGAAATATGTGCCTCTAAGCTTTATCTTGTTCATGGGTCAACTGTACACAAAGAATGTGGATCATCCCCCAGGCCCTAGAGTACTAAGAGAGCAGGGCTTCCTGTCCTTGAGGAGTGTGATGATTAACTTTATGTATCAACTTGAGAGATGATTGGTCAAACATTATTTTGTGAAAATGTTTTTAGATGAGGTTCATCACATTTAAATTGGGCTTCCAGTAAACTAATTATCCTTTATAATATGGGAGGGTCTCATCCAATCAAATGAAGGCCTTAGGAAGACAAAGACCGAGGCAATCCCCCGAGCAAGAAGGAATTCTGTCAACCCACTGTATCACCCCTCTTAGTGCAGTCTCCAGCCTACGTGCTTACCCTATTGGATTTTGGACTGAAGCCTCCACAATCACTTGGGTCAATTCCTTAAACTAAATCTCTCACTATATATACACATACTATTGGTTCTGCTGCTTCAGAGAACCCTGACTAATATAAGAAGCTTGGGGTTTAGTGGTGTAGTGCCACATCAAGGAGAGGAGTGGTTCTTCTGGGTGGCCCCTGAGACTATTACAGGGCATGCCAAGGGGTGACTTGGTGGGGAAAGGGCTAGAGCTCTATGATCTGCTTCAGCCACCCCAAACAAATGTGAACCCTGAGAGGGTACTGACCCTACAAAAGCGGCTTCAGGAAAGCCCTCATAGAAAATTGAGGAGGGTGCCCTGAACAAAGGATAAATGTTTGCAAAGTTTCCATTCCTTGTGACCAGTAAGTTGCTAGGCCCTGGCCTGAAGGTCTCTCATGGCCTCTTCGCAGCATCCACATCTCCAAGGGCTCCCATGCATGAACATGAGACCCTCCCCCAGTGGACAGGCCCATAATCCAGGGATGTCCCAGGGAAAGGGACAGAGGTCCTCCTTGATGCCAGTTTTAGGAGGTTAAGGATATTCCTTACCAATACTTTCCCTGAGCTTTCCGGCTTGAAAGCTCCATTTTCCATGAACTCATCCATGGCTTACAAATATAAAGAAGTCAAATCATTCAAACTTGATTATAATGACTTTGTAGGCTCAAGAAAATTATTTAAAATATGATAAAAAGAATATATTCCTTGTTAGGAATAATGAGTTCTGTTAGTTTACAAGAAAGCTGGTTGTGTAAAGGAGCCTGGCTCCTCCCCCACTCTTGCTTCCTCTCTCGCTTCCTCTCTCACCGTGTGACTCACTGACTCTCCTCTTTCCAAAAGAATGTGGTGTAGGTTCTGCCACACACCTTTTGCTATGATTGTAGGTTTCCTGAGGCTGTCACTAGGAACAGATGCTGGCATCCTGCTTCCTGTATAGCCAGCAGAACCCTGAGTCTTAATAAACCTCTTTTCTTTATGAATTATACCCAGTCTCAGGTACTCTTTATAGCAAGGCAAAATGGACTGACAGAGCTGGCTTGCTCTCTTGGGCTGTGTTTCTTATCTCCAGGCTTCTTGAGCTGAGGAGAAACTAGAATCAAAACACAGCATGTGCCAGGCACAGTGCTAAACACTCATATAAGCCTTATGTAATTTAACCACCATTCTGATTCTGTAAGATACAGTTTTGGTTGTCAAACAGTATTCAAAAAAATTCAGTAACAACAACAACAAAATAAAAGTCAGAGAAGTTAAAAATGCTCTTGGAAGGTCTTAGACCTGGCCAGAAGGTGTATTCATTTTCTAGAGCTCCCTTAACTAAATACCACAATCTGGGTAGTTTTAAAAAGAATATAAATGTATTCTCTCACAGTTCTAGAGGCTAGAAGTCCAAAATCAAGATGTCAGGAGAGTTGGTTCCTTCTGGAGGGTCTGAGGGAGAAACTCTTGTGTGCTTCTCTCCTAGAGTCTGGAGTCTTTCATATTCCTTGGCCTGTGGACATGTCCCTTTGATCTCCATCTCCATCTTCACGTGGCATTGCCCCATCCCCATCTGTGTGTTTATGTCTCGTTCCCTCTTCTTACAATGACAATGTTCATTTTAGATTGAGAACTTCCTAATATATGATCTAACTTTTAACTTTAATACAGTTGCAAAGACCCTCTTTCCAAATAAGGTCACATCCGTTGACACTGGGGGCTTGGGCTTCAACATGTCTTTTTTTGGAGAATGCAATGCAACCCACAACAGAGTCAAATCTATGTCTCTCTGAAACAAAAGCAATACTCTTGGGTGAGGCACTGGGAAATCTTAATAGTGCAATTAAAATAGGGATCTTACAGATACAAAATGATTAGATGACTGTAAAATCATTCTAACAGTCTTAAAAATGCATGCTAGACTGCAAATTAATACAAAGCATCACAAAGATGCTTGGAAATATTTACATAAGCAATGCTTGAAACAACGTAAAAATGGGGAATTCAGTAAGTACAGTAGATTAAAGCACATCTGTGAATACTGGGCTCATCAAAAAGTGAGTTTAGATTTCAGTTTACTCAATGAGCACTAATTGGAGATAGAAAAATGTACAGCCTCTGTCTGGAGAAGCTGGTGTAATTCATGGTAATTGAACATCACCTCGATTATATATAAAAATTCATTTTTCTATTGCTATAACATCAGATAGTGAAACAGATTTTTACACACACACACACACACACACACACGCACAATTATTACAAAGGGAACAACACTGGCAGCTTTCTGTTAAGGAAAACATGAGATTCAGTTGCAATCTGTACATTTTTTTCCTCTCAAGTATTTTTCAGTTCCACAATAACTTTTGTGATTTAGATTTAATTACTCGATTCTGATGTTTGCTGGAAAGTCAAAATCAAAAGAAATAATTTGCTGACTGCACTGTATGAACATTGCTCTTCACGTTATCTAAATTTAAAATCTATGCCACTGACCAGAAAATTAGATTTCCTCATTGTTAAAAATGATCAGAATAATTCAGCAGTATGCCTCCAGGTTATGGTTTCTCTAATTACCTTGTATCCTGAATTCTTAATTATATTCTGAGACATGTAAAAGTCCCTTTGTGCTCAGAGCCCATCCTAAGCCTTTTCTGTGCTAGGTGAATTACTTACACAGTAAATCTTACCACTGAATTTCAGTTTTGTTCCTTAAGTTGCTGTTCTTTGGGTCATTTAAATCTCATTCCTCTCAATTTCCTACCAGTTAGAACAAGCATCCTGACTGCTAGCCTTCTCATACACCAAGATCCCCTCACCTGTCACAGAATTCCCTTGTGACCTAGTTAAATACTTTCTTTCTGGGTCACAGAAATGATACAGTCTTAAGTCTCTACCTCAAGAAGCAGCTCCTGAAATTGATCAGAGCCTTGGCTTCATCAGAAAATCACTGGGTGATAGGAGTGATGAGCCTCAGTACAGATACACTGCTGCATCAAAGCCCTGAAACTCCTATCGGTGTGAAACACATTTATTTAAAGATGCTCGATAATGCTCTAAATAAACTTTCTCTGAAATGACGGCTCCAAAGATTACCAGAGCTTTAAGTCAAAGGATTTCTTTTTTTAATAAATTTTTAAAAGTCATTTTGAACTGAACTGTGTTTTCAGCAGCCAGACTAGATGGGACCCCTGGAAATGATTAAAGCCCATTCTACACAGTAGGAGCTGAGTGAACATTGGGAAAAATAACATGTAGTATGCATTTACGTGCTTATTACTTGGTTGGACAGTGTACGAAGCTCTTTGTATGTATTGCATTGTCTTCTTGTAATCATCCTGTCTTGTAGATGAAACAACTGAGGTACAGAGTGATTAAGCTCACCCAACTAGTAAGTGTCAGGTCCAAGTGAAAAATCAAACAGTGCTTCCCAGATGTTAAAGTGCATACGGATCTCCTGGAGAACCTGTGGACATGCAGACTCTGATTCAGTGCATCTGACATTCTGAATTTCCAGCAAGCCCCCTAGTAAGGCTAATGCTGCTGGCCTGTAGACCACAATGAAGAGTAAGGTGGAGGCTTTAACTCCACAGCCTAAGCAGTACAGTTGATCCTGATAAGCATCATAGGGGAATCCATGCTTTAAGAATTCCTTTATTTTTCTGTTATAGGGATAAAGAATCTCAAGGTGAAATGTTACAGAATGATGATCATATATAGTCTGATGTTATGGGTAGAGCTCAGCATTTAGGCTCTGGAGTATCTGCTTAAGTTTTTCTAGATAGTACCTATCTTTCCTGGACCTTCCTCTTCAAATGTATGGGCTGAGAGCCTGGCATTTGGTGCTTCAGAGAACGGGTTCTGCTACCTGGCTCTCCTCTGCACACCTGTCCCTGGACAGGCAGTGAACAGTAGCACAGGTGACAATGTTCACAGAAGTTGAGACAGATAGCCAGTCCTCATGGTGGCATCGAGGCACCATGGTAGTCCTCAGCCCAGGATCACCTGGGAATCTAGAGCAGCAGTATCGCTTCCAGAACAATGAGTCAGCTCCACACACTTGGGAAGAGAGTGAGTTACATAGGTTGCTGCGTGGTGTGTGTAACTTGGTGGGATTATTACCTGGGAAAACCATTCAGGCTTTCCTCCATTTACAAAAATTAAAAACTCAACAAAATTAGAGGGGAAAAAATGGGAAGAAGCTCTGACTTAAAAACGGACATTCCCTTTGAACTACAAATTCTACTTCCAGAACTCTGTCCTTCAAAAATCCTAACACTTGGGCACATCTGCACAGATGTTCATAGAAACATCTGTAATAGCAAAACATAAAACAGTCCATCAATAAATGTGATTGAATAAATGATGGAATGACCATTACATGGTAGGAAATACAGCCATTAAAAAGGATATGGCATTTACCCATGAAGATGTCCCAGACCTAATATTAAGTAAACACAGTAAGTTTTGGCACAATATACAAAATACAGCATATAAATATATAAAACATAGCATATTTTTATATAAATATATACCTCCCATCCATCCACCTATCTGTGTTTGTACATTGTTTTAATAAGTTTGGGCTGCTATAGCTGACCATAGACTGAGTTGTTTATAAACAGCAGACATCTATTTTTCCCAGTTCTAGAAGCTGGAAGTTTGGCGCCAGCATGGTGGGGCTCTGGTGAGGGCCCCCTAGCAAGTTGAAGACTGCCAACTGCTTGAGGAACAGTACAAAAAAATGGAATAAACTTAAACTTTTTTTTTTTTTTTTTTTTTTTTTTACAGTTATTCACTTTTAAGCCACTTGTTCCTGTTTGGCTTGTTAAGCTGTCTTAATTTTGTGCCAGTTCTAAGTTATCGCTTATTATCGGATACTGAGTTTGTTCCAAATTCTATTACAAACAGTATACAGTAGGCATAACTGACTGGAAATTAGAATTTTAACAGCAAAAGAATGTGGACAAAAATGGAAGAATTTTGAGAAATGGACCAAACTGCTTCAAGCTACATATGTAGGTTGGAAAACTGATCCGTTGTACACCCAAACTACCAGTTACTCAAAACTAGTCACCAAAAATGGTAATTTTTGCTTGATTCATTGATTTGACAGTCATTCTACCGACCAGCTTGATTCACCCATGATGCTTTTGATAGAATTGTAATAAATGGCCAGGTCCTTTGCTCTAGCAGAAAAGGACAGGTAAACCACCTGGGCCACATGGCCTCAACTTCTCACAGTGGACATCCTAAAAAATGGAGCTTGTTAATTGTCAGAGTTTGGACAAACATTGGAGCGTCAATTTGGTAGAAAATGTGGAAAAACTGTACATAAAGGAGTTCGCATAGCAGGCCTGATAGCTATCCTTTGGAAGGCTTGCTTACAAGGTTGGCCTTTGGCTGGCATCTGGGAACTTGGATTTCTGGAGGGTTCCTACCATTTCTAGAATAACAAGAGAGGTGCACTATTCCTAAATTGTACAAACAAGATTGTTCATGCTTAACACCTCATTTCCTTCTAGAAGTCTGGAAATTTAGTATAGCCCAGGCAGAGCCTGCTATGTGACCAGCCCCCAATAAAAACCCTGAGTGCTGAGGGTTTTTTTTTTCTTTTATGAGATGGAGTCTTACTCTGTTGCCTAGGGTAGAGTGCAGTGGTACCATCTTGGCTCACTGCAACCTCTGCCTCCCAGGTTCAAGTGATTCTCGTGCCTTAGCCTCCTATGTAGCTGGAATTAAAGGCGCCTGCCACCATGGTTGGCTAATTTTTGTATTTTTAGTAGAGATGGGGTTTCACCATGTTGGCCAGGCTGGTCTCATACTCTGGACCTGAGGTGATCTGTTGGCCTCAGCCTCCTGAAGTGCTGGGATTACAGGCATGAGCCACCGCGCTCAGCCCTGGATGCTGAGATTCTAATGAACTTCCCCGGTTGGCAACATTTCGTGTGTTGTCACAACTTGTTGCTGACAGCGTGGGGATTAAGCATATCCTGTGTGACTCCACTGGGAGAGGACCCTTGGAAACTTGCTTCCCTTGGACTTCACATAGCACATGGCTTTCTTTTAGCTAATTCTGCCTGGTTTCCTTTCATTGTAGTAAATCATATCTGTCAGTATGACTATGTGCTGAGTCCTGTAAATCATCCTAGTGAATCCTCAAACCTAGGAATAGTCTTGAGGACTCCAACCCAGGGACAGAAGAAAAGTGATCTATCATCTTTAGAGAATTGTTTCCAAGCTAGGAGCCAGCCCTTTTAACCGAAAGAACCATCAGAGAATGGAAGTAGACAGAGCATGTCTTTGTATTCTCCTCTCCCCACAAGATAACAATGCTATTTAATTTTTTGACACAGGGTCTCACTCTGTCAGCCAGGATAGAATGCAGTGGCATGAACGTGGTTAACTGCAGCTTTGAATTCCTGGGCTTAAGCAATCCTCCCACCTCAGCCTTCTGAGTAGCTAGGACTATAGGCGTATGCCACCATACCTGGCTAATTATTGTGGGTTTTCTTTTTTTTTTTTTTTTTTGCAGACATGGGGTCTTGCTGTGTTGCTCAGGCTGCTGTGTCTCCTGGCCTCAAATGATCCTCCTGCCTTGGCCTTCCAAAGTGTTGGGATTATAAGCATGAGCCACTGCACCCAGTTGATGAATGTTATCTTAATTGACACCTCTGGAGTGCTCTACCATTTCTGAGGCATGGATGGAGATTTATGATAATTCTTTCTGCTAAGGGTGGCCATATGAAAGACACTGACATCAATATTTTCCTGATTAATTTATGAAGACATCACAGTGGTATGAGTTTGAAAGGCAGAATAATTTCGGATTTTCAACAATTACTCCTCTAAATCCTTCTCACTGAAGTTGCTAAATTCACTACAATTAGGTGGGTTTTAAGAGGGCAAGGAAATTTATCTGGAGATGTCACTGATTAGTTTTTCAATCAAAAACATTTAACAAAGGCCACATACGTACTGGGAATCTGGGATACAAAGAAAAGACACGACTCCACCTCAAAGGGGTACTAGTGTGTAACGGAGGCTGGGTGTGCTGGACTTGGCTCCCACTGGCTTGTGAGAGCTGACTGTTAAAGACTCAGGAATTTTGTGAGCTAGCTCGTAGTACTCTGGTAGCTTGAAATCACCACAATTGGAGTATTTATACAGTGGAAATTGGCAGAGGCAACAAACTGGTCGTCTTCCTCTTTCAGATGTTTGTGAAACATTTACCTGGGGGAATAGACAAGGATCCAGAGGACTGCAGTGCAGTGAGTACTGCCAAACAGTTCTGGAAATCAATCGACATAGATTTCAAGCAAAGAGTAGGTGAATGTGTAGCTAGGGGCCATTCCCCAGGGAGTGGCTGCACAGCTTTAGGATCCTGGTTCGGTGGGGCAGGTGGAGCTCTGCTGCTGGCACAGGCAGGGACACAAACGTGGTGGACAGCAGGGTCCATGGAGGGGCCTTATCCTTGCTTGTGCACAGACCGCAGAGGCAAGGCAGAGGACATTGCTCCCTCTCTGGGGTTCTTCCTGGTCCCATGCTAACTCCTTATGATGTCACCACTTCTGCAAATTACAGTCAACACTTGCACAACATGGGGGTTAGGGAGGCCAACCCACTCATAATAAAAACCCATGCCTAACTTTTAACTCCTCCAAAACTTAACTACTAATAGCCCACTGTTGACTAGAAGCCTGACTGGTACCATAAACAGTTAATTAACACATATTTTATAGCCTCATGTATTGTTTTCCATATTCTTACAACAAAGTAAACTAAAGCAAAGAAAATGTTACTGAGAAAATCATCAGGAAGAGAAAATATATTTACTATTCCTTAAGTGGAAGTTGATCACTATAAAGGTCTTCATGGACGTTTTCTTCACATTGAATAGGTGGAAGAGGAGGAGGAAAAGGAGGGGATGGTCTTGCTGTTTCAGGGGTGGCAGAGGTGGAAGAAAATCTGCGTTCAAGTGCACCTGCCTTTGGACAGCTATAACCGTCTGAGCTCTACTCCCTCTCCCTAACCTCTTCTATGCATATTTTAACAGACCTTCACTCCATACAGAACATGTTCTGGAGCTTTTTGGAGGAAAGCTCAAATGCCAATAGTGCCACAAACTTTTGGAAAAAACTTTTGAGTGAGGGGGGGTGCTGGAGCTGCTGTCTAGAAGAGATGGGTATGTACTTAGAGATTTCCGCAGAGGTAGGACTCAATGACCTTTTTATTCAACCTTCCAGCACACTTCTCAATTTTCTCACCAGGGAAAAATCTCACCAAGTGTGTACTCAGTAAGAAGTTATGTAAGATTTCAACATGTGTACCAGGACACATGGAAGTTTTTCTGGAGGTGAAAAGTCTTGGGGGGTGGGGAAAGCCACACTAACATCATAAAACAAAAATATCCCTTTCAGACCTTTCAGAATTATTTCCTCCCTATCACACACAGAGACCCCTCTCTTTTAGGGGTAGACTAGGGCTAAAGAGCTTTACTTGGTACCATGTCTTTCTACCACGCTCTGAGGAATAGGCCTTCCTAAATGCCATATGAGCAATGAACTAAAGACAAAAGGAACACTTAAAAAAAAGTCAACACAATTGGTAGTTTTGTGTTTTTCTTTTTACTCAAAAAGTTGTTTTAACCATCAAATTTTGGCAGTTACAAACCTGTACACTGTTTTTTTTGTTTTTTGTTTTTTTGGCTGTCTTGTTTTCTGTTTGCTTTTTGTTTTTTGTTTTAATTTTTTTTAAGAAAAAACACAAGACTGAATACTGCCACCAGCAATATATGCAGGAACAATCCATTTCCTTAAGGGACACAATCCACTGTGTTAGCTTTCCCCATTGCATAAGGTTTGGTGTGTGATGTGTGTGCAAGTTCAGGTGAGTGTACAGTGTATGAAGAAATGACATACCTCATTGTGACACTGAAATTGCATAAAAATAAAACACTTAACTGGGCAAAACATTCATTTTTTACAAATGTCAATAAAAACATTTTTCTTGAAAACAGAGAAAGTTAAATGAAAACAGAACCAAAGAAAGGTTACAGTACATTTTGAAATGATTAAACATTTTCAAATCTAAAATCCGTGTGTGTGTGTGTGTAGTTACCTCAAAAGTTTGCAGACCAACAGCGTGAATGACCTAGAATTATATTCGACCCCCCAAATTAAAGCATCCTGATAGGCATCAAATAGAGTATCTACAAAAGCCTGGAAAATTGAAACCACTTATATACAATTTTATAAACATTTTAAACACCAAAACATACATCTTTTACAAACCAGCCTGTTTGCAACAGGTAAATGTACAAGACAATCTCTCTGATACAGTGCTTAAAAAGAACTGTTTCCATTTCCAAACACATTTGCCACTCCCAAAATGCAGTAGTGTGGGCTCATAAGATTGTTAAATAGTAGCAATTCAGGTACCAAACACGCTCCAAATGACTATACAATTCTCAAGTGCATCCTAAACACTGGAAGAGACTAATTATGGCCTTTTTGTATTATTACCCACTTGTAATTATTGCTTTTCGTTATTACATAAGAAAAGAAATATTCTTTTCCTATCTTTTAGCCAGCTGGCTAAATATTAACTGATGCCAAACCCACAAATGGTGACTTGAAATCCCAGCATTACACAACCAGAAGCTCAAAGACATTGTGGATTTTCATCAGAATAATGTGCAGTTGAACACTGGGACACAAACCAGCAAAAACATAACCTTCTCACAGAGCACACAAAATGATGACACGGAATCAATGCCTCTTCAAATCTCCATTTCCCATGGTTTGAAACTAAAAACGTAAAACATTAAAGCCTAACCACTTTAGCAATACCTGTGCACTGGGAAGGCAGTGGAGTGAAGAGCCAGACAATTACCTGGACAATCCATGCAAAATGAACACGAGATCTTCCTGAATTACTTCACATAAAACTGTTTTCTGGATCTTTAACGATTTATTTTGATAATCTTTTCTCAATTCCCCTGACTTTGATGATGCAAACATAGCATCAGTGGGAGTAGTGGGTAGGGTGGGGTGGGACGTATGGAGGGGAGAGCTGATGGTAGATATGTTCTATTTGCTGTTTTTTGCAGAATGTGCTAGTGATTTCCAAGGGACGTTCCAGGCAAATCCCAGAAATTAGTTCCCTTTCTAGGCTTTCACATTGATCCCTAATTGGACGAACCTCAAAGCATGGATGACCTACTCATGTTACTAAGTCTTTTACATGGCATTTCATGAATAGGCAGGACAAGGGTATATGGAAAGCTGGCATAGTCTAGAACGCAGCAGCAAAATATTCATAGAGGAAAGGGAATAAATGAAGCATGCACTTTATTCACCTTTTACTACCCACAAGCTCTTGCTTACTACATGACGACCACCAAGAGTCTAGCTATTCTCAACCTAACCAGAATGTGTGCAATACTAGTAAAGTGCCTACAACAAATTATGGGAAATGGCTTCCAGGAGGTGGCACATAGATGTTAGAAAAATGAGAAATACGCTAATTGATGTAAATGTTTTCCATATGGTTCATCATGGTGGAGGGGGTAGGACAAACAGTAGTCGGTGGGAAGAAAAAATGCAAAACCAAAACCAAAAATGCAACCAGTAGGTAACAGTAAAATCAAAGTTTAACTATAACTGATGACTGGTCTGAGCCGAACTCTGTAATTATAATTTCATCCCTATTACACAAACATTCATTTGGCAAAAGCAGCATTTTGATGAATGTCTAAAGAAATGTGAATTGTATACCCCAGCCCTCTTCCTGGGGTGAGGGTGGGGGAGAGGGGAGTTGTAAGGAAACATAAGCTCATGAGGCTTCCAGAAAAATACTCTCCATGAATTTTCTTTTATAGCATACTCCAAAGCAGGAATGGTGGAAGTTGGAGGGTCTATTAAAACCAGGTGGCTCCCATGCTCATGGTAGGGTAGGAGTGAACAATATGATGTAAAGAGAATACTGGATAGATGGAGGGGTGCTAGTCCTTGTTAAGCTAATTAACTTCCTCTGTGAGCTTGGGCAAGTCCCTTCCCCTGTCTGGGTATGCTTTGTCTTTGATAAGGAGGTTGGACTAGCAAATAGGACCCTTCCAGCTTTTTAAAATCAGTGGTCATCTCCACCTAGTAGCATCTTGGCCTGACTGCAAAGCATGTCATAATCTACAGGGAAACCTAACTTTCCAAAAAGTGAAGAGATATCATATGTTTAAAGATAACAAATCAAAACATAACACATACTTGCCTGGTATATATTTAGCTGCAGAGCTTTTCTACAGAAAATCAGGGGACAATACCCCAAAGAAAAAGGTATTTTATGTAGGTCACAGCAAAGGGTGGCACGATTTTCTTCAGTGACTTCACAACTGCATTAGGATCTATCTATTCTTTGATGACTGAGTCAGTCAGGCATTCTCCCCTGAAGAGATGCTGTGTAAGCAGTAGTGACTCATCAGTGTTAATCTCACTCTAATATTTCCTAGGGGCAAGAAATGAATTGTTGGTTTTACTTCGAGGGTTTTTATGTCATTGCATGACTAAAAGTGTAGCTGTGACTCTATTCTAGACCATTAGTTTGTCATTTTTTTCCATGATTCTTGCAAATGTGCTTCTTACATAAGAAAAATACCAAAGACTATTCTTAAAAGCAGCCTTAGTGAAATTCACTTATTTCAAGACCACAGTGTGGATAATGCCTCCATGAGTAGGTCTGACCAAGAGACAGGAAGAGAAAGGCTAAAAAATCTGAAGTGTATCCACTTACTTAGAAAGTTCGGGAATGAAAAAGGATTTTTTTTCTTTTTTTTCCATAAACGTTCAGAAACATTCCTAAACAGAAGAAAGTGGATTAAACACAACTGAAACAATTAAAAATACATCTGAGTGAATGATGCACAGACTCGGGACAGTTTACACACCAATGCCATATGTCATCAGAAACTGTGGAGACAGATTTGCTCATTAAGCAGATAGTGCAAATATGCATATATTTACCATGACCACTGCACGGGCAGCCATAATCTGATTGAAGTAAAGGAGGAAAGTCACTTGTCAACTTTAAGTTTTGAGGACTAAGTTAAATTTCCAGTGGAATGATTCTCCTATTAATTTTGGAAAATTAAGGCCAAAGCCTATAGATGAGAAGGGAATCCCAGGGCGTAATCAAACATTACACATTTTAAAAAGACAGGTTAGTTCTGGAAAATTACAACAAAATACTGTTTTTAAAAAGCACAGTTTCAGGCCAGGCACAGTGGCTCATGCCTGTAATCCCAGCACTTTGGGAGGCTGAGGTGGGCAGATCACAAGGTGAGGAGTTTGAGACCAGCCTGGCTGACATGGTGAAACCCTGTCTCTACTAAAAACACAAAAAATTAGCCAGGCATGATGGCACATGGCTGTAATCCCAGATACTCGGGAGGCAGAGGCAGGAGAATTACTTGAACCCAGGAGGCGGAGGTTTGCAGTGAGCTGAGATCGCACCCATTGCACTCCAGGCTGGGCAACAGAGCCAGACTTTGTCTCTAGAGAAAAAAACAAACACAAAAGCGCAATTTTGCTTTAATATAATTGGCTGTACCAAAATAAAGTTAACTGGAGTAAAATATGGCATTTGATGTTTCTCTAACACCATAGAGATGAGAGAAATTGAAAGATATGCCATGCTCGCTGGCAGGATTTTCAACGTGGTCCATTTCCCAAAACCTTCATATTAGCTTTCCTCAAGAGCAGCCTTACTGAGTGCAAGCACGTATTTGTACATAGGCCCAGACACACACACACTCCTATAATTTATGCACAATAACTAGTCTACTTTATTCTTTCCTTAACATAATTCTATTTATAATGGTGACACTACCGATTTAGAAAAACAAACCTTTTCTCGGCATCATCAAGAATTGTGATTATCTAGGCTGTAAACATTGAAGGTATTTTTCTTTTTTTCCCCTGGAATTTGAGAGTTTTGCTTAACCTTCTAAAGATATCTCCTTTTGGAGAACCTGTACAAACAAAGCCAATTTCTGCAGCAATATGGGATTTACCAACAGGAATATTTACCAGAAAACGCAAAACAAACCAGATAATCACATTCTTTCTAATGTTCAAACAACTTTAAGCTCCTCCCCCACCCACCAAATGGAACCCAAAAAGCCTCCTGTTGATCTTCATTGACACCTTTCTCGAAGATCATAAAACACAACTATATTAGATAGGATGCTTAACACAAATAACTGGGCATACTAAACATGTTATTCAAACCTAATTTTATAGCTGAAAATCGGGCAGCTTATAAAAAAAAATAGTTGCTTTAAAAGGCTTCAGCCCACTTTCTTGTTTAATAAATTTCTCTTTTCTTCTGCCTAAGAGACTAACTTTCCCAAGTAGTAGTCACTACTACTATTTTCATTTCATTGGCTCAAAATTAATGCAACAATGCCTCTTTGTTGCCAGTTTTTAATACTGCAAGGACTGTTACTGTAACACTTTCCAGGGCACAATACTGCTCAAAGCCATACAAGACTTGCATAACTTAGTGGGTGAAATGATTTTTCCCTCTTTGCATTTTTAGCCTTGAACACATGTACCCACATCAAGGATTACCAGTCACCTCTCAAAAACAATTTGAGTCTTTCATTTTTGCCCAACTGGAATCACGCTTGCTTGCTGGGACAGCATGACTTGTGAAGAAGTTTCTCGTGGAAAATACCGTGTTCCCTTCTCATTCCACAGATGACTCACCACTGAGACACGCGCCCAGCCAATCGGCTTCCACTTTTCTGTAACAAACAGGGTGAAGTACCCAAGATGTGGTATCTACACTTGAGTCTGGTGCTGAGTCTCCACAAAGGGAATGTGAAGGCTGGCGAGGCTGAGCTCTCCAACGCTCTCGTAGTCACTCATGGCTACTTCGGAATCGTCAAAGCCGCAGTTGGCTGTCACATCTGAGGATGAGGTGCCTCTGGAATTGTGCAAGGACAGAGACACGCCATCTGCTGGGCCTGTGGCCTCCGTGCCCTGGTTCATGCTCACGGCAAAAGTACTAAATTCACAGCTGGCAGGCGGGCCCACCAAATCCGTTTCATTGGGGAATGGGTGAGGAGGGAGGTACTGGCTAGGATGGAACTGGGGCCTTCTCCTGCAGTCTGGGCTCAGTGTGCTGGCCAGGGAGACAGGCTGGGAGGGTGGCAGGGCCTCATACTGGTCCGGGAAGTCCTCCGGGAGAGGAGGAGGCAGCTGGTCCTGACTCAAGAACTCCTCTTCATGAGGGGGTGGGTATTCACTGTCAATATCATATCCACCCAGGTAGTAATCACTCTCTAGCTCCCGTGTGCTGCCCTGGTGTACAGACCCTCCATCCTGGTTCTCATAGTTGGGCACTTCCTCTATGTCTGACAGCCGGGCCCCTGGCATCCAGTCAGAGGTGTCCCAGTGATAGGCTGCAAGAGAAAAACCAGGACAGTTAATTTCCTCTAGACTGGAGTTGGCACATGGCTGGGAAGGAAGCGGAGAAGAGACCTGACATGCAATTTTTGGCATCCAAGAGACCCTAAGAAGCCAGGGTTATCCGCATGCTGCTTACAAGGATCTGTGGGGCCAGCCATGCTTTGGCCTGCAGAGAGCAAGACGATGGCAACTCTGACAGGTGTTGCCTGGTAGCTGCAGAGCCTCACACTCAGCCACGCCATGAGGGCACACTGAGGAGACAGTTCCAGGACCCCGAACACTGTCCCCACAGCCTCTTCCTAGCCACATGCTATTGCAGAGCCAGGCTGGCAACATGCTTGCAGAGATGTCCATCAGCTGCGCTGTGGACCGCAGGAGGCAGGAAGGCGTGCAGGCAAATTGGTGAAACACACGCACAGGGGATGAGGCTAGGAGGGGAATGCTGGCGGAGCTTTCACCTCCAAAACTGAGCACATGAAACACCTGAGACATGCAAAATTCACATCAGGGAAGAGGACAGGAACAGGGCAAGAATGAACTCGGGAATTCAAAACACACAAATAAGAAGTTATGCTAGGGTTGGGGCACAGTCACCTCGGTTGTAGTTCTGTCCTTGGTCCATGACAGACACTGTTTAAATACAAAGTGAAAAGTAAAACTGACAATCCAAACCAAGAGGGATAATACAGAACATTTGAGATGACTTAAAAACATGCTCCTTAAAGGCCTATGGGCTATGACTAAGTTTAGCCTTTATTTCTCCTTATTGTTTAGGGGGGAAAAAAAAAAAAAACAGATAAAGCACATTTATGCCTTGATTTTATTAAGTTGCTAATAGTTACCTGACTGAAATAAGTATCCATAATATTGTAGCTCTGAATGATTTCTTAAATTCCCAGCTCATAATAGGTGCTCAATGAACAGATGTTGGATATAAAGACAGATTTACTATTAATCTGGATTGTGACTAATTGGGTACTCTTGTAAGAAATTTTATAAAGAGTACCCCATTTTTTTTTTAAATTAGGAACTAGTTTTTTTTTTTTCCAAAATTATAAAACAGATCCATAGAGAAATACACCACATCTCACTGGAAACGAGCTGTTTACTGCCCCCTCTGTGGGCTATCCATTAAAATCACTCCCAGTCCAAAGTAACAAGAAAGCAAAATTTCAAGAAATGCTGTAGAAGAAAAAAAGTAAATACCTTCATTCTCTATAGTGTCAACTACATTGTTGACAAGCTGAATGACAGTCACTATGGAGGCTTGTGGTCAGGAAAAGAAGAAGGGAGGGAGGGGAAGGACAGCTTCAGGTTAGTTGTGTTTTTTTAAACATATGTTAACTTATTTTAACAACAACAGCAACAATGAAGGTGCAGCACGCAAACACCCAAGGCCTCCCCACAGTCTGTTAGGGAATATATCAGTGGACACCTTTCTCTAGAGGGTCCTGAAATTCACGGAATGGAAGAGAAATGGCAGCAAACCCAAGGCCAGTCCTCCTGAAAGGCAGGATTGGTCATGATTGCTGGGTCATAAATTCACCCCTCATGGTCCAGTAAAATCAGTTTAGGAAGGCAGTGGCTCATCAAGCTCATGCTAATTTCTCATTAGCAACTCCCAAAGGCTCTCAGAGGAAGACCTCACTATTCTCGGGAAAAATTATTTGTTGGTCAGTCATGCTGCTCTGAACCAAATGCCAGTGATGGAGGATAAGCTTTGCAGGACTGATGGCTTCACGGTCACATGATGCCACCGACAGCCCCAAGTGACCCAAGGCCTAGCCCCCACCAGTAAGGTGTGGACAGAAGTCCACATTTGGCTTCTCAAATAGAATACAGGAGATCTCTGGTCTATATTGGGTTGCCTTAATGCTCAGTACAGCAGCTTGTGGAGAGGTGATCAGGCTTAAAACCAATTTGATGAAAGTTCCCAACACCACCTGCCTCATTTGGGACAAACTTAGAATGTTAAGCATAAAAGGGCAAGTACCTGATCTTCAGGGTGCACACCACAGAGCCCATAAGAACAGCTAACCAGGCATCATTGCTGGAGTTGCTGCCTGGAGTCTGGACTCTCTTCTTAAGTAAAGTACAAACTAGCCACAGCTTTTCTACTGGCTGGGGAGGAGGAGAAGAGGCTACATCAAGGCAATCAGATCTGGGGGTGTGTCTCTGACTTTCTGATAATGGTCAGAAAAAATTCACTGTTACAGGATTTGTTGTCTCAGCAGACAGATAAACTGATGCTTGGGTACTTCTCAGAAGTTCCAGCATTTAAAGTGGTGACAAAAAAAGGCTCTTACTTGTATGATTGCTTGCTATGGTCTTGAAGCTCACCTGGTTCTGTATTTACCTTGGACGCCAGGGCTATGCCTTTTTCATTTTGTACTCTGGATAAAGGACTCAGCACGTGCAAAAAATTCAAGGGTTTATAGATTGAATGATTACAGAAATTAATAAGTATCCATTTGTTGCTAGTTGCTGACAAATGGGAAAATGACCTAAGGTAAGGCTGCTTGTCTCTGGATGACTGTTTGAAAATATCCTTGGTTAACCACTACATGGAAAACACTGACTGTTTTATCACGGTTCCTGCTTCCCTCCTCTGCCCAGGGAAGAACAACCCATCCTCTGAAGCTGGCTGCTCAGCTCAGAAAACCCAGTCCAGCATGACAGTCCCCATGCTGTTTGAGAGGCAGAGGTGGCTTTGGAATGTGAACAAAGTCTGAGAGCCATGAGAAACTGCATGCAACATTTTGGGTGTATGTACATTTTTCTAAGAAGCTGTCTCATAGTTTTTAATGAATTCTACAAAAGCCCATAACCCCAAATAATTATAAGGGGGATTCAATTGAATGAAGATTCCACTGGTTCTATAAGAAGGTTTTTGTCTCTGAACTAATTTCTAATCAGGGTGAGGCTGGATATACAGTGAAGAGGGAAGAACTCATTGGAAAAATTAAAAAAAAAAATTGGTTTGCTAGAGAATATCATTTGGGAGGAAACAGTTCCACCATGAACCAAATCAAAGAGGACTCACTGCTGGAGGCCCAGGGTAACTTCATCAACCCCTGATACAGAGCTCTGGGCCTGCTCACAGCTTCAGCTCAACTGGGGGCTCCTTTGACAATGACACCCAATAATGGGGTAAACCAGGAAGCTGGTGAACACGCTCAAAAGCTCATGAACAAAGCCAGTTGCACCACCCTCCTCCCAACCACGGTCTTCCAGAACAGGAAGCAGAACCCACTGGCTCAGAACAAATCTAATGACTTCTTACCATTGTCGTCACCGGAATCTGACTGGAAGGAGCTGAGGGACTGAACTTCAGAGTTGCTGCCTTTATTACTGCCTGCAAAGCAGGTCACTTCTCCCGGGTCATCAACCCCTTTGTCTTCATGAACAGCCAAAGAGAAAGCAGAAATAACACTGGTTACCTTGTCCCTATTTCCAGTCCTGCCCACCCGGCTCCCAACCAGTTCACTTCTTGACGCTCTTTTGTTTGCTTAGAGAAAATAATTTAGCTCCACAATAGAAAATTGATTGTGCCATTGGGGGCAAAGTTTTCTCAATCAAGTAATTTACATTACGGATTCGAAACCCTTAGCCCATAGTAAATGAGCTTCCAAACAGCTGACAGCCAAAAGTAGCTGTTCCCTTCTCAAAGTGAAGCGACTGAAGAGTGAAATGAGAATGAAGGGGGTGCATTGCTCTTTGCCATTCAGAGTTAATTTAGATCACTTACATGAACTGATGAGGTGTCAACACCAGGTTAAATGAGATTACTTTTAAAATAGGGTTATAAATATTTTATAACCCAAGAATGCCTTTACATTTATCCTAACTTCCATCTCTGGACAGTGAGTGGAGTTTTCAGCTTTGTCTTCTAGAGGGCAGCATTGTATCATTTTTGGGAGTGACCATGTTCCCCACCCTGTGTCAAGTAAGGCCAGCAGTGGTGTGGATATGCCCTTACCCACATATGTCTTCCCTCTTTGCTGTACAAAGACAGCAACACACAGATGTACCTGCACATGTGTGCACGCGTGCACACACACACAGCAGGCCTACTTTCTCATTTGATGGACTAATAGAAGCAATAAAAACAGCCTCTATCCTGAGGTTGTCAAGTGCAAAATGCATTAGTTGCCCAGAAATTGTCTCACCAGCTAACTCTGCCTTGCTTAACAAAGAAGGAAATGTATTCAATACAACCCAACAATACTTTGGGGGAAAATGTGAGTTTCACCCTGAGATGAATTCTGGAAACTGTCACATCAGGAAGTGGGGAGGGCAGTGATCACCAGGAAAAGCTGCAAATCATCATGGAATGCAATGGTATAAAGAGATGCAGACTTGTGATTAAGAGAACATTTGCTCGTCTTTGTGGCCACAGAAATCACGTTTCTTGCACAAAAGATGATGTCAGGAACAGGCACGGTAGCTCTGCAACTGCTGTCAGAGGCTGAGGCCACAGTAAAGCACCAGAGTTGGATAAACAACCCATGCAAGTGGAGAGAGATTCCAAGGGAGAAATTCACCTCCTAACAGCCACATTGCAGAAAATGTAAAAATGCGCTTCAGACAAGCACAGGGTGTGCACAAGCTTAGCCCTGAACACAAGGAAGGAAATGACAAATAATCCACTAGGGTGAATGAAGTGCCAGGCATAAAACTCCTTTCTCCACTCCTCTATTTACCATCCCCCTTTTTATTGCTAAATATAAAAGAATCTATTAGCTAGTGGATTGGCAAGACTATAGTAAAGTCTAACTCAACAGATAATTTGAGAGGGAATATATTTATGGCAGAAATTCAAGGGCAACTGCTTAAAATACATGTGTCTACAGAAAGACAGAATCAGCAGATAGCATACTGGGGTAGCACTAGAATAGAAAGAATGCATCCTTGGCCCTCGGCTATCACCAAGAAATACTCTTCTTCCTTCCTGCCAAAGCTCCCAAGAACAGTGCTGGTAAGAGCACAGGTTTTAATCCTGGCGTCTCCTTTTGCTAGTTAGGTGCCCTTGGGTGAGTATTTCACCCATTGAAAGGAGTTTTTTCCTCCATGGAATGATGGGTTGGCAATGGCATCAATATGGGGGCAACGTGATAAAGGAGATGATAAAACATACAGCAGTGTGTTTCACATTTCACCCGCTGCCCTGGCTTTCTCACCAAACCTCTTGGTTCTGAACCCTTGCATTCTGGCTTCTGTCTAGATGGCTCTACTGAGAAGTTCTTGAGATGCTAAGATTCCTCTTGTCATCAAGGTCAGTATACATCTATTTTAGCCTGTATCCTCCTTCACGGTTTTACAGTAGTCAATACTGATAACCTTTTTGACATTCTCTTGGCTTCTGGACAGGGACCCTCTCCTTTTCCCTCCTCTTTGTTGCCAAGTGTTTGTCTCCTTGCCTGCTTCCTCCCCTTCTGCCCAAAGCTCACATGTGGGTGTCTCCAGGGTTCTTTTGGAGGCCTGGTTTGACCATCCTCTCTGTAGCAGCGTGAACTCAACAAGAGAGCAAGAACACAGAGTCCACCATCCTAAATGCAGATGATGTTCAAACTTTCATGTCTAACCTTGACCTCTCACCTGAACAACAGAGCCAGACGTCCCTCAGGTAACTCTTTGTGTCCTCTACACTGAGCTGCTTCCTGTTTCTGGAAGGCCATCTCCAAAGTGTTCTACTGAAGTCTTACTCATGCTTAATGATATCAGTAGGAATGCCCCCTTCCTTTATGAAGAAAACCTTTATCTCCGTGGTTGCCCGTGGTCAGCTCCACCTGAAACCTTCCTGCTTCCTTTCAGTCCCTCCACATGTCACAGTACTGTAACCACAGCCTTCAAGGCTGCCTAGGACACAACTGCTACTGGGATATAAAGCCATTTGTCCTGAAGTCACGGGCTACAGCAGAGTGTCCCTTAGTCTCATTGTAATGGACACTAGCAGGGAAAACAATCTCTCACCTAGATGTTCACAGAGGCTACCTAACTGGTTCTCTGCTTTTTTCCTTTTGGGAAGAAAGCCTGTTCAGTTTCTTCTTAGGATCAGCCAGAGTCAGCTCTAAAAAGATAAATTAGACCATGCCAGTCACTTACTTAAATACCTGCAGTAGTAGTAGTGTTGCTGTTAAGATGTTATCAGTTCTCTGGTGCTCGGCAAGCTCCAACTGCACTGACCTCCTCTACGTTCTTGTACACAGCAAGCTCTTTCCCACCCCAAGACTTGCACCTGTGGCTCTTCCCTGTGTCTAGAATGCTGCTGTGTGAGGCCAAATGAAGAGGGAAACACCACCATCTGGCCCAGACTACCTTTCCTGCCTTGTGGATCCCCTTCTTGTTTCACGGTCTGTACATTCCAGCCAACAAGAAACGACTTGCTTTTCTGCTGCTCACATGGATCCCTCCTACAGTGGAATGCCCTCCTTTCCCCAGACTCTTCCTCATCATGGTCCAACTGAAGTGCCCATCTGCTTCTCTCAAATCTTCATTCTAAGACTGGAACTACATTCTTCTTCCAGCCTTCCAGAGCCCACTCCTGCACATCACTGACGTGGCTAGCCTTTTGCACTTCCAGAGCGGCCTGCTATTGTGAGAGGAGGATGGACTTTGGAATCTGGACGACTTGCGTTGGGGCCCTGACTGCCTCTTACTAGCGGCCTGACCTTGGGCGCATGATGTTACCCTCTCTGAGCTTCATTTCTCCCATGTGTAAATGGAATCAGAAACGGGACCGTTTTGAGGCCCGGCGTGAACATTCCACAGCAGCACACGTCATAGCGAATGCTCTGGACGCGGGGTCTCTTTCCCTTCGCTTAGCGTCCCCGCACAGCGCCCCCGCAGGTTCCCTGTAAGCGCAGAGGGGTGAGCACGACTGCTTCCTACTCACTCTCAGTTCCGGCGTCCCAGCCGTTCTTCCGGATGGAGTCGCAGTCGGAGCGGCAGGGGGACACCGCCGGGAGGTTGGGGGCCACGCTGCACACGACCACGCCCCGCCGGGCTGTCAGGATGCGGGGCGACTCGGGGTGAAACGTGGTCATCTCCTGGTGCTCGCTCCCCAGCCCGTCCACGATCTTATCCAGGTTGCTCCTGGAGTCGCTCTGGAAGCAGGGCGTGTAGGCCATGGGGCGCACGGGGACCTGCGGGGGCCCCACCTCCTGGTAGACGTTGCGGCCGTCCCCGCCGCCGCGCAGGTTCCGGAACGGGATGCCGTTGCTCTTGTTGAGCAGGGCGGCCGTGGCCGGGTCCTGCACCAGCGTGATGTTGTTGCGGGAGTAGTTCTTGCGGAACACCTTCTTGCGGAAGACGATGAAGAGGACCACCAGGATGAAGATGACGAAGAGCACCACGGCGATGCCGATGAGCTCCTCCTTCCCCACGTAGGAGTGGCCGGCCTGGATATTGGGCACCACCACGGGGCGCAGCCCGCAGTACTGGCCCACGTAGCCCGGCGTGCAGTTGCAGAGGAAGGAGCCGAACACGTTCACGCAGGAGCCGCCATTCTCACACTCCTCTCGCTCGCACTCGTTGATGTCCTCCTCACACCTGTGGGGACACAGAATCCCCTCCCCACCGTCAGGACCTGTGCCCACACGGTGGTATAGGGGAGCTTGGGAAAACATGGACACCTTTAAAAGAAAATGATACACCTCAAGGGTACAGATGAAGCAGGACAAAGATGGTTGGTCAGGGAAGGAGGAACTAATTTAGGCATTTCTGTGGCCACTGTGGTCCCAAAGTCATCACCTTGCCTTAAGGTGTTCCTCTCAACCCAATCTCTCCAAGGTCCTACCTGGGTTGGGGGAAAGAAAGACTGAGGTGGGAGAGGAGAGAGGGAGAAAGAACAGATGCTATCCAAAAGGTACTGGTCTCCAAATCCTTGGGAGCAGATGCATCTCAGAATTTAAAATTGTGCAATTTTAGCAAGGACATACAGCACCTAACTTCTACATTATGTAAAATACCCCTCCCCCTCGCAGAAACTGGTGCTGGCCGTAGTATCCCATCATCAAATACACCAGTGTTTCTGCATGAAACATATGGATATTCACACTAAATGAGAGAAATAAGGAGTAGAAAGAGCCTCAGTAGTTTTGAACAGGTTTTGCCACCAAATTAGTTTGCTGCTAGCATACCCCAAACCGTTTAAGTTCTCAGAGCTTTTGGGATTGTAGAATTGCAGACAAAGAGCTGTGAATCTACATATCGGTTACAGGTTTTCCCCAGAGGAAAGTCTTTGGTTCTGACATTTTCCTCTAATGGCTACGGTAATTTTTGGTACCTCTGGGAAGCTGGGGGCTGTAAAGGATGAGTGGGTGGAGGGCTACATGTCTTCAACATTCTGTGCTTATGTTAAAGGCTAATACTAACGTAGATTTTCAGGAAAAATGACTAAAGCATTCTAATGAAAAATAATTAAATCAATTTTATTCTTTTTAAAGCAATCCATGGCTCACTTTGAGTATAATTACAAGGCAAGTGTTTCAGTCTTTTTCTTAGCTTAATATTATTTGAGAACATAGACCTTCTTTTTAACTTTATTTCAGCAATTGTTCTGATGTGTTCATTTAAAAGGTCCAATCACCTATATTTTTGATAATCTACCTTTTAAAATGTAGCCAAACGTCTCTAATTTGAACAGACAGAGGTGAGGTCAGTCGGAAATTAGTCAGAATCACCGAGTATTTAAAAATAAATGCTGCTTTATTACTTTAAATTATATCCAACGATTCAAAGTCAGCTAAGTATTTCCTGGTAAAGTCCTCGGGAGATTTGCACTAATGAATACATAAGACTGATCTGTAATTAGAATATCGCTTGCTTGAGATTATATATACTTCTAAAATGATCAAGGATGGCTGAAAGTGGCATTTTACTAGGAATTTTAAACTGTCCCTTTCATTTTGCTAAACAGTTAATTTCGCTTATTTCTTAGTGGGGAAAAAAGGTTTGCAAAGGAAAGGTAAGTTTCAATTTCTCAGAATGACCAAAAAACAATAGGCTTATAGAGTCCGCTTAATGGATTCTGGGGAAATGGGGTAGTGTGTCTATCTCAGAATTATAACTATTAGGTTGCCTAGATGACTTTCTTTTTTCCCTAGTTAGGGACTACATAGTAATCGTACACAATTTTGAAGATACAGGGAAGCATAAAATAAAACATATAAATTTATTGTAAACAAATAGGACAGGTTTCAAGAGCAGAGCCTAAGATGGGGAAGAAGATGCTTTCTCCCCTACACTACTACTGTACAAGTCAGATGCTTCCAGACAGGAGTAGCTTACTATGGATAAACTGACCCCACTATGCAGAGATAGTTCCTGTTAACATTTTAGTCACCTGTAAGCACTCCCTATACATGTCATGCAGATGTTAACCCTTTGCCTATACTATTAATGGTAAATATTTTATCCCTATTAGTTGCTTACTGGTTTGTTGTAGCAATAAAGAACAATGTAGAGAAAGATACTAATATAATCTCACTTACGTAACTCCAGTGAGCCCAGCTTTACAATTGCAGATGAAGGTGTTTCCTATTGGATCGCAGGATCCTCCATTCCGGCAGGGGTTTGGAAAGCAGGCTGTAACCTCAGATTCACAGTTTCTCCCCGTAAACTGTGAGAGACAGGTACACTGATATCCTGGGGAAACAGAGGACCTCATGAGCCACGGATGCCACTGATAAAGCTGAGTGCTTGGACTCAGTCATCACATGCCCTCCTAATTCTTTGTTGAACTGTGTCTTAGGGCCTAAATTCCAAAGCTGATTAGCAAATTGGTTGCTTCAAACATCTTGCCACAAAAATGTCAAGTTATAGTTCGGATTTCCTGCTAGTCCACAAAAATTCACCTAATTAACTACACACATGAATGCTAGTAAGAATTACAAGGCCCACCCAAGGGACAGATTTCAAGAACGGCACCCAACATGAAAAGGACGATGCTTTCTACCCAACCCTACTACTGCACAAGGCAGATGCCTGTGGACAGCAGTAGTATGGATACCATGTCAGCTTCTTTCCTGAGCCACTGTCCTATCTCCTGTGCCCTCTCTCCTTAGCCAAGTACTGAAATACAATCCAGAGAAGAAACAAAGGGAGAGCAGGTAAAAGGATATTTGTTAACTCAATTGAACCCCAGATTGGCAAATGCACAGGGAAATGGAAAGAATTCCAGCCTTCGCCCAGCCCCTCTGGTCTGATCCTGATTTTTGCATTTTTTTTCACTTTCTTTACTCATAAGCCCATCATGCAGAAATCGGTAGTAATACACTTCTACTACAGAGAATATTAACTATAAGATATAGTAAGATTCTAAGAGGAAGTAGTGCTGTCCACCTCTTGAGATGCATTATCCAGATGGAAGGGATGAATAACTAGCAAGGGTGTTCATCCCTCCTTTACAAAAAAAAGAACCACAAGATTTTTTAAAAGATACACCTGCACATAGTAAAGAGGAAGGTAGTTCTATAAGTTTTATTTTGTCCAATAGCAGTCTTCCCCTCCATTTACACTTCCTCAGAAGTAACTTGGGCATCCCTTTTAGTATTTCAATATTTCCTTCTGTGGGATTTGACTATTTTTTTTTTAGTTTTAGGCATTTTCTATTGGCTTTCCACTATGCTTTTATATTTCAAACTTGTAGCCCCACCACATAGGAACACCTCTTCTGATACCCCTATCTTCCAATAGATTGCAATATTGTAATTTTGGTTAAATCAATGATCAGTGTTAGCATTATGATGACAACGAAATGTTCTTTGCAGCTAAGCCATGTAGTTAGCTCTGATTATATTTCTATGTTCATGCATAAATTTTTGTTTTCCCTAGAGTTAAAAAACATCCCATGTTTTGGCTTACTTCTGAATATTGCTTGTTAATTTAACTAGAAACTCTTCATCAACCAGGTCTCTGTGTTTAGTTGCCTCTGTTTCCCTGTATTTTCATCTCCTGAATTAGTCTTTCCTGAGGCCCTCTGACCAGCTCCACCCTGCACATTGTCTTCTGGCCCTGCTTTCTTGCTCTCCCTTTTTGGATCTGGTGATTCCTATATCACCTGTCTGCCTGCTTCTTTGTTTATTCTCTCATTTCACTAGAACACATTCCACAGTTACTTCCTCCAAAAGGTTTATAAGAAGAAAATTCAGTGAGACTTTGCATAGCTGAAAATGTCTTTACTTCACTTTGACACTTCTTTGACAGCTCGATTGTGTAAAGAATTGAAAGCAATCCCCCCATGTTGCTTTTGAGAAATCCAAAGTCATTTTGGCTCCTGGAGTTTGTATGTGACAGAGTTGGGTTTTTTTTTCCCTCTCTAATATCTTGGCGGATCTTTTTGCTTCCAGTTACCTGAGATTTTGCAATGATGTACTTTATATGGGTATATTTTTAGCTAATACTGGGTACTCAATGGGCTCTTACAATCTGGAAATTTTTGTGCTTTTGCTTTGGGAAAATTTATTTTATTTTTGGTAATTTCTTTTGCATTGGTTTCTCTTGTCTGTTTATGGAACTTCTATTTTTTTGATCGCAGAGCTGCTGGACCTTCCTCTAATTTTATTTTTCTCTCTTATATTACATGTGTGAGGTTTTGCTTTACTTTCTGTGAGAGTTTATCTCCACTTTTACTGAAATTTTCATTAATTTGTTATTTTGCAAGAACTTTTATTGTGTGCTAATTTTTTAAAAAACACATAACACCCTGCTCCTGTGTTGTGGTTTCGGTATCTTCTCTTAACTGTCTGAGGATAATACTTTTATGGAGTTTTCTCCCTGCAGTTTTTTCCAAGTTGCTTTTTTGTTTCTTTGTTTTGGTCTCATTTAATTTTATGTGTCAACTTGGGTAGCCAGATGTTTGGTCAAATACTAGTCTAGTTGTTGCTATTAAAGTATTCGGGTACTTGTGGATGTTATCAATTTATTTGTAGCTGTCTGTCTCACTTGTATATGACAAAATTTATAATGAGTTAACTTTAAATGAAACATGCTACTCTCCATAATTTGGATGGGCCTTATTATTCAGTTCAAGGCCTTATGAAGGAAGAATCCTGCGCCTCAAGACTGTAACATAGAAGAAATTTTACCTGAATTTCCAGCCTGCTGGCTTATTCTGCAGACTTTGAATTCAAGACTGCAAAATGAACTCTTAAATGAATTTTCAACCAGCCAGCCTGCTCACATGATCACGAGCCAATTCTCTGAAATCAGTTTCTCTCCATATGTATGTATGTGCACATGCTCATGTATATATACAAATGGTCTCTGCCTTACAATTGTTCAACTTAAGATTTTTTGACTTTGTGAAGGTGTAAAAGCAATATATATTCAGTAGAAATGTGTTTCAGTTAAGCTAGGCTAAGCTATAATGTTTGGTAAGTTAGGTGTATTAGATAAATTTTTCACTTAAGGTATTTCCAACTTAAGAATTTACTGAGATGTAACCCCATCATAAGTTGAGGATTATTTGCATATATCTTCTATTGGTTCTGCTTCTCTGAAGAACTCTAATACATTCTTCATCTTCCAAGTGAGAGGATTTCTTTACTTGTAACTATTGATTAACAGTTCACATTGAAGAGCTTACCAATAGAAAACTAGAAATCTGATGAGAGGCTTTGAGCACATTAATGGGGCTCAGCGACTGTGAAACTGAGTCAGTAGCTTTGGGATGGTCAGTTTCCCCAGACACAGCTTATCTGTTCAGAGGGAAGGTAATGGCCTGGTTTCTAACACTGGGAGGCTTGGTGGTGGCAGAGGATGGGTGGTTGTGAGTCTAAGCATCCAATAAGCACGCCATATTTACTTTAACCCCTGTGCAGCACAGTGTCGGGCATGCTCCAGCCCTGAGATCCTGCATTTGAACATCACCTGCAGGCTTCACCACCGCATCGGGGAAGGAGCTGTCTGGCTGTGCAGAGGGAAGGTGGGAATCCAGACTGAATCCTCACTGCCTCTAAACTGCTTTCAGCAATTCTTATCTTAAGCTTCTCTCCCTATCTCCTCCCCTTCAGATGTAAGTGGTGCTTCCAGTTCCTGAGTCTTAGGGAATTCAGTCCCCCCGAGTTTTTGGGAATTTGGTCCCTTCTATCAGTTGGAATTCAGTTTTCTAAGAACTTCTCTTCTCTCTTCCTTACCACCTGTCTCTGCCTTCCACCCCCAAACTTGTGTTGGTGTTGTCTGCTTCCCCATTCTCCTCACTTCTATGGGCTTATGACTCATTTAAAAATAACTTTACTTCCACAGTAGTGGGCTTGTAACAGCAAGATGCCACCCTCACCCTGAAGTGGCCAAAAAGCCTTTCCCCATATCTAAGACCTTTGGTAAATACTGCCAAGAACCATTCTCACTCTTACTTGAAGGGCTCTTGGGCTTCTCCTTTTCCAAAGTTGTCAGTGTCTGATGTTGGGATTAAATATATTGATCTCTATAGATATGATAGTTGAAAATGTATAGCTTGAAATGGCATATGTTCCCATGGATGTTTTACTGAATCCCCGTTACAGATAACTCCCATGTACAGAAGGAAGAATGATTGTGTGTGCTTGTTCATAGGTTCACAGAAAATCTTATCCTCGTGAGGCAGGTGCAGGAGCCAAGAGAAAGCTATATATTTCCAAGTGGAGGAAACTATGTAGCCCCAGCTTTCCTGGTGCCAAAAAGCAGAGGAGAAGAGACTGAGCCTCAGAGAGATGCTTGCTTGAAGTTATGCTGACTTGGAGTTTTTTTTCATTTTGGGAAATTGCTCACCTTAATGGAAATGAAAATTGTTGAATGCAGCTGGGATTGGGAAAAATGCTTCTTTGTGTCACATGGCTAGTCATTGGCCATGATGACATGTCATTTAGACAGAGTAACTTGTGAGGAGGAATTAGATTCTCTTTTAGAATATAATCTTAACCACAGTACAGGACTCAGAAAAGCACATCGATAATGAGGGGGCAAGTCAGGAATGGGGGGAGTCCAAGGCAAGGTAGGTAAACTCTGTGAAAACTCCCTCTCCAGCTCCTCTTAGGCAACCCTCTGACAATTTCTTAGATAAAACTGTATCGGAAGCACCGGGGGGCAGGGGAGAGTCAAGGAGGGGCTGTGCAGATCTAAGGGACATTTAAATCACTATCATGGAAACTGGAATCTAACTCAGGTCATGGGACTGATTTTTGATCTGATGGCAGAGAAGCAATTTGATGTCTCTGCCTTGGAAAATCAGAATTTAAAATGAGACACTACTTCTAGAACACTGTTTCACTCACACACATTTCCTTCTGAATTTTGTCATTTTCATCATCATTTGTGGACTATCTAGCACTACTTGATGCAGCAGCCAGCTTGACTGACTAACATATCCACACTGATTGAATGCCTAAGTCATAGGGGGTGGTATGGCTGATGCCAGTCACCAAGAGGTGACTGTTAAATATTCAGGAATGTGGCAGGTCAGTTATTAAACCACGTGTAGCCTGACATCAGCCATGGTGGAAGTATTTACACCACAGTAATCGGCAAGTACTACAAATCAGAGCTTTTATTTTTAGAGAACTGGTTTACCAGCACACCCCTGGAATAGGGACTATGGCAACCAGTGGGGATACAAAGAAAAATTCCATGTAGAAGCACGCTGTAGAAGAGGCAACCCAGGTACGGAGAAGCTGATGGCTTTGTGATGGTCACAAAGTTGGTGTGGATTTGAACCCAGGCAGTCTGGCTACTGAGTCCTGAACAGCTCAATATTATCTTGACCCGTATTTCTAACAACCACACTTCATTAGCCTCTCTGTTTATCAAAAAGAGCAGCAATCTTATGACTGCAAACCCATGGGGCAAAGGAGGCAGAAGTCCTTTGGAAGAAATCTTGCTTTTAGAAATTTAAATTTGGAGGAGTTTTATATAAACATAATAAGAGGGAAAAACAATTGGAATTTTTAGAAAGTAGTCAGATGACTTTTTAATGAAAGGGTGATTTCTATTTTTCAGCCTCTGTGAAATGACTGGTTTATGAAAATTAGACTGTTCTCACAAAATATCACAATCTCATCCTAGTATGAGCCCTATTATTCATTTAAAAAATATTAGTATCATTCATTAGCAGCCATAATGATACTAAGTAATCTACTGTTGTAGTGTTTTAAAATGACTTTCAGTCATTCTATGAAGGAACACAATGATACTATGAAGGAAAGAGAAGAGGCCTCATTAACATCCCAACTCCATGGGTTGCTGGAGAGGTTAACCTGTTTGTTCAAGGACATACACTAGTAAGAGACTGAGTTTAAACTGGACTCTGGGCTTTATGATTCTCAAATTTTTCTACATGACTGTGTTGGTATTAGAACTTGTCACTGAGCTGGAGCTCATCACATCCTAGGGATAAGAAAGAAGAGCTTGTGCTTACTTCCCATCAGTCTCCAGGAGGCAGATAAGATACAGTGAGATGGACAATTTCAGACACTCCTTCCGGGAACCAAATCAACATTAAATAATAAAGATAATAGAATAAAAAGTTTCTATTCTTCCCAAGCATTACCATACGTTGCCATAAAATACAAATAAAGGGAAGAATATTCTAAGAGATACCTAGGCATTTTTGATCACAAATACATAACACTTTTGTATATAGGAAAGAAAAATATCAATGGTTAATCTCAATGATGTGTTAAGAAATTGATTTTTTCCTTGTTCAGAAGGGAGAATATCAAATAAGGAAATAATTAACAAGAACAATAGCTTATGTGGTGGGAAAAATTCTAAGAATTTTCTGTGTATTCTATCTCATTTAATTCTTACAATAACCCTATGCCATAAGTTTTGTTGTTAGTTATTTTATAAATGAGGAAACAAACTTCAATAAGATGGGTTTCACAAGGTTACACTGTCATGAGTGGCAGATGCACTGTATGCCAGTCCTTAGATTTTAGAAAGGAAATGGTCCTACTAATGTGGAGATACGTGTATCAAAGTCATAGCTGCCTTCCCTCAAATCCTGGCAAAATGAGAAGTGTATTTTTAAGCCTTGCCTCAAAGCTGTGTTTCTGTTTACAATCCTAGTTACAGCAGATACAGATGGTTTTGAAATCTGCACCCAGACAAAGTTAAAATGAATCCTCCTTTCCTTGCTCAAAGAAGAGCATTGCAAAACTATTAAATGCAAAAATAGAAGTGGTATAAGCAATTATAGCATTAACTTGGGCTGTGTAGACAAATAATCGGGATACTTCCTGTCTTAGTCTTTGGACTTAGAAGTCATTTTCCAACCTGATTCATCCAGGTTATGGCTTGAACTTTCTACCCTGTTTGCCAGTGTAGATGAACATCATTCTAATCAGGTTTGGCTGCCTTGATAAGGGAACATCTGCCTGCTGTACAAAGATAGAAATAATGACAAATGGGTAACTAGCACTTGGGATCTGAAGTCAGTATCAACCACTATGGTTGCTGAATTAGATTTCATTTAGAAACTCCAAGAACTTACATGACTTGGGGAGGCAGCTGTGATATGGTGGGAGGCCCTGGGTACAAGTTTAGGTTTTGGCTGTGACCCACCAGCTGGGTGTGACCATGACTTGACCTCTAGGAACTTTATTTTATCTGATAAATGAGACTCACTAATACTCATTTCATTGGTAATAATAAGGTTCGTGGATTCATAAACCACAATGCAGCACACAACATTAGGTGCTTTATTGTTGTAATTATTGTAATTACTATAGATCCTGAAATAAGCTTCCTCTCTGTATTGCTCATAAACCAAACTGGAAATCATGGGAGTTTTTAAATTCTTTCAGGCTGAAGACTGCGAAACATCCAAACCTCTAGTCCATGTGAATCTCAATTAGTATGAGAAAACTCTTGGGTAAGTTATGTGAGATGCAAATGAGGAGAATGAGCTCTGCTATAGGTGAAATTACTTTGCCATTTCAACTTTTAGTCATTCTGACTTTTCTCTTTCACCAAGCAGGGTACATTCAACACTTTAGGCCTTGTAAAATAAAAAAAAAAATTGAAGGTGAGACTTTTTCCCTAGGAAAGCTGGCTCATATATTATATATTGTATATTGGACCAAGCCCAATATACTTGGAAACTTTTAAGGTGTTAACATTGGCCACACAGTCAATTCTCACCTTCTAGTATGTATCTGCACCTAACCTACTTTAGGGTTTGAGCTTTTCTATTAGTGTTTATAATTACTAATGCTGTCACCATGAAGTTTTTCCAGCATACAAAAAATAAGATTTAGTCAGTATTTAGAAGATAGTCACCCAGGAGAATTTTTTTCCTTGAGCTGAAAAGCTTAGCCAAATTATGACCACAGCATATTTACTGGGAGTTTGACATCTCCCTTCCAGTGGGTGGAGTATGTATAGGAACCCTGTTCAGTTCCCTTAAAGCAACTGTGAGGAGAGGGAGGCCACATCGGTGGCATCCACTGGTCACAGAGAAAGCAATAGGAGCCAGAGTTCAACGCAGAGCTCAGCACCAAGCAGGCACTTCATTAAAGTCTGACGGACTAAATTTATCTAGATTCTTAAGTTAGGGACACAAAGTACTCAGAAAAACATGATTCAAAGTAGCACCAAAGTGTTACTGAAAACAGTTTGATGCAAACTATTTGCAACATCCAAGAACTTGTTGTTGCATGCGACTTAACAGGCTGAATACTCACAATTGCTTAGAGGGAGTGGCAGACATGATTACTCTTATCTTTGAAGGGAGCTCAGAGTAACCCCAATCTTCTGACTAGGGTACAAAACTCTACCTTTATACCAATTCTTTTTTTAAGTGCAGGCTTTGCATCTGACTCTCAATTCCTGAATATCCTATGTCTGTTTACCTTTCCTG
Source organism: Cebus imitator (assembly GCF_001604975.1). Taxonomy (NCBI): domain Eukaryota; kingdom Metazoa; phylum Chordata; class Mammalia; order Primates; family Cebidae; genus Cebus; species Cebus imitator. The sequence goes on from NW_016107556.1 coordinate 1,845,251, forward strand.
GAATCCACTGACTTGCATTTCTTCAAATAGAGTTTTCAGGATTCCCAAATGTCAGTGGTTCTTAAACAATGGATGTGCAGGGAAATTCCTTGGAGGCTTGTTAAAAACAGATGCCTGAATGCCACCCTTGTCAGTTCAGATTCTGCATGTTTGTTTGTTCCCCTGAACTTTACACTGATAAATTTTCCTGGTAGCACAGTTCAGAGGTTTGCAAATAGGATTCAGTGACCTAGCAGAAAGTTCCTGATGTGGACAGCAAATACTGGAGGCAAGTAAATAGATTCTCCCTTTTCATTAGCAATTAAGAGTCTTCTGTAACAAGGTCTCATTTTAACAAGGTCCTTAGGTGATGCTGATGCATCTCAGAGTTTGAGAACCACTATACACAGTAAAAAAACAAAAAGTCAAAGTTTCCCCAGGAATCAGGGCAGTTCAGAGACAGGGAGATAAATCATTATATCACCCAGGGATCTTGTTAAAATACAGATTCGTATTCCGTGGATGTGGGGTGGGATCTGAGATGTTGCCTTTCCAACATTCCCAGTGAGCCCACTGCTATTGGTCTCTGGAACACACTTTAGTAGCAAGGGTTAAGAGTACAGGCTGGTGGGGAAGGGGGTCCACAAACCTGGATCAAATCCCATCTTCCCCACTTTTTAACAGGTATGTGTTTTTTTTTTTTTTTTTTTTTTTTTTTTTTTTTTTTTT